>NC_084672.1:827500-1171250 GCF_028389875.1 Rhea pennata | reverse complement strand
CACATGCAATGTAGTGGATGCAAATTGCAGTAATAATAAGTGAAACACTAGGCTTGGAACCTGCATGTTTCTAGAAACACGTCATGATACATGTAAATGAAAAGGAGCTAATGATGACTCTCCATGTTTCAGGCTGTGACTTACACATAGTTTACTTGTGCTCTGGTGAATGCAGAGAAGATGCAAGGCAAATATTTGTTTATAAAGAATAAAGCACAGGCCAAAGAGCCTTGCATTGAATTCTTTAGGCTATATTTGGGCCTGTTCAAGTGGAAATACCCCTGTTTTACTCCAGTGTAAGGACAAGGAGAAACAAGCTTCTTGGGGATGTGGATGATGGGAGCTGTTCTCCTTGTTCATTGTATCATGGGAAATAGGGAACACACATCCATGAATGCAGCTGAGTTACCACAGCTTACCAAGTTACCTTCTGTTTGCCATCATTAGACATAGTAGTTAATCAAGTTGCGTGCTTTTGACACACTGATTACAAGGGAAAACAATTTTATGTGAGTCAGTGCGAAGAGCACGTGGACAGGCAGTTCCGGTGGCTCTGCTTATTTGCTAGTGCAGTACAGCTATGCTTTGCAGCCCTGAAGCATGCAAGAGGAAAGCTCCTGCTTCTCCTAGCTGCCATCCTCTCCCTGTGTTCATTGCTCAGCAGCATTTCCTACTGCAAAAGCACAGAAACACTGCACCCTCTTTGCAGTGAGAGGCAATCTCTTATTTCAGTCAAGAGGGCAGAAAGGAGATGCAGAAAGGAGGATTCACCGAAGGTCGTAGAGCTGAGATTAGCCCTTGGGTGCCCAGCTCCTATCTACTGAAGCATAGCCCCAAGTTGACAAAGTTCATGGCACTGTCTCTAGTTTCATTAGAATTTCCCAAGCTGCCAAATGCCATACTGTTTGATAATGCACAAGTTTCCCAGGAAGCTCTGAATGTTTGCAGTGTCGGGAGTGATGTATGTCATTCTGCTTGAAAGCAGAGAACTTGTGTGGTTGTGGCAGGCATGTGTCTCACCTCTCCTTTGTGGGACTGTGCTCTTACACAGTTTTGGGATTCAGCATGATGGAAGCAGCAATGACTGTGAGCCAGTTGGGAAAAGACCTTTCATCATGTCTCCACAGCTCCTGTATGATACGTCCCCACTCACCTGGTCCCGCTGCAGCAGGGAGTACATCACACGATTCCTTGAGTAAGTCCCTCACTTTCTCATCTTCCTTTTGTGTGGATGCTCAGCCTCCATATGTGAGGGTTGAGGCGGGCTTTGGGGTCTGTAGTCAGAAGAATGACTCATCTTACTGCTCTTAGAAGTCAACCTCAGGGGATTTGGGGGTGTTTTTAACAGGCTCAGTTGCCTAGGTCCTTGCTATGAAGAATGAGTATTTGTACACAAAAGTAATGCAGACATTTATGTGGCAGCACACTAGGTTGTTGCTTTTGGTTTGGGCAAATAAAGCCAGAGCATTTTTCTCTGTTGACTTAGCAGTCTGAGTTCCCAAAGTGTATTTGCTCAGCAGCAAAACACTGGAGCCAGGTCTGCTCCTCCATGCTCATGTGTCAATCAGTGCCAGGACTGGAGCCACATTTCATTTGTACCAGCATGACTGAGGGCAGTCCAGCTGGAAGCATGTCGACCCATCCAAGCTGTCAGCTTGGACACTGGCTGCTATGATCTGCGTGCACAACGAGTATGTGTATAAGGACCAGGCTTCAGATACTGCTGCAAGTGTGATGATCTTGTTTGTCTTCACAGGACATTCACAGCACCTAATAATTATGTGTGTGTGTTTGGTTGCCAGGGGGAAAGGGAGTGGCTTTGACATTCGTTTGTTGTCCGAAGATAGTTTTTCTTTCTGCTGAGATTTGGTGCATCTCGTTGCAGAGCACTGGACAGCCTGATCTCGCTTTGCACTCATCTTGGCAGAGGGACACTGCTCAGGGCAAACTAACAGTGTTTGCCTATAGGCAGGAGGCATCACATGACAAAATTAAACTGAGCCAAATTCTTTCATACGTTTGTTTATTTTTAGCACTCTGTGGTTGATTTTTCAGCCTGTTGTTACTAAGTTCTTAAGAACATGGTCCAGAGATTTACATTTGTTAGCCAGTATCTTCCACTGGAGGGATATTTTTTTTCCTTGCTACAGGATGATTAGAAAACAATGAGAGCATCTGCAAGAAACAGCACCAGGGAAAGCTCTAGCTCTGTGCTGATATGTTAGTAAGGACTCTGGGAGTTGCATGATAGGAACTTTGGCTGAGTACTGATTCCCCATTTCTAAATCCCAGTCAAATCAATCCCAGCCAGAAACATACAGGCTTGGCACCCAGGTAGGATGAATTAGTGTTGATTTATGGTCTTCAGTGGAGTGGTGCTTTCTTGAATCCACAGAATACTTGGCCCTCTATTTTTAACCTTCACTTTTAGCTTAAGAATTTCCTGCTTGTAATAACCTTGAGCTGCTATTCAACAGGGAAGAGGCAGACCATCTGGATGCTTTTCCAGTTGTGTTTTTGTCTGTCTTTACTCTCCTCCCAAAGGGGGCAGCTCTTCCTTCAAATGCAGAGAACAGTTCAGCAGGCCTCTTTCAATGTCTGTGACATCCCTGAGGCAAAGGAGAGGCCTGTTGTGAGCACAGACATGAGTATATTATAATACGATGTTGGCAGGAAAATGGGAAGAAGTATGCCAAAAAATGAGGCTCGGCTGACCTGGGGTTGCTAGATGTGCTTGGAACAGACCTCATGTTAAAAAAGTGCACTTTCAGATGATGATTATTACTTTAGAAAAGATGGAGAATCCACTGAATCTGAAAACAGTTCATGTTTTTGACAGTGGCACGGCCTTGTCATCCCCCCAGCGCTGCATGGCCAGTGCAGGAGGCTCCTTGCTGGAGTCTGACCGGGACTGAGCACTGTGACCCCTTTGTGAGACAGTGGGTCAGGGTCCTCTCTGACACCCAGGACAGCTGGACAGGTCACGTCCCCCACATCCTCCATCCCCCAAAAGGAATAGCATTGTAAGCTCCCTCTGCTCAAGCTAATGAGGGATCCTGGAGCAGGCCAGATCTTGCAGTAAGTTACAGGTAATGGTGACATCCCCATGGTTGAGTGACAGCTCTGCATCTCCCAGCTCTGGAGATGGACAGATGATCTGCTCTGTGTCATGCTGGCACTTTCTACATAAACCTCTTTTTGACATTTGGTGATCTTTTCCCTCTAATCCTTGGAGAAATCAAAAGATGCTCTAAGGTCTCTTTGCTTGCACTCCTCAACATGAAGTGAGTTCTTTCCTAGCTCAGCTAATAGAAAAACATTTTTAAATGGGATCACTATCTAATGCATGCTCTGCCTGGGCCTGTGGATACGCTACAGGGAGGAGAATCATTCTTTCATCTCAGCAGCAGACTTCCCGTAGCTGCAGACGGTCACGTCTCCCCTTGGTCTTTTCTTACTCTAGTTAAAACAGCCACTTTTTTAGTCTTTCTTTGCAGTGATGAAGGCCTTCTTCCACTGTCCTTCTATGGGCTCTTCTAGTTTCCTTAACCTGGGTGTGGGTGATATTTACTTGCATTAGCAGCGCTATACTGCTGCCCGCTGCTCAGCTAGAGTAACTCCAGAGCCCTTCCTCCTGCACTGCTCTTCTACCAGTTATTCTAGATCCTTTGTTTGTGCAGCTGATTTTTCCCAAATTTGAATCCTGCATTTGTTTTTATTGAATTCAGCCCTGGCTTTTTGGATCATTACTCCGGTTCTCCAAGAGCTTTTGGAATTTTAATCCTACTCTCAAATGTACTTGCAGATCCTCCCAGTGTACTCTCATATGGGGATTTAATCATCATACCATATAGTCCATCATCCGACTCCTTAATGAGCAGACTGAATTAGGCAGATGCAGGACAGACCCCTATGAAATCTTACTGCAGAGAGTGCAGTTTACTGTATATCCCTTCAAAGACAGAACAAAAATCATGCCAATTTTTTGCTGGCTCAGTCAGCCTTTTTGTGCAAAATGTGGAGGCCAACGAAAGATACCAGTAGGACTATTGTAAAATGTTTAATGAGGGAATAGATTTTGAACATGCTGCTGGCAAAGTCAGTAGCAAATCTAAATTATCCTCTCTTACTGGGACTGCAGACTTCCCCCATAAACTGAGGAAAGATAGAAAGTGCCTTGAACAGATCAAAGAGCAGGAACGGTTGACTGGAGTTTTTGAAGTGGTATGTGGAGGCCCCACATACGTCTTGAATACATCTTGAAAAGCTCCAAGCTTTTAGACTAAATAGATGATTGGTGAACTAGTCCAAAGGAGCATCAGCATCATAGATGAAGCCAATGCAGGAGCCCAATACCTAAGCCTTTACTGTCCCCAACAAAGATACTATTGTTTCCAAGTTTATAGAAAAATATTCTTTTTAAATGTTTTCCACCAGTAGATAAAAAAAAATGTATTTGTAGCGGTATAATGTAGTGACTTTGCTGTATGCCTGAAATGGCTTACAGCTTGAGGCTGGACGATAATAATGCATCCGGTTGCCTAATCTATACCTAATTAATGCCAGTTCAGCCTTACATCACCCACAAAAATCCTTCCTCAGTAGGATCAGCTATTGGTAGAGCTATTGGTAGACTTGCTAGAGGCTGGAAGGAAGCAGTGTATTGCAAGATACTGGACTAGTGAAAGCAATGTGTTCACTGTTTTCTCCAGCGGGGAAGCTGCTTGTTGAAAATACACAGATGGTATTTTAAATAGCTATGTTAACTACAGGCTGACTGAGCTGTTTGAGTTGTGTAGCAGGGACCTCCCTGGGGCAGGGTGTGAAAGGAGGAGAGAGGTGCATCCCTGGGCATGCATGCTGGTGTCATGCCTTGGCGTCGCTGGCACTCCAGGGGTGGGAGCTCTCCATTACTCCAGGCACTTGTGCCAGCCTGGCCGTCACCCACTTCTGAACTAAGCTGTTGAAATCCAGGTGTGGTGCCAGCTTTGGTTAAAAAGGAATCTTATTTCAAGTTAATTTGTTGTCCCAATGACAACAAATGAGAGTAATCTAATCTGCTCAGAAACCCACAGTGGAAACTTTGTGTTACTGGAAACAAGTTTGTTTAAATCAACACCGTAAGTTAAACTAGTGACAATTTCTTGTATGTTTGTGAAGTATCATAGCATTTACAACAGTGAAAGCAGGCCAGGAACATCCAGGGACTTGCTGCTCTCAATCAACCTGGCAGGATGCCTCAGGCCTTCTTGACAATACTTTCGGCTTAATTTTAGCACATCTTTTCTAAAGATGTACAACCTAGCACAGTTTGGGCACTGTTTGTAGTTGCAGATATGAGAGTAAATGAGGTTTGTTGCTGATGGTCTGTTTTATTTTTACTAGCAGGACATTGACACTGGTGTTGTAGTATCCACAGGGACATTTTTGGGATCAGCTTGATGTATGAACTCAGGGACATCTGTTTTTCAGTAACGAAATGTTTGCTCAAATGAAACCCTTCACCTTAAATGATGAAACTGAGGTCCTGACTCCAGACTGAGGACTTAGCTGATGACCTGATTGTAAAGCTAAAAATCAAGGGCTTATTCCCATGCAAAGTGACATTTCTGACTTTCCTTTCAGAGGAGCTGGACACTTTGGGGTAATGGGGTTCTCAGCCCTCACTCTGGGACTGAAGCTTGGTGGGTTGCAAAGGAGCCACGGAAGCTGGTCCTGCCAGAAGGGGAAGGCAAGGGGTAGTGAACATGGTGAGCTGGCTGCTGGACTTGTGTGTAGTTGCAGTTTTATAAGGGCTCCCATGGGACGTTCTGTGCTTCTGTGGTAATGGGACTACACATTTCCAATTAGGATCTCCACTTCGGTTGCATGTCTGCTTCAACCATGAGCTTTAGACATCTGGAACCCACACTGTAGGCTGCAGAGGGTTGTATGTTCTCCATAGTAGTAGTGCAGGCAGAACTGCCTGGCTGCCAAACCACAACATAACAAAATTGAGTGTATTGTTCCACACATCTCCTTTAGGGGAGGTGTTGGTAGTACCTTGTGTGTTGCCCCTTAGAGAACTTGGGGCCCCTGGGCATGCAGAGGGTCAAGGTTGACATGTTTAACCCTCTCCTTTCATTTTGTACCCTCCAGTATGAGTTGAACTGCTAATGTCTAAGATGGTTAATAAATGAAAGTACTCTTCAGGAGGAAGCTGCTAGTGTTTCTGGTGAATGCAAAGTGCTCTGTTCTGCAAGTCTTTGCTATCAGTCCAACTGATAGCTCCTGCTCTTTCTGGTAGCCTTTGCCCTATCTGATGTCTGTCCATTAGCCAAAATGAGCAGTGTGGGTCTAGGCTTAAAGTCATTTATAGGTAGAAATGGGAGCAGAATTTATCCTCAGGGGAGATCGGTGCTGCTGTGCACACACAACACAGAGCTTTCCAGGATGCAGTGCTGCTGTAACCATTGAGCACTGGAAAAACACCCTCCCTCAGGGGCTCACAGCTGAGCTTCTTAAAATATAGCCATTTGTTTGAAGATTTTGTGTAAATAGCTCTTACACAGACCTCCAAGGAGCTGTACCCAGGTCTGTTGAGTCTACAGTGTGGCTGGAAAGCCTGTGAGAACGGATACTCCTGTGGGACAAGCACTTTCACAGTGCTCCCGTGAGAGCATTGCACAGCTTCCTTTGTCAGCCAGAAAGTGGGAGTAACAAATTGCTGAGAGCAGTAGTAAAGACTGTTTGATTTGAGCAAAGATTTTGAAAGAGTTGTCTGGATTTTCGGTCAAGCTATCACCTGGCCCAAGCATGGTTTATTTTTCTAGTCTTCTTGAATCAGCAAGCAATGTTCAGTGCAATTAAGACATTGGTCTTGTGGGCTGGGGGATGTGAAATATGCAAGAAAAAGAGTCTTCACTGCCAGGCGTCTTCCCAGGAGCCGCACAGAGAAGCCTTTGCTGCTTTCATGTACCTTTAGCTTCCCCATAACTTGCCCTGCCCCAAGGACAGGGAAAGTGCAGAGTATGGAGCACCTGAGCTCCCCCCTAGAAAAGCAGATAACGTTATATACACATCCTCGTGTTGGAGCAGGTCTCAAGATTATTGAAGAGCTAGGGTCATACCAGAATGAAAAAGTAAAAACTTATGGTAATGAGACAGTAACGAGTCCTTTGCTTCCACTGCTAGCAACAGCTAGAGCTGGAGCATTGTATGAGCTAGCATCTTCATCGGCTTGCTGAGGCTGATGGCAATGCCTGCATCCTACTTCTGTCTTGCAGCCGGGGCTGGGGGCTGTGCCTGGACGACCCACCTGCCCAAGAAGTGCTGGACTACCCTTTGGTGCCCCCAGGCGTCCTCTACGATGTCAGTCACCAGTGCCGGCTGCAGTACGGTGCCTACTCCACCTTCTGCGACGACATGGATGTAAGCCGGGGCTTTTCCCCTATTTTCTCAATGTAACACAGAACCTGGTGCCGCCGGTGGGTGGGCGGCGAGGGCCTTTGCCCAGGACAGTGCTCTCCCTGGTAGCAAGGGGATGAGGCAAAGTGATTGACTGTGGACAAAAGACCATTGTCCTCTGAGCTGAGTGAGAGGGAGGGTGGTTTGTTTGCAGAGCCCTCTGCTCCCAGTGCACCCCATCCAGCATCACTAACTTCCTCCTGGCAGTTAACAGAGGGGTCACTGTAGAGGTGGAGAGGAAAGGAGCTGAATATAGAAATGGAGAGGCGGACGGCATGAGGAGAAGAGCAGGGAATGGAGTTCGGCTTTTTCCTGATTGATTGTTCCGAGGCCCTGATAGTGCATGAATGTGTCTGGCAAAGTTGAATTTGTACTACTGCGCCGGACTGTACAGTAAGCATGTCCTTTGCAAATATGTTCTCTGCAGAGTGTCTGCAATACGCTGTGGTGCACGGTGGGGAATACGTGCCATTCCAAGCTGGATGCTGCTGTTGATGGTACAACATGCGGAGACAACAAGGTAATTAGAAGCAGTCATATCTGCAGCTGCAGTGATTCCTTTTCCTGCCTACAAGGGAGGATTTTTGTCTGACGGGCATAAAACCTACAGTTTTGTAGACTCCTGTGCACAGAGAATTTGCTCACCTTGCTGTTTTAGTTCTGGCCAAACTCCTGTTGCTTTCAGGAAGTTACACTGAAGATGCACTTCAGTGAAGCTGACTGACCTTAAAAAAGTGAAACCTGCGGTTTATTAACATTGTATAAAAGTACAAGTCCTCTCCTGTTCTGTGGCAGATGTGGCAGACCAAAAGCTGAGGCCTGCATAGAGGCCTCTGTTGCCCCCTTTCACTGATGAGGTAGTGCAAACCAAGCACAGGAGCCCGGTAGGCACCTACGGCAGCTCTATGTGCACTGCTCCAGCTGCAGACACGGTGCAGAGAAGGAAACCTGCCTCTCCAGGAGCTGCAGTGTGCAGCCAGCTCCTGCCCACTGCAGTAACCTTTTTATGGGCTAGTGCTGATTTCTGTGCTGGAACAGCCCTGTGACAGAGCCAACACACATTTCTCTTCCAGGATGCTTTGTGTTCAAGGTAGTATAAAACTGTATCATCGTAAAAATGTCTGTACACTTCTGTCCTTTACAGTTTAACCATAACTGCCCAGTGACTTGGCCCTAGAGCACTGGGGATTACACCATGGTTAAGCAGCTACTCCCTGAAAACCTCCCACATTACCCATTCATATGGTTATACCACATTGGCTTTTCCCCTCTGGAATAAAGTCAGACTACAGATCTCCTTGCTGAAAAACCTCAGTGGAGGTTTGGGTTACTCAGGAGTGTTCCCTCGCGCAAATCTTCAGTTAGCCCAGCATCCCTAAATTTCTATTACTTGGAGCTGCACTTGGCTCTGGCAGAGCTTAGCTGACCTTCAAGCATCTTGGTATGAATGAAGCATGGATTTTCAGAGCAGGAGTGCTGGGCTTTAGTGCTCCATGAGGTAAGGGTATCTCAGTCAGTGTCAACTGGTATGTGGTCATCCTACTGTTAAACCTTGGTTTCCCCTTTTCTGGCTGGTCTCTTTACAGTGGTGCTTCAATGGAGAGTGTGTGCAGGTGGGTTACCGTCCTGATGCTATTGATGGCAGCTGGGGATCCTGGAGTTCCTGGTCGTCTTGTTCACGGACCTGTGGTGCTGGCGTGCAGAACGCAGAAAGGCAGTGCAACAACCCCACGTAAGCTAATGCTCCCTCTTCTCGGATACTATGCAAGCTATTCATTTGGCTGCCCCGAGCTACATTTAGAGAGAGGAACACAATACTTTCTTATCACCTGGTAAAGTCTGCCACCATCATTCGACCAGTTTGGTCCTACATTTTTGCATTACACAGCAAAACTGTACAGATGAGTGGTGTCATTATTCCATTATCTTTTAGAACAATGTTCTTTTGAAACACCACAGGTAATTCATTTCACAGGGTTATCCAGCCATCTGGGCAGCAGAAAGCCTGTGGAAGCACAGAGTTTTCTGTGTCTCCTTTTGCATATACATTGCGTCTGCTACATGCAGGCAAAAGGCATTTGGAATATGATTCAAACAAAGAACAAAGACTCAATGCTTGTAAATGTAAAACACATCCAGTGTCTTTTAGTGACAGAAAAGAAAAATAAATATTCTTTGATCCCAATTCAGAATCATTTTGAAAAATTCCACTGCTGTTTTTCACCCCTTTGCTTTCCACGAGCAATATCTGTACAAGTTATAAGGAGCTGTGATACAAAGAGGGAAATGCTCTTTTATCATACTTCACTGATGCAGCAGCTGAATCTGGCACAAGAAAGGTGGCTCTCTAGTGAAAGTATCTAAATAGCTGACTGCGAAGTAGCATTGTCTATCCGGTAATTCTAGGCTGGCACATCTGCTCCCCAGATGTCTCTGTTCTTGCCAAATCACTGTTGTATTGGATTAGAAGTGAATCCCTCTGGATTGCCCAGGTGTCAGAGAGAGATCTGCAAAAGGAGGGAGAAAAGGGGGATTGTGAACAAGGTGAGAAAATGAGCTGAAGGTTGTCTGAGCTGTAGCATGCCACCAGTTTGTAGTGGAATTTCCATTAAATTAAATGCCCCAGTGTCAAGTGAGAACAGCTTAAAAGAAAATGGCATGCTCAGGACCCAAGGCAGGAAGGCTCCCACTCGCCTGGGAGAGAATTCCCCACCAGGGAAGAATGGCAGTAGTGCTGGGGGGGAAAGTAGGCTGTGGAAGGAGGCAGGCAGCTGCTGCCCGCCTCTCGCGGTGCCATTCTCACAGCAGTCCATCCTTCCAGTCCTGCTCCTTACCATCATTCCTGCCTGCTGACCTGATGACCCAGCCAAACCCTCTGGGTGTCAGTGCTTTGCTCACCAGTGTTTCCTCGCTGGGTGTTCTAGACACATACACGAGTTCTCTCAAGATCCCTGAGGATAACTGAGTATGAAACCGAGAGCTGCTTGATGACCCTTACTGAACATTCCAGTGTTAGTCAGTTTTCAATGGCTTAAAGAAATTTGAAAATTAAAGAAGGATATTTGGAGATGACAGATTTGTTTTCTGCCTAATTTCTTTCTTGGGTACATTGTTTTTAACACATAGTATTGAACTGTTTAAAAAAGTGCTATGTAATCTCATTCCTAGGTCAAGAGCTAGGTTTATGTTTGACATGAGTTTTGTGACAGAAGTGCAATTGTAGTTTATAGAGTGTTTTAAACACAGCTGCAGGCATGTAGGAGAGCAAACATTGTAAAAGCAGCAGAATTTCCCCCAGGGAGTTGTTTGTTTTGGCCACTGTAGGTAAATCTTCAGCTTTGCCTTTTGGATTAAGTGAACAAATGTATGTATTGGGTAATTCTTGGTCCTTTAGTTATTTTCTAAAGGAGGGTTATGTAAACATAACCATAAAAAATAATTAATTTTATTTTCTTTACCACAGTGTGCCCAGATTTAACTGATCAGGGAAAATGTAGTTTTCATAAGGTCATGGGGATGTGGGCCATAGAAAGTGCTGTGACCAAATTAACCTGCCAAAATGACAAGTGTCAAGAAGTAGTGGCATTATTTTCATTGTCTATTGGCATAAGAGAAAAACCTATCACTCCTTTTTAAAGTGCCTCTTACTTTAAAAGTACTGGGAAGAATTATATATATATATTTTTTAGACTACTTTCGCAAGTATCCTGGTAAATAAGTGAGAATTTATAGTCTCATATAAACAGAGTGTTTCTGACTATTTCTATCATTTAGAAAACATGAGCATGGAAAACCAAAACCTTATGAAATATATTTCTTCTAAATAGATGTCTTGTGAGGTTTCTCTGCTCTGCAGACTTGTTCATGTTTGACCTGTGTTTCAGTCCTCTAATCCTTGTCACATTGAGTTACTGCAGTGAGAGAGCATCTAGCATGGAAACCAAAGCTGGATGGGCCAAGGGTGGTTCTATGTAGAGCTCCCATAAGCATGAGTCCACTCTTTGTTGCGGTCAGGAGGTCTGCCCTGCTGATCATCCAACCTTTGCATCCTTGCTTGGACCGCCAACAAAACTGTAATCGATCTGTGTTGTTGTTCCTCCAGAGCAGAGTCGAGAAAGAGAGAGGATATCTGAAAATGCTGAGAGATTTTCATAGGAATTTTAGAGATAAAACAATCAGCAGATTCTTTTCTAGAAAACATTTGGATGTTGCCAAGCACTGTCAGTTAAGCAGTTCTTAATTGCATTTTAAAATAGTTGTAAGTTTTCGGAACACATCCTGTAAAATCTGAATCCCATTGGCTTATAAACAGATAGTTACTGTGAGACCAGCTCTGCTGTACTATTGGACATGTCAGCGTTTTTACAGTAGAGCAGCACCTATAACTAATCGCAGAAGAAGAACAGAATCAAGTCCAGTGAATTCAGATTAGATGTATTACAAAGTTTAACCTTCCTCTCAATTAGTAAAATGTGCGGTTGTGTCTAGCTTCTTCTTGGTGCCTGTGACGTGCACGAACGACAGACCTTTTGGCTTCCCAGGGTGCAGATGTTGTTCATGATCCCTTTCCTCAGACAGGCTGGCCAAGTGCAGAGCCCGTGGCAGAAAACACAGGCAGAAAACATGGCCCCTGTGATGGGGCAAGGGAAACTGTAAGACCGTCTGGAGAAGCGTCGGGAAAGCACTGGCAAAGTCTCTCCACTGGCAAAAGTCTCTCCAGTGCTACCCTAGCACAGTGACATCTTGCTCAAGAGCAGAATTAAGTATTGTAGCCACAAACTGGTTTTAGCACGTAAGGGTTTCAAACCCCAAAGCCCTCCCCAGAGAGATGCTGTTGCAGACGTGAACAAAAGCAGCCTGGTTAGTTACACAGTTGCTGTAATGATGTAATTTTAGACACAGCTGTCCCCGAGTGCCTCCGTCCCTGTCACAGGACATTAGATTTGGGGAGGGAAGTGTGGGGGACTTGCCACAGCCTAGCTCCCAGTTCAGCAGTTGCAGATTTGCCACTTGTTTTGCCAGGAGTAGGAGCAAAGCAGAGTCAGAACGCCGTCCTTGGGAGGCGTGGAGAGCAGCTTTTCTAAACCAGCCACGAAACGGGCAGCTGCCTAATGTTGTGAGTAGGAGCATGAGCACAAGCAGGCACTGCTCTGAGAAGGTGAATACCTGCTGACATTAATATAACAAGAGAGCAGGGTTTGTGTTTGTGGCTTTCAGTTATTCACTTGGAAACACAATTCTTGAAAAAAAGAGAGTATCTGTTAAAGTGTTTCAAGCAGTGGGATCATTTTCAGGTAAATGTGTGGGAAGCTGGGGAGAGTTATGGTTCGTCAATCTGTGCTGTCAGCCAAAGCAATCTCATCAGCTCATAACAGCCAGGATGGTTTAAAACAGATGTTTTAATTCCCTGGGGAATGGAGGCAGCCAGTTTTACCTCCTTGAGGAATGACGATTGCCCATCAGTTATGGGTGTGCGGAGCTGAGGTCGGTGTCCCTAAGGAGGTAACAACGCCTGACTGCAATTACAGGAGGTAGGAAGGCTTCAGGCATGAATGTTGCCAGTGACACTTAACTTTAATAACCGCTTTTATAGCATCATAAATGAGGGCTATAAAATTTGCCGTATTTGCAACATCAAGGAGGGACCATCAAGAGGGACAAGGTTCAAAATATAGCTATGAATGTCTAGAATCTTCATAGAGTGCTTGTGAGAATGATTGATTCACTTGTCCCTTTTTTGATGTGTTTGATCCTTTCATGAAGCAAATAGATGCACTGATTAAAACAAAACCACCCCTCTTCCTTGCAACATTACAGCCTGGCCATTGCAATGTTGTGCTGATGTCTGAAAACAAGAAAGCAAACCCGATCAGAAACAATTGTGGACTGGATTAGGCAGCTCTCATTGCACGAAGAAAGTGAAATGTAAACAACAAACAGCAGCCAGAGGGAAGTCAGCAGCACTTTAAAGGCTCTGTCACTTTCCATAAGCGAGGGAGCTGATACCTCAACATTTTTATTTTAAATAGCATTTCATATGTGCATTCTGTCAATAGTCTGTACATATTCCTACAAGATTACTCTATCCAAATTCATTTGAAGTAGCTGTCTTTGTCTTTTGCCTCTTCTACTGAAGACTAGCATGTTTCTTGAGCTATTTATTGCATGCTAAACAAAAGGGTAAGAAAAATAAAACAGCACGTTATTTTTATTTTAAATTCATTGTTGTAGCTGCATATCGTTTTAATATGCTTAATCAGGACTATCGATAGCGAGACAAGCCTCACAGCTTTTAGATCTTAATCTTAAGTCACTAACACTGGTGGAAGCCTGTCTGGTCCCTGTTTCTGGATCAGGCCCTTGTGCCTTTCCTCCTGGGGTTCTCCACAGCATTCAGAAGGTGTGCACCTGAGTTTCAGTTAATTCACGTGTGTTCAGGCCCCAGATGTGATGTTGATGTTATAGTCTGATTTCTTCTAGGGAAAAAATGGACCACATTCTGCACTTTGACGGTAAGTGCACAGGTAACAGCACACAGAACTTGGCTCAGATATTACTTACATGGATGGGCCAAGCAAAGCTGCTCGTTGCACAGCCTAGGGGTACTCAGAGCTTCTCCTTCTGCAACAGCCCATTTGTGAGCTGGCTGGGACAGCTACTCCTCCAGCTGTGGTTCACTCTGTGCAGCCTGAACTGAGCTGAAGGGGAGGTGAGCCAGAGCGAGCTCTCCTCTATATTCACACCTGCTAAGAAACAGGCACTGATGAGGCCTCAAGCTTCCTTCTCCAGGCAGGTCAAATTTGGGAAGGTTGCTTCTGAATGCGGCAATTGTTTAATCCAGCCTGGAGGCAGGGAGAGAGAAACCACACTGGAAAGGAGCTTAGTTATTTTTCAATTGAAGTTCAGCTTGTTTCTGCTCAGAGCTCCGTGAGCTTTGTTACCAGAGACTGCTGAAGAAAAGCAACAGACTTTGTCCAAAGGAGCAGAGTCCTCTCCCTGGACAACAAACCATGTCTCCCTTTTGATGGGAGCATGGCAACATCTCAGCAAGAGAGCTGTGTCCTTCAGTGCAGAAATTCAACTTGACAGCCTTCACTTAGCAAAAGTGATGTTTGACCCACACTGTTAGTAAAACATGAGAAGGTCACATTCTCATCCTGCATGGTCCTATGGCACAGTCTGACAACTCCACTATCAGCAAGTGTGTTAATTTAGAATGGAGTTACAGAAACAAGATGTGGGGCATGCTTTCTTGTCATTTCAGAGGCTTGCTTTGTGGATTTGGGGTTATTCCAGAATGCTTTTTTGTTTTGTATATAACTTTCTTATGAGAAAATCACAGTAGATTGGTCTATACAAGCTGTGAGCAAGTTCCCCATTGACTTCAGGTGGAATCATGTTTGACCGAGCCTAAGGAACTCAAACATTAACAGCAGGTCCAAGAAACCCCTGAAAAAATAGCTCTTCTTTATCTGCAAAAGAGTTTTATTCTCATGTGCAGTATGTGTTTGTCTTTTTTTTCCCTTCTGTTAATAGGCCAAAGTATGGGGGTAGATACTGCCTTGGAGAACGAAAGCGGTTCCGAATTTGCAACATTAAACCATGTCCCCGCAACAAGCCATCCTTCCGCCAGATCCAGTGCAGCCAGTTTAATCCGATGCTCTATAAAGGAAAACTATACAAGTGGACGCCAGTGCCAAACAACAGTGAGTCCAAGATAAAACCTGCTGCAAAGTTTCAATATGCAGTGCCAATTAAAAATCTTAAATAGATTTTTGCTAATGATTTATTTTTGTTGTTCATGTCTGGAATCTGTACTGACCACCTGTAAAGGATTTGCCTTTCTTTTCCACTACTCTTCTGGAGTATTTATACTGTATTTTAAATTAAGTTTGTGGCAGGGTTTGTAGGGTTAATATATGTTTTCAGAGATGGTTATTTAGAGTGAAGGTGATTCCTGTCGGACTGAATCCAGGGACTGTGACAGGGCAGCACTGCTGGAGAAAACAGGAGACAGAAGAAAGTGTGCAGATCCCCTGGCTTGTCAGGTTTATTTACTGTCTGTTTGCTTCCTCAGTTAATCCATGTGAGCTGCACTGCCGGCCAGAAGATGAGTACTTTGCAGAAAAGCTGCGGGATGCTGTCATCGATGGGACCCCATGTTATGAAATGAATACAAGCCGGGACATGTGCATCAATGGAATCTGTAAGGTATGCCTTGAGTCCAGCCACTCCTGGTGCCCAGGCAGGGAGCCCGGGCACGGCAGAGCCATGTTTAGCCGAAGAGCAGTCCTGTAACATGGGAAATGCAGGTAGATGTGCTCTATCCATTTCCTAGGCAGACAGTGTCCCCTTTTTGCATTCACCAAGAGGCTCAGTTCACTCGTTTTGTAATTCACCCTTATGTGAGCACTCAGAAAGACCCTGAGTGTTTGTGCCTGTGACTGTGCCCAGAAACTTGTTAAACAGAAACCATCCCCAAACTATTCTAAAGAAGGTGCTTGTTAGCTGCATTCACTGTGTTTGAGGAGAGGATGGCTGCAGGGACTCTGCCTGCTGTTCTCCAAGCAAACATTAACTGAAAAATTGTGTTACTATTTTTCTGTATGGAAATGAGAGTGACCTTTCCTTATTCAAATGAGATTGCCTGAGATATAAAATATAGTGGTATTTAAGTCTGTTTTGGTTCCAGGGAAATAGAATACAAAAACAAGAAAATAGGGAGGAATGATTTATTTCAGAATAGTCAGAGAGATATAGAAAGGAAATGTTGCACAGTTGCCACGGGCTCTCACACAGTCCATACTGGCTGATGTTGGCCTGAGCTGCTCCTGGAGGCCTTTGCCGTGGAGATTTCTCACCCTGCCTTGGCAGCTGCTCCCAGCGCTGACCCACCTCTGGGGACAGCTGGGTCCATGGGATTTTTTCTTCCTTCGGGATTGTTGTTCCTGAGAAGCTGACAGCTCTGCATAACCTGGGAGCTGCACACTCAGCCAGGGGCAGGGAATAGCCTGTCTACTTTCCTGGGCACTGAGAGGCCTTCAGCTGGAGCGCTGTGTGTGATTTGGGTGCTGCGCTTCAAAAGAGTTGTGGTGGACTGGAGAGGTTTCAGAGGAGAAAAGGCACAACAGTGAGCAAAGGACTAGAGAAAACACTTATGAGCAAGAATTAGAAAAACTGCACATTTTGAATAAAGAATGCTGAGGGGAGACACAGTGAGTCTTCAAATATGCCAAAGGTTGCTGTGAAGAGTGAGACTGTTCTCTGTGTCTACTGGGAATAAGATGAAGTAGGGTGAATTTACATTGCAGCAGGGAAGGTTTAATGTAGAGGTAAGAAATGCTTCTGCATGTGCAGACAGCAAAACACTGAAACTTCCTTCCTTGGGGTTTTAGGCAGTAGCAGATAAGCATCTGTCCAGACCAGTGTTTGGCAGGGCTGATCCTGCCCTGGGGCATGGGCTAGATCTCACTTTTTAGCCCTATTTCCTTTGAGTCTGGAAAATGGTAAGAATTGCACCCTCATTCAGTGAGTCAGGTCTGCTGTAATCTTGAATAAAAATGAACTCTGAAAGACTTCTCAGAAAAATACTAGTCACAGTCATAACTTCTTCAAGACTGAAACCCATGTCTCTGTGGGTGGACAGGCACATTTATGTCTGCTCTTTGCAGAGAAGTGTGCTCTCCTGGGGGGACTCATTGTCCCTGGGGGAGCCTCTTCCTTTACAGCTGCAGGACTTGCACCTCCTGCAGCCCTCAGGCCACCATCCTGGCTGCACACCTCACCAGAGCCCATTTCCCACTCTGCCCTGATGCTGGGAGTGACAGAAGTGACACTTTTATTCCTTGTCTTTCAGCTTGCAGCTCTGAGCAGTGGCTCGTGGGCAGAACAAGGATATGCCTTAGAAACCCTTCAACTAAAACTCTTAGCACGAGGGTTTCTGCTGCTGTGACCACAGCATGCTCCTGCAGCATGCTGCCAAGAAGTCTCTGTTTCTCAGACTTCTTTGACCTCCAGATCTTTCCAAACAGTATAACTAATAGAAACAAGCTCCACCAACTATTACTAAGAGATAGGATCCCACATGGCTGCAGGAGGCTCGTGCTGCTGTGGAGCTGCCATGGGACAGGCAGCCTGCCCAGTGCTGCTACAGCTGTGCTGCCAGGGATGCAGATGCCTCTCCATGTCCTGCAGCAGGTGAATTTCCGGCCGTGCCTGCCTGCAGTTTGGGGCTGCAAAATCGAGCCTGGAAAAAGTTACTGCTCTTTGCTTTGCCTATGAGTCAAATGAATGTTAAGAAATTGGGCAAGTCTGCAGCTCTAAATAGCCTGTGTTGATGCTGGCTGGAAAGCCACCTGCTTCTGTTTTAGAAGTAAACTCCACCCACAGCACTTAGAGGAGGGAAATGTATAGCAAAGTAACATCCCTGTGGCTAAAGGCAAAGCAAAAGGCAAGTCCTTATCTCCCTGCTATGGCTTGCCAGCAGCTCTGTAGCAGTCATGAGGTTGATCTCCAGCACATGTTTGAATGTGCTGATGTCTCAGGGGCTGCCCATGGGAGAGCGCAATGAAGAGACTCAGGGGAGGAAGCAGGGACCTGCTGATGTGGGTCTGCACTGGCTGTGGGAAGAAGAGATTGCTGAGCAACAGCAGTGCTCACAGACTTTCCCAGAGCTCTGGGCGCTGCTGAGGGCCTTCATTCTCCATGCAGCACAAAGAGCAGCAGGGAACGTACTCAATAAGCAAATTTCCTTGCAGACTTCTATATAAAAAACATCCGTGGAAACTAATTCCTCTTCCTGACTGTCACCAGTAGCACCAGTCACAGCCCCAGTGGCAATTGCTCTGCACAGCAGGAGACTTTGAGAAGGTCCCATTTCCTCCTTTAATAGGATTTAAATTACTTCAAAGGCTGCAGCTCACAGATGTGCAGGCACTGGCTTGAGGGAGAGCTCAAGGGTCATGATTTTTACTTGGCACATACAAAAGAGTGAGACTCGGCAGCTCTCTGCAAATGTCAATATATTTAGTCAGAGCTAACTGCACATAGAAAATTCTGAGTGAGTGTAAGCCTGCTGCTGACATTGACATCAACATTAAACCTGGCTCACTACAGACTATTGCAGTAGCAAAAATAGTGCTCCTTCCCTAATATGTGTGCGAAAGTGGCTCCATGGATATTTCCTCTTGGAGCTAAGACTAAAGGCTCCGCGTTGGCACAGAAACTGGAAAGACTCTTGGGATATTATACTTCGGCTTTTATTGTGCAAAATCAAATGGAGTCTATCCCTCTGTGAAGGTCAAGGGATTTGGCAGCTACCTGGATAGGAGGTGTGGAGAATTTTTGCAGAATACAAAAATATTCTCTGGAAGTGTTTTAAAACAGAACTAGTAGGGCCCAAACCCAAGAGGCTTTCCTGGCTAGGCACAACATTTAGCTCACATCATCAGGCTCTGCTATCCAGGGAATTCTAGACTGCAGAGCAAAATAGGAAACGGTAAAAACAAGATGTGGGTCTTGCTTTTCGTAGAAGCGTGAATAGAATGGAAAGATTGCCAGCATATATTAAAGAGTCAGAAACAAGTATATCCTACTTAGATATGTTACAGCCCCTTCTCAGGAAGGACTGCAGCTTATATGAGTATCTCTCCAGTCCATGATCATTATTTCCCCCATTAAGGATGAACATTTTCCCATCAAAGCTAGTTCTCATCATTGTTGCTATTTCCTGTGTTTGACTGTTGGTCCCATAGTAAAACTCCTGAGTGGTCAGAGCCAGCTCAGGTTGGGTCCTCCTACTGTGGGGCCCTGCATTGACAGGCTGGTCCTGGGGTTTGTATTTCAGAATGTGGGCTGTGACTATGAGATTGACTCCAACGCGGTTGAGGACCGGTGTGGCGTGTGTCACGGCAACGGCTCCACCTGCCAGACTGTGAAGAAGATGTTCGAGGACAGCGAGGGGCTGGGTAAGGCTGTGTGGCTCAGTCCTCTCTGCACTGGCTCCTGTGGGTGGTCATGTTCCTTGTCCAGCAGGGGCAATGCGATGGGTGCCAGGGTAAAACCCAGCCCCTACCCCAAGGATAAAGGGGCAGGACACAAGAGGTAGGGCAGTGATGAGATGGAGTAAAGCTGTTTTGGTAGGCAGATGGGTCAGATCGTGCACACAAGAGGCTCATGCCACTATTGCAGAAGGCCTGGGACTGCTGAGGCAGGAATCCTCTGCCTTGGGAATCCCATGCATTAAATCTGGTCCAGTTGACCGGAGGAGCCATGGGAGCAGCGGCATGTTCAGATAGACCCTGCCGGTGACCACGGCTTTCGTAGCCATTCCCTGGAGCGAGCAGCCTGCCTACTCAGCTGGTGAGCCAGCAGGACAAGCTCTTGCATACGTGATGTGAGGGCAGGATCTGCGCAGAGATGGCATCGCCGGTCCTCAGGCTTAGCCTTCCCCTCCTATGCAATAGGAGTGGCCAGTGTCTCAGGTGGATACTCTGGGGCTTAACTCAAGGAGTTTTATACAGTGATACAGACAGAAACTGTACTCCATTAAGAAAGAAAATAAAGTAGCATGCCCAGGACTGATAGCAGTTGCCTAAGCCCCCTCCTAACCAAACACATCAGTGCAAACCAGTCAGGTGAACAAAATGGAGTTTGAGCAAAAACAAAGATCACAGCTGTTTGAGAGGGGGGGAAGAGTGGATTGTTGTTTTAAATGATTTCCTTAAAACAAACACCCATGGTCTATAGAGCTTCTTTTTCCCTTTATCAGCAGTGCAGGGTGACAGAGGTTGGTTTGCAAACAAAATCCCTTTGGTTACATTGCTGCAGAAATTTCCATGTGAGAGAGTGGAAGCAACATATAGAGAAGCAAATTGCTTAGCAAGTGCTATTGTTCCTGAGAGCTATGGATGGCACATTCAGGAAACTGAGGGAGATAGGCTTTCCTTTCAGTTTTACTTATTTGATTTGCACTCAGAAGTAAAAGCCAGGCTCACTGGTACTGTTCATTTGGAGTCTTTTTTAAATCCAAACTTGCTTAGATAAGATTTGAGCAGTAGCACAGGGAGGTGTGGAGTTGATTATCTTTCCACTTCTTGCTCCTCAGAAGAAAAATTTCCATTTACTGAAAACAAATCTGTGCAGGCTGGAGCCATTTCGAAAAGGTTTAAGAGGATTTGGAGATTGAAAAGGGCATAGTGAAAGTATAGTAAATGCCTTGCCAGTGCTCGTGTGAGAAGTGCTTCATGCTCTGGTGGGCTTTCCCAGCAGAGAACGTAACTAAATTCAGTGCAAAATAGTGTTTGTTGCCCACTGGAGAGGAAAGGCAGTTTTGTTTGAGCCCACCACACAGTCGCAAAGATACAGCAATTGATCTGATGTTGGCAACTCAACCTGGAGGATGGATTGTGCCTGGCACAGTATTCCTTGATTGGCCTGAGACTAATGTTCAGTTATGTTCCTAGGGTATGTTGATATTGGGATTATACCAGCTGGAGCCCGAGAGATTAGGATTGAAGAAGTTGCAGAAGCTGGAAATTTTCTGGCCCTGCGGAGCGAAGACCCAGAGAAGTATTTCCTGAATGGTGGCTGGACCATCCAGTGGAATGGGGATTACAGAGTGGCTGGGACCACCTTTACCTATGCAAGGACAGGAAACTGGGAGAACCTCACATCGCCAGGGCCCACTGCGGAGCCCGTGTGGATCCAGGTATTGTCTGGGCTCTTGTTGGTCATGGTCAGGGTACGTGGCAGGGCTGTGTTCGGGCGGTCCATTATGGCACTTAAAATGGGCATTATTTAGTCCATTGGCACAATGACACTCAAAAAAGCAGAAGTGACTCACCTGCTTCCAAGGGCAAATGCCTCCATCCCCAGCTCGAGGATGAGGGACGGGGCCAGTAGCACAGGGATGTCTATGCCAGGAGCAGCCTGACCGCTAGTCTGCTGAGGAGCACAGCACCACCTCCGCCAAGGGACCGGCCAGCTGCCCAGAGCAGACTGTGCTGTGCCCGCCTCTCGTCATGCAGTGACTCTCTCTGGGAGCAAACATGATCTGCAGCCAAAAAGATACTGCTGGCCTGCAGTGCCTGTTTCAAAATTAGTGGGTGGATCTGGCCCACGTTCTTTCCAGCTGAAGCTAGTCCAGTCTGCAGCATTCCTCAAAATATTTACATAGGAGAGAGAATATGAAAAGAAATAGCCTGCTTCCTGAGGTCATTTCTATATCTTATCAGCAGTAGGGGAAGAGATCACAATGTTTCTAGCAGGGCTAACAAGCCTGCCAGTTAAAGTGGGTTTTGGGAGCAGCCCTGTGACTGCGTCCCCTCACCCAGGTGTGGACAGTGAGGAGTTATGGGGCTGCTGCATCGTGGTGCCATGCATCGCCGCAGGAAGGTGGCCTGCCATCGTCCCCCTGCGATGCGGTGCACTCCTCAGCGGCACCTTGCCAACCTCTGCACTGCCTCAGGTCTTGGCAAGAAGCGTGGCCCTTTGCCGTAAGGGGTGAATCACCCTCGGCTCTCATTCCTTGCTGGGTACACAAGCAAGTCTGAAACACAGATGATGCTGTCAAGGGCATTACAGGTCAGGCTCCACTTCATAACAAAAACACTTGGGGCAGAATTTTAAAATCCTAAGGATAATTTGACATTGCCTGAAACAAACAAAGAAGAAATTTCAGTTTTACCCTTTTTTTCCATATGGGAATTTCCATTAAGCTACTTCTCCCTCTAGATGAGGCCATTATTTTCATCAGACCCTGAGGCTTTAACGAGGCTTGCATCTGTCTTGGGAGTGACATTGCCTTTTGTTGGCCATTGGCAGTGGAGAGAAAACCTGGGACCTGTCTCTGTGCCTAAAGTGAAAAGCTGATTTTGGACAGGAGAGATTAGAATTAACCACATAGTCCAAAAATGTAATATATTAAAAAATACCATTGCACAAATGTATTTTCAGGATGGTGGAAGTGAGGGGGTCTCCTGCTCCCTGACAGTGTTCACTTCAGAAGACCTCCCTGAGTAGAGCAGACTGTCATGGGAGCAGACTGAGCAGTTAATGAATTTCAGAGTTTATTCATTTTTAGAGTGAACTGTTTACTCTAACGATCCCAATACCTCCGGGTCAGCAAGAGAGTCTTTGTGTTTTCAGACATAATGAGAATGGGTATTAGTTTCCCTGCAGCTGGTAAGTTACTCATGGTTTCTAAAAGGAAAGTTACTTTCCCAAGTATCCGAGGCTTTCCAGTGAGTAGCCCAGGCAGTCCAAACTCATTTCTGTTGTCCTTCATCCCCAGGAAGCCTTTTCTCAGATTCATGTCTGGTGTGTCACTCTTCATCAGAGCCCTACTTGAATCTTACTAAACCCCTTCTGAATTGCAGTAGCAGGAGTTCTGGTGCTGATCTGAAAATTGCCCTATTTCGCAAACAAATCCTACTCTATTAATTTTCACCTTATTTCCATGGAAAACAGTTGCCAGGGGGATTATTTTTCAGCATGGTTTATATTTTAATGAGCTTTGCACAGCTTTGCAGGGGTTATAAATATCTGTGCAGAGGCCAGCTGAGAGGTAACAAGGCACCATGACTTAAGGGCAGCTATTCCCATGCAGATTTCCAGGAAGCCATTTTCTGCTGCTGTTGACATGCCTTTTGCCCCTAGAAACGACAACCAGGCTGAGTTAATAGTGAGGACTCTGCCGGTTAATGTAGAGCTTTTGAGAGCCAACATCCTCATGGCCATAAAGCCAGCTTTTCCCCAAGAGAAGCCCATGGGAACTGTTGCAGTGACTGTGGCACAGGCAGGACCAGACTGAAATTTCTTGTGGTACAAGATCTGGTCGTTTTTGACCGCTGCAGTTACAAATCCGAACAATAAGTGTCTCAAAGGATTACGTAGTCTGCAGTGTAAAAATATGTCTTTGAAATCAAACCAAACAGGACATATGAGTGAATTACACTTGGGCCCTAGAGGTTTGCTTGATGACTGTATTTTAACCTTGTTTTTTCCCTTTTAACTACCCCTTGATAAATGAAGAAGAGGATTGCCTCTCCTGGGTGTTTTGCCTTAATTAGTGCAACAGAAGAAGGAAATAAGAGAGTCCCTTAGTGAGCTGCAGCCTGGGCTCACTTATCTGGGGAGAGGAAAGAGGGAGCTTTTAGAAGTTTTGGGGGTTTGTAATTCTGCAGAGTCCAGATTTCCTAACTTAGTTTTGTTTGCATTTGCCTCCTCTGTGGAGTGCTCTGGTGAAGAGGGAATGACAGCAGTGGCTGACATAGATCTACCCTGGGATATGAAGCTTTTTTTTATGCCTGCCAAAAAAACTGCATCCCAATCAGAGCTATGCTGGAGGGCAAAGGGAGTGCCCCATCTGGCATCCCTGAGCCAGGATACCCCTGTACTGAGCAAAGGGGAGGACAGTGGCTGTGCCACACGTCTTATGTCCTGGCTGTGGGCCATGTCTGCGTGATTCAGCCATGCCTTGGCAGGAGACATTCTGGACCATGCACCACTCGGGTCCAGCATGGCAAAAAGCCTCTGCCTTTAGGAATGAGCAGAGATATGGCCGTGCATCAGCCACAGGAGCAGCAGAGCTCCCCCTTGCCAGACTTAACCTGGTTTACTGCAACCTCCTGTAGTGTGTGAGGCTCAGCACCTGGGGTATGAGCATGTCGGAACTGCAGAAGGGCTGTGGTAGGGACAGGACAGGTGGCTGACAAGGTGGGTTTGTCCCAGCAGACAGCCAGGAGCCGATCCCCATGCTGCTGTTTCTGCCCTGTAGTTAAAGCTCAGCATCTGAGCCCGACTGTGCTTTCACGAGCACCAGCCCTCTTTGCACAAGCTAGCCCTGGAGTCACACCTGACAAAGTCAAGCAGCCAGAAACTTTGCATTTCGCATTTGTGTCACAGAAATGGTTTTAGCAGACATTCAGGAAAAATGTGAGAGGAACCCTCAGTTCATCTTGCTCCAAGTGTTGCTTTCCCCTGTTAATGTGATCACTGGCGTGCATAACACCAGAAAATCTCTAGAAAGCTGTCTGGGATTTGTAACCTGATTAAAACCTTTTGACAAAAATGTTTCAATATTCATGAAGAGGTTTTGGAAAGATGCCGTCTCTCTTGCCAAAGCTCCAAGAACAACAAAGCTTTGGCAATAATGGGAGCACTTAGACTGAAAAAACAAGGCTAAACTCACAGGCTTTCGAGAGTGCTGATTGGTCCTGGAGATGCTTTGGACTGCATTTATATTAACTGCTGTAGAAGCTGCTTCGTTCATTTTGAAAACAGCAAGAATCACATTTCAAGTGGAGAGAAATTAATGAAATTCCTTCAAGTGTATTTCGCCAGCCAAATACTGCTTGGAGCTGGCTGCTTGTCAGTTATTTCCTATTTTCCTAAGCCGTTCTTAGACCACAACAGGTCAGAAGTTACTCTGGGAATGTCTTATTCCAGGACGTAGATGAAGCCCTGCTGTCACTGTGCACGGTGCAAGGGTGTGAGGCTGCAGGGCCAGATACAGCCTTGTTGCACTAGCCTGTTGCTACCTGACGCACACACTCAGCAACTTGGAGGTGCAGATCTGAACTAACGTGGCTCTAGAGCCGAGGCAGTTTGGACGTCCTGCCCCAACCTCTCCTGCGCCCCAGCTGCATGTGAGCGTGGGCCAAGCAGGCTGGGCTATCTGCTTGCGGCTCAGCAGACACTCTTGACCTCTGCTCTGCTCTGCAACTGTTTTGGTATCTGCTTAGTGAGGAGTTGTGTCTGCCCAGCAGAGTTTTTGATGTGTGTGCGCTCAGCACAGGAACCCCCAGGGAAAGCCCAGGGACTGCTGGAAAGCGACTGATGTTCTCTGAGGCCACTAGGTCTGTGAGTCCCTGAGTGAGTCACACTCTGGAAAGGGTGTGGGCCATCCGCGCTGCTTCAGAGTCAACCTTACCTGGGCTTCCCTAGCAAATCTTTCAGCAGCCTCATCTGAGCCTTCACCAGGAAGGACACACGGCACACTGAACCTTGAGAAGGTCCTTGGATGGGCCTGCATTTGGCGGTGAGACAGAACAGGATTATCAGGGCAGTCCTTCCAGACTGTGTCAAGGGAGACATGAAACCAAAGTCCTGGCAGTTACCAACGCTCTTACTGTTATTGTTTTGTTATTATCTTATTTTCACGTAAACCTGATGAACTCAGCAGGGTCTGCTGGGGCAGTTCCATTGCCTTTACACTGGTTTGGCCATCTGCTATTATTCACTCTTTGGCAGATGGATGCGTAGTACTGCTGGGGTAGCAGCCACAGCGTTGCTGCCCTGCCAACAGAAAGTAAGAGGGGACAGGTGCTGCTCTCCTCCAGAGCTGGCCAGGGAATGACGTCCCTTATGGCCGCGCTGGGCAGGTTGTGCCGCATCAGTGCTCTGTTGTCTCCTGACTGACACAAAGTGCTGAGAAGCCCTTTGGCTGCAACAGCCAACCCTGATTTCTCTATACAAAATATGTCTCTGATTGTCTGTGTCTCCCCACAGCTATTGTTTCAGGAAACGAACCCAGGCGTCCGCTACCAGTACACCATCCAAAGGGAGTCGGAGAGCGAGAACGAGATTCAGCAGGCAGAGTTCCTCTGGCGCTATGGCTCCTGGACAAAGTGCACTGCTACTTGCGGCACGGGTGAGTGTCCCCCCGCCCCGGCCAGCACACTGCCGCAGCCTGGGCTGTGACGCCTGCGAGTGCAATAGAGGAGTGGATGAGCCCCAGAGTATCCCTGTGACACAGGCATGTACAAAACTCCAGCGATGCAGCACATGCCATTGGAAATTGCTTTTTCATTTTTAGTCCCCTGATCTGTTTCTCATTCTAGAAGATGCAAATGCCAGCGGGACTGTGACAGGCAGGGATTTCCACCAGGGTACCAGGCAGGACTCCTGTGCTGGGGCGCAGCACCACCAGCCATGGCAGGCTTCTGAGATGGGCAGGCTGTGGCAAAATCGGCAAAATACGCTGTTAAGAAAGTGCTTATAGCCAGTGCCATGTTCTACATCACACCCTGAGACACATCAGAGCAGTCTGCTGGCATTTGCCTTAGAAATTCTTTTGTCTTTGGTTTCAGTAGGTTAAAAAGGAAAAAAGAAACATCTGCTGAGGTCATAAATATCCCGTAACCCCCCGCTGCACTCAGCAGCAGGGAGTCCACGCTTTATCAGCTCTTTCCTCTTGGCTTGGTGTCCTGTTACTGCGCCGGTTGCTCCTAAGCCTTCAGGTTGATTGAAACAAAAGAGCTTTAAAGAAACCAAACAAACATCAGATGGCTGCTCTCCAGCCTGGCTGACCCTCTGGCGGGAAGGGGACCATTTCAGGAATTTCTTGGAGAGCAAATTGGAGCCTGCCCCATGCATCGCCGTGGCTGGGCTTATGCAGGGCGGCCCTGCCGGCACCACACGGCCACCACAGCAGGGGTTTCCTGCACTACCCATCACTGGGACCACGGGCCTCTTCGTCCCGTGGATACTTTCTTCTCCTCTTCCTCCCTTCTCCTCCCCATGCAGGGCTGGGAGCCGCTGGCTGGGCTGGTTCTCATGAGGGGCAGGGGTTCTGGTGTGCTGACATGGGCTGCAGAGGTTTGTAACCGGCACCACAATGGGAAAAGCAGGGAGCAGCTTCTCTCCCAGCCTTGGTGCAGGATTTGGGAAACCGCCTTCTGCCCAAGGCGTCTGTCAAATGCACCTGCATTTGCTGATGTCCCTCAAGGAGGGCAGGAGTTAGAGAAGTCCAACCGATCTCCTCAAACCCTGAGGCACATCCGTGCCCTGAGCTGCTCTGAAGCTGAGAGGGGGTAATGCAGCAGCAGCGCGATGTCCCAGCGCGGGCCCTGGGACTGGCTGAGCCAGGGCCAGGCAGTGAGAGACACCTGCCTCGGTGCCCTGGAAAGCCAGTGCTGGCTCCACCACAGGGTGGGCAGCAGCCACAGCTGCCTCCATGTGTATGTCACCCGCTGCTCGAAAGGGCTCTGCAGAGCCACAGCAGGGAGAAGCCATCCGCATGGAGACGGGAAGCGAGGCAGCCCTGCCGCACCAGCCGGCTCCTCGCTGGCAGACGG
The DNA here is from genome assembly GCF_028389875.1 of Rhea pennata. Lineage (NCBI taxonomy): Eukaryota > Metazoa > Chordata > Aves > Rheiformes > Rheidae > Rhea > Rhea pennata. Next base: position 1,143,726 of record NC_084672.1, on the reverse strand, counting down.
TTCTTGCAGTTTGATCCCCAGAAATGTGTTCCTGTGTTTCTCACCCCATTCTGGAGCACGATAGCGTGCTGCGTGCGTGCAGGCAGATGGGTGAACATCCCCGCTGGGCCCCCCGAGGCAGGCAGTATGTTCAGCAGCTGGAGGTGCGCGTGGGGCTGCGGGTACAGCTGCCTGAGGAGGCTACAGGGCCGCCTGGTCGGCAGGATGAAGGCTGAACTTCAGGGTGTTCATTGGAGAAAAGGAGTGGGCAGTCCGGACAGCACCCGCACGGTGTCGCACCCTCTCTTTGAACCCCGCACGTCCCTGAGATCCCCTGGCTCGAGCAGGATGTGAAGCTTTTGAGGGATGTGTGTGTGTGAGCGTGTGTGGTCTTTTTATCTCACTGCGCTCCTCAGGACTAATAGAAAGCAATGTTTTCCTTTTATTCCATAAACAGAAGTTGGAAGGATCTCTCTTGAGGTTTTTTGGCTTTTTCAGCGCTCCCTTAGCAGAGGCGGTAGGTGCGAGCGCAGCGCAGGCCGTTGTCAGCCCTTGGCTCACACGGCTGCAAGGGGCTGCCCAGCCGGAGGGCACCAGCCCGCCCAGCCTGCAGAGGGGCGGCTGGCTCCTGCACATCCTTCCTCAAGAGCAGCAGTGTCAGGGCCTGGGGCACGAATGCTTTCGATTGAATTTTGCTCTGTGAGGTGCCAAAAGTCTATTTTTGCTTGCCCCGCAGGAGCTCGAGGAGGTCTCGGTTTGCAGCTGAGCTGCTGTCGCGGCTGGCCGGGAGCGCAGCCGGTCCCAGCGCGCTGCGTGCCCAGACAGCTCGCTCACAGACAGCCTTAAACACACGCACGTGGCAGCTCACGGCCCACATCAGGCTGTCCTTAGGGCTTTAAGTAAGCGTTTAAAAAAAAAGAAAAAGAAAAAAAAATCTATGTGTGTGCAAAACAAAGGGAATTCAAAGAGCAATTCTTTTTTTCCATTGAAGCAAATTAGCATTTTTTTGTCGTTTTCTGTAATTGCAAAAAGGGTGCATGCAAGCTCTATTAATAGGTGAATATGTGTCCACGTGCACACCTCATGCACACAAAACTGAGGCAAGCCATGTTCCCAGCTGCCTGAGGAGGCTTTGCCAGCGTTTGCTTCAGGCACTAATACCCTGGCCATTGCTGGCCAGTCTCTGGAAGGGACCCCGCTCCGGGCAGCTACAAAGCAACATGTGCTTGGAAATGTTGCCTGGAAGTTCCTAGCAGATAGATGTTAATGCCTTCCCTGAACCGTGCAGATTTTAGTGCTACAGGAGTTCACTGGGCTTTTTGTGTATATTTGCTGTGAGAGCTCGGGGCAGCGGATCATTTGAATGCCTGTAACGTATTGTGAGTGTAGAACTGAGGAAGATGTGAGTCGAGGTCAGTGGCTTCTATTTAACACCAGCTTTTAATTGTAACTTTTGATTAATTAGTTTCCAAAGTAGAAGGGAAATGCAGGAGCAAATCGGACAGGAGTCAGTCTGTGAGGAAGTTCATAGCTTGTGTCCCCTTGTGGAGAAACAGCACCAGGGTCTCAGCACAGCGAGCTCCACCAGCAGCTGGCACTCCGAAGCCTCAGGAGCCTTGGAGCCATGGAGTTTAGGAGTTTCCTCTTTTCAGCAGAATTCAGCAGCTTTGGTAGGTTCATATCAGTCTCAGCTGATTGTGGTTGTTATTATTTACAGCTCTCCCAAGTCATGGGTTAAGTATGTGTTGCAAAAAGAAGGACAAGAGAAGATAGCAAAGCAGAACGTTGAAAGTGAGGTCATCCTTAAAAATTTCACCCTGTAAGTGCTGCAGAGTGGAAGCAGGAGGCTTTATCGGTTCATTTATCCATTAACTATGACTGTGGCAGAAGGCTGCCAAAGAGAGTTCTTTTCCTGCCAATTAACTTCCTTTTGGATACAGTTGCCTCCCTCCAGAAAAGACTCTGTGTGTGTATATACACACATACACACACACGAGTATATATACACACATGCACGCGCACACTAATTGTAAAATCAGGATATGGCCAGTGGATCAGGAAATGTCAGGGATGGAGGCTGCCAAGATAACATGCTTCCCTGGGGGCTGCTGCCTATTTGCCATAACCAACCTGCCACATCTTTTCCTGGGTATGCTCTTCCATGTGATTTCGCCACCTTGAAATGGATGATTCCCTGCAGAACCGAGGCTTGAGTCCTGTGCAAAGGTGAAGTTTGCAGAGGCTTTTCACAACACGAGAGGTGGGGGAAATACGTTTTCCACTCAGATTAACTGTGGTTGCACTGCTAGTGGCTGCAGGGACTAAGACGAACCCGACTACTGCTCATTTTGCAGGTCGTGCTCAGCCGTTGCTCGTCGCGTGTGTTTAAGGTCACAAAGAGTAACTGAGGGCCCTAGCAGGGGGAGTGAAGGGCTGTAGCCGCTGCTGTCCTAGGCCAGCCTTTACACTCACGTACACAGGAGTCCTCCTGCTTCCCACATCCCTTTACTAGAGTGCTTGCAGGTACGTCTCCGAGACCTGAGATGCCCCCAGAACGTGCCATGGAGACACGAGCTCCACGAGACAGGGCATTATTTTTGCCTTTGCTTACTGATGGCTGCTCTTCTCTCCTGTGCTCCTTTGCTGCAGGTGGGATCCAGGCCAGTGCTGGATGCAGCAGGAGCTCCCCTGCCTGCCCAGCGCCTTGGGGCCTGCATGAAAAGCCTGAGCTCGGTCCAGTCTCATTCCTGGGCTGTGATCTTCCCTAGCACGCATGCCTAGCTGTTTGAAAGTATGAAAATATTCATTGAAATGTGCACTGACCAGTTTGATATTTAGCTGCTATTTTTCCATTCAGCAACTTCTGCCCATCCCAATAACAGTATAGATGTTCCATAATCCAGGACTTTCTTTAAAGAAGAACTCCCTGTGAAGGGAAGGTCCTTCTCGCTGCAGCAGCTCCTGGGGCAGGGGTTGAGTCGAGGACTGCTGGTGCTGGCGCTGGGGAGCCAGGCAGCTTGAGAAGCTGTGCCTCGAGGGGTGCTTTGCCTTCATCCCCATCGAGCCAGGGGTTGCTCCCTCTCCTGTCTCAGGAGCAAGGCTGGGGTTAGAGGGTAATCCTGCCGTGCTCTTAATGGGACTGCTTGTGCGAACAGTGACCCTGGTGCGTTCGCGGGTGCTGCTCTGCGGGCAAAGGTCGGCTGCATGACAGAAACGCGGTTGGGGTTACAGGACAGGCTTTCTTACCTCCTGCCTGCAGGAAACTCGGCAAGTAGGTACTGGACAAGTCCTGTATTCTTTTAACCCTGCTGTTTATGTCTTGTGGCTTGGGCCTAATGCAAGTTTCCTGGTGCAAAGGGGCCTTTTTCATCCTGTGGTGCCCAGGCTGTGTGCAGTGTGAAGTAGATGATGGCGGGACAGATGTTCAGCAGGTTTCAGGCAGCACAGCTTTCTGTCCGTGTGCCAAACTGGGTGGTTTTCATCTAGATTTGAACATGATGATCATTTTTCATATGGGAAAAAAAGGGCCGTCTAGCACGGGATGTTCTTGATTGTGCTGTTTCCACACAAAAGGTCAAAAATGATTTTGGGGCCAATTTAGATACATTAGCAAGCACTGTTGTAAAGTAAATTGAAACTCAGATGGAAAACACTTGAGCTCATACACGCGGCGGCAGGCAGTCGCCATCGATGTCCGAGAGCAAACGTGGTAGCCGCGCGGAGAGAGACGGGCACCAGATCAGATCTGCGTTTGAGCTATGAAACTGCTTAGAGCAAGTCCGCGCTGCGTCTGCAAAGGCGCCGCTTCGCGCGTCAGAGGGATGCCAGCCTCCGTGTGACCCCGCGCGCAGTGTTGCAGCTGCTCCCTGTACCACCGTAGCGGCAAGCTGGGCAGAGTTCGCAGAACTGCAAAAACCGCAGGAGCCAGAGCGCTGAACTCCACAAACCCCGACGAACTGAACTGAAGCAATAACTGCGCGCTGGGGGTTATCTTTGGGAAACTGAGCTCTCTGGAGCAAGATTTGTGTCTTGAATATTTGCTCCAGCAAAGGCAGAAGTCGTGGGACTGAGGCAGGAGGGCCTGGCAGAAGGCTCTGGCCCTGCGCGGGGAAGGTAGTCAGGCTTGGCTTCCTCACTGGCTTGGAAACCTGCGGAGGGCTGGAAGTCTCAGGGCTGCTGACATTTTAAAGAAGTGCAGGCAAAATGCTGGGGGTGACAAATGATTGGCATCAGCGTGGCTGAGCTGAAAAGCGGCTTGCACAGAGGCGATACCAGCTGCAGCTCCCGTGCGATAGCAGTGTTGTATCTGTGTCTGGGGCGGTAGATATCTGCCAGGCTGCCTTAGGTTGTGTTTAGGGAGGCAATGGGTAAAGCTGCAAGGGATCTGCAGAGGATCCGCACAGGACTGCCCAGGAGCACCCCAGGCGGTGCTGGTGTGCTGTGTTCCTTTAAATCAAGGCAATCAGCCAGCTGAGACAAGAACCGATTTGAGCACGAGGGGTCCGGCCCCAGCCCCCCGGCCCCAGTCAGCCCGCAGGGTCAAGCAGCAGCAGCCCATGGCAGGGATTTGCGTGTCCCTGGGGCATGGGAGTTGCTGCCCCTCGCCACCCGCACTGCACCCGGCCATCCCAGCCCACGGGCACACACCGAGCTGCCGGGAGCCGGGCTGTGTCTGGCAGCCAAGGCAGCGAGCGCTGCCGCTTACGGGTCTCCCCAGTAAGGAGTGTACATCTAATATTACACCTAAAGAATACACAGTGAAATCCAGATTAGGAAGCCCTGCAGATCTACCCCTTAGGTGCAGCTTCCTCCATCTGCAGAGATATTTTCTCAGTAGTTTTTTTTTTTTTTTTTTTTTTTTATTTTCAGCTGCCTGGAATTGGAAGAAAATAAAGCGTGTCAGACACAATGCTGTCATGGGCAATGGTGAGCAACATGCCTGTTGCAGGAGTCAGCAGGGATCTTTCTCACCCATTCACCAGGTGTTTCCTATTTTAAGTAGCCCTGGTACTGAGCAAGATATTGTTGTTTCATGCAAACAATTGCATTAAAATAGCTTTTCAGTCTGAGAGAAATCGGTGGCATGCCCAGTGCTTGAGCAGGGCTGATGTTTCATGCAGGAAGCTCTGAGTCTGCACCAGGGCTGGTGTGTGGGTCGGTCGCAGGCGGCCCCGGGCCGTGGGGCACCGGAGGCACCGGCTCGCACAGGCTTGCTCCTGGTGTCGCTCACCCACTAGCGCTCAGAAATACCAAGCAAAGAGAGTTGTTTAATGGACAATTTTATGGAACTTGTTACCTCTTCTTAGGTATTTCCTGACATCCCTAAGCTCCGAAAAAAGTGTAATCTCGCATCTTTTCTTTTTCTTTTCTTTTTAAGTGCAATATTTCAGTTGTACAGTTCAAGTACAACAAATCTTTCTGTAATTTGCTTTTTAGCTTTCTGCTTGAAGGGTCTTGGACTTGGTCACTAGGCAAGATCTAAAGCTTGCCTTAGGCTGGACAGACAGCTCAGGCATCCTGCCAGCCCTGGGGAGATCTTTGCTTTGGCCACCCTGCTTGGCTGGTGAAGCCTTGGAGCCTGCACCAGGGATGGTCCCGTGTGAGCTAGAGTTGTCTGACCCCATGCTGGGTGTGCAGGGTTGTTTTCCAGCACTGAGTTTTACAGGTCTAACTGTATGCCTCTTGTATCATGGACCAGGTTTCCGCCTCTCCTTTCCACTGCCCCAGCAGAGCAGGAGGCAACGCGGAGCTGGCGTTCCAGTGACTCAGACACAGCCGGCCCATGCAGTAACAGCTCCGAGTGTCGGTGCCAGTGGGGGCTCTAGAAGTCTCATTTTGTTTCTTCTATTTTTAATACACCATGTTAAGGCCTCCTGCAGCTTTCTGGCAGAGGATGCTTAGTGGTTTGATTACATTGGCAGTAATCAAATAAAGGGATAAAACCACACCAGAGCAGTGATTTGACTGACATCTGTGCTGCTTGGTGTTTCAAAGGGTCTAGTGTGGGCAGAGAATTTTATTCCTTCTGTGTGGTAAGCTTTGTATTTTCTTTTTGGTAGCGTTTTTCCCTGGATGATTTAAAGAGGGATCAGGGTGATGTGGCTGGGAGCCCAGCTGGCAGAGGCAGGCTGGACAAGGCACTGGCTGTCCCTACGTTTTGCCAGGAACCGCACACATGTCTCTCAGCAAGCAGTGGTCTGCTCTTGACATCTGCTTGCCCTGCATCAAATCATGTCATTTGGTGGTGTTTAATTACCACGTTCCTGCTGCAGCCCTTCCGAAATGGGCTGGTGAGAGTGGCTTGCGCACAGGTGTGCAAGCGGACACAGCTCCTGACATGCCAGGGCAATTTGCATTGAGACTGAGCAGGCAAGAATGACCCTGTGTGTTTTGTGTTTGCTTGTGTGTCCCCAGGGGTCCAGAGACAGATAGTGCACTGTGTGGAAAAGCTGGCCGGGATTGTGGAGGAGAGGTACTGCGATGCGCTGACCCGGCCCGACGACCAGCAGCGGACATGCAGCGAGGAGCCCTGCCCAGCCAGGTTCGTTTTCTTTTCCTTCTCAGCAAAACTCTAATGCTCTAGCAGGGTGACAAGGGTACGTCAGACCTGGGCCACTGCCTTGGCATTGCGGTGCCTGCACTGCAGTGAGCAACTGCTGAGAAGCTGGCCTCATCAGAGGTGTGCAGCCGTTTGTGCTGCTGATTTTGCACCTCCTCTGGCCCAGAGTGAGGACGCTCACTGGTATACTGAACAGCTGCAGGGCACTCTGTGTTTGCAGCTTGGCTCTCAGACCACGAGCTGCCCTGGGAAAGGATCATGCTGAAAAGGGCCAGGAGTCCCCCTATGTCTTTATGTAAATAACCATCTCAAGCCACACAATACTGGGACTAATCCATCCCTGACCCTCAATCTGGGCACTCTGACCTTTGGTTGGGTTGAAACACAGGCCACTGTTGGGATCCTAATTCCCCCACGACCCTGGGCCCAGCAGAATGTTACAGATTTCTGAAGTCCCAGCTAGCTGTAGCGTTTTGCATTCATCTCCTGGCTCCAGATACTCCTGTAGTTTGGAGCACAGGCGGCACTATAGGCCCACCACCGAGCAGTGCTCAGTGTGCTCAGTGTTCTGTACCCTGGAGCAGACAGGCTTCTGCAGGCTCACTCCAACTTAAATCATTTCTCCTTTCATTTTTTTCCTAGATGGTGGGTTGGCGAATGGCAAAAATGTTCTGCCACATGTGGCAAGTCAGGGCTTATGAAGAGGACAGTGCTTTGCATCCAAAGTGTGGGAATGGATGAGCAGAGGGCTTTGCAGCAAGCAGATTGTCAGCACCTCTCCAAGCCAGAAGCCACCGCTCCCTGTCACAGGGAGGTCCCCTGTCCCTCTCAGTGGGCCACTGGGGACTGGTCAGAGGTGAGAAAGAGCGTAAAGAGTACAGTAGTCATAGTTGCTTGCAAAGCTGGAGGAGTACTCGGATAAACATGTGCAGGATGTGTTTGGCTCTGTTGGCACCACATGATCTTTTCTATGAGCTTTCATTGTAAAACCAGATCAAATGTAAAGGAATTTCATGGTACAGAAGAGTCTCAGGGTAAGGAATGAACACAAGGCAGGTTAATTTTTTGTTGTTGTTCTTTGAGTTTTGCTGCTTTCTCTATCACTGAAGGCCATGCTTGGTGCTTGTTGCAAGGAAATAGAAATTCAGAAACAAGCTTTTAAAGCCTTCAATGTATTTTCCAGCATTACAAATCTTCCCTTATGTTTTGGCAAAAGACCAGAAATATTTCATGCTGGCTGAAGCAAGGCATTACAGGCAAGCCGGGGTCTAAATGCACAGTGCATATGTGCATTTGTCGGCAGATGGCCATTAAGTTGTCACCAGGTTTCCGTCTCTATTCCCCCTCCCAAAATATAGAAGCTGAAGCCAAACTTTTCGCTGAGGGAGCAATGCATATTGCTGCTTGGCTTGCATGAGGCCCTGGCTTTTACAGGGATAAAGCAGCTGAGCCGAGGTAGGGGGAGTCAGGGGAAGTGCCCCCTGCCCTGTACTACACAACCCTGCAAGCTCATCACTGCGACAGTAACAGTGCTAGTGCAAGGAGCCCATGGGGCAGGACAGCAAATGGTAAAAGCAGCAGGACCCTGTTGTACCCCTGGTGCTCTCAAGGGGTCGGGTTGATTAACATAGTTGTTCTGCAAAAGCAGCACTTCCAGAGGGTTTTATTTGGTTATATTTACTTTCTTTCTGTCCAAGCAGCTAGGATGGCCCAGCTAGGTTTACTTTTGCCGCTGCATTACAGCCCAGCACCTGATTTGGAGCTGCTCTCCTGCACAGTAACGCTCCTATGAAATGGGACTATTTCTCAAAAAGGGAATTTTTGAACAATGTATTAAAAAAAGAAGTAGTAAATGACATGTTCTGTGGATACTCTCTGTTGCATTCTTTTATTTTTACATTTTTATCAATCAGCTTGACTGCAGACTGAGGGATTTTTTAACCAAAAAATCGTAACTCCTAATTTAAATGGTGGTTTCAAAAAATGTTTAGTGTGAAGAAAAGTATCAGAAGACGAATCATGGGAATTGAGTTTGTTGCTAAGAAACAAAGAGAACAAAAATATGAACAGAAAATTTAGAGACTAGATGAGAGCTATTTAGAAATATTTTTCTAAAGGCCCACAGAAGCCACAATTGCACAGTTGAGAAAGAAGGCTGCAAGAGTTTAAAGAAGAAATCATGAATTCCGAGTTGCCTTCGGGTCTGTGCTATGTATAGAGCCAGCACAGACTGTCACAATGGTCCTTTTCGGTTTTGTAATCTATTAATCTGTGAACCCATGAAAAATGTGCTTCAGATTTTAAGATGTCTGTAATTTTCCTATTCTTCTTTCACTGTAAGTGAGAACCTTCTTTTTTCTCCGTTTCTGCAGCCACTAATAAATAGAGAAATTTGAGTGGCCTGGAAGCTTTCCAGAAACATAGTCCATTTATCCAGTGATAATAGAGGAGTTTATTGCTTTTTTTATATTTGCAGACCATAATATAGGAAAGTACAAATGTGTGTCTTTCACTTAATGCATCTGGGCAGTCTATTGAAGCTGAAAGGACTATTCACAGGTTTGGTTAGCCACTGTTTAAGCGTTCTTGGGTCTAGGAGTTTATGCCTTCAGAAGGACCCTGAAGCATTATACATCCGGCTTCGCGGACTTTCCAAAGAAGTTATCAGAGTGCTCAAAGGATTATTTGTTGTTTATTAATATATGAGCATATGCATGCAGGAACATCTGTCTCTTGCTCACAGGAGCGTGTCTGACTGTACAGCCTCATATAATGCGACTTGCAGCCCTTGTGCTTGATGCTAAACTTTCCTGCAATCCTCGTGTGTTCCTCCTGTAAAGCTAATTCTTATTTGTCTTGCCAGGGGCTTTCCTGATAGTTGAGGATAAAAAAATAAGCTTCCTCCATTCCCCTGCAAGACATACAACACCTGGAAACTCACTGAGTTTCTCTTCTGGGCCTAGTTAGAGCAATTTGCTAGGAAGTTTCAGCTTAAGGAAGCTATGGAAGTTGACTTGCATCTTCCCTGTTTTGACAGTAGTGTCATGGTAGGGTGAACCAGCTTGTTTGTGACCTGTTTGGAGAGGCTGATATGTGGTAATATTTAATTTTAGCTACATTGTGTAACTAGTGGAAATGCCTGGCAATGGATATGTGATTTTATAAGCTGTTCCTTGTGCCAGGAACTTTCCTTAGCCTAGATTTTACTCCCATTTGACATTTCCCAAGAGATATGAAGGCACAGCCTGGCACTCGGGGAGCTGGGCACCCCTTTTGGCTGCCAAATCAACAGCTCAGGAAATGCAGAACTGAGAACAGCTCTTGCCCGCGAGGAGGCATCCCACAAGTGGGCTCCCAGGTGGGAGATGACCAGACGTGGCATAAGGAGCGCAGGGATCAGAGCAAGTCCCGTCCGGCACCTAGCCCACTCAAGGACCAGGCAAAAATGAAAAAGGCCCAAAATAAATGAATATATTTTATTTGAGAAGAAAGGCAATTTAAAAGCTTTCCCCAGGAGGCTAAGGACAGAAGTAAAGACATGAATATTGCTCTGACACAAGATCACACCATGACAGGAGAAATTCAGGCATCCAATGGCAGAATCTTATGGAATGCTTGCGACTGGTCCCCATCCCACCTCCAAGCCCAGGCAGCCACAACATGCCCTTACTGGCAGTGGCGGGTGGAACACAGAGGTGCACAAAGCTGTGGCAGGTCTAGGATCAAACCCGTGTCTCCTAGATCTTTCCCGTGCAGTAGAAACCCACAATCCTTCAATCAGCTGTAGTAGGAAAGGAAGGGCCTGCTTGTCTGTCACATTTGGCCATCACAGGCAGTTGTACATTCTCAGTTCTGGATGTATAAACCCATGTCAGAGAGTCTCTGTTGTTGCTTTGCCTGGATGACCACACTTGTGATTTATAGCCAGAAACGTCCTCTTGTTATTAAACCTTTCCCCACCACAAGTTTTTGTAGGACAGAGGATGCAGCCATCATGCTCTTGCAACTCAGCAAAATGACTTCCAGGTTTATTAACACATGGTGAGGGCTGGATCAGCCCTATGGATGGCCGAGTCACAACACTGGTGTGTGAGAGCTGCTGCACACGTGCACACAAACGTGCAAGCACACGGGGCAGGTTGGCCAGACCCAGCCCAGAGGCTTAGCAGGTAACCTGAGGTCTCTGTGTGTCCACCTTAAACTCTAGTTTCCATGTGCTAGTGGCTTTGTGTCAAACCCTTGCCTCAGCCAATGCATTTTCATCCAAATAACAGGCATTTTTATAGAAATCCCCTCTACTAGATTTGTTTGACTTGTTGATTGGTTGTTCTTGTTAGCTGGATTTTGTAAGGCACTTTGATATATGTGACTAATGCTCTAAGCATCTGTCATAGCAAATGCAGCAATCTGTGGCTTGTGCAGCCCACATGCGATATTTGTAGCACTACTATTTACTTATGGAGCAGAAAATTTCACTGTTCTTGTTTCCAGTTTGTGGGTTTCTTTTGTACTGAATAATGTCAAAGAGACCATTGTGGTGAGGGTGGGGGTGTCCTCAACAAACTTCTTATTGACCCATGCTTTTTTTCTGTCCTTTACTAGGACAACACCCATGTTATTCTCCCCTTCTTTAAAAAAAATCTTGTCTAGAAGAAGAGCTGTAATTCATGGCAATAGGTCACATAAAAAAGACTAATTACATCATCTTATCCAATGCCCTTCAGAGTATCTTTCTCCCAGGAAAATTGTTTCTAGCTGCAATGCAGGTCAAGGATCACCATAAGCAAAATATCCTGCAATGTATACACTCCACTGAGATGGTCTTTAATGGAGAATTAGCCCAGAACTAGACTCTTTCAATAATGTGCAGATTATCCAAAACCACAGATCAGACTTTCAGAATCAAGGACCACAGTATTCAGCAAAACCCTCAGGAACCAAGTGGGTGGCGGGAGAGGTACAGAATTACGCTAAGTGCCTTCGCCTTGTGCCCAGGCCCAGGCTGTCCTGGCTGATTGAAAAGTCTGGTTCCTACTTTGGAAGCTCAGAGAGCATGCACGCAAAGAGGCGCAGCCGTTCCCATGATATCCTGAGGTTGGCTCGTTCTCATGCCCATGCTTATAAAATCCTTGTGATTTATTGTCCTAAATCTGCCCTGCTCTTGTCTCTTAAATTTTCATTTCTCTTCCTTTTCTAGTGCTCAGTGACATGCGGAAATGGAACCCAAAGGCGCCCTGTTTATTGCAGCAACAATACTGAAGCAACTTGCGATCTTGCAGAAAGACCGATCTCGGAAACTATTTGCTCTTTGCAACAGTGCCAGAAGAAATTAGAAAACACCAACACTGACTGGTCTGGCAGTGGGTCTTCCAGCAGAGAAATATTTAATGAAATACATTACATTCCCAATAACCATATTTCTAAATTTAACCCCTTTATTCCAAATATTCCAGAGCCCAATGATGTCAATATCATAACTGAGGAGGACTTTTCATCCAGGAAGGGAAATGTCTTTGTTGACGATTTTTACTATGATTATAATTTTATCAATTTTCACGAGGATCTGTCTTATAATCCCTTTGTTGAGAAAGACACCAAAAGTGAAGGGCCTAAGCCAGACCTGAGCACCAGTAACGTGGAGGATTCTTGGGAGATACCTGATGATGATCTGCACACCATAAAACCAGGAGGAGGAGCAATGGAAGAAAATCCAGTAACCAGTGAAGCAAATGCTTCTGCTGCTCTGCACGACAAAGAAGAGAAGGAGCCTGGGGGTCTAGTCATTAATGACCTCCCTAGTGTGGCCCCAGAGCATGAGGTTATCAGGACGGCTGCTCCTGCTAATGCACTTCCTTATGGCACAAGTGATGAGAGGAAAGAAATACTTAGGCCCTCCTCTGAAGACCACCCATCCATCCAGAATGTGAAACCACATGACTCTATAAACAACCGCAGTAATCTGCCCCCTGATAACTCCCAAAGAGCCGTGCTGACAAAGACTGTTTCTAAACAGGACTCTTCAGCCAGTGGCCTCCCCACCTCGTCTCCTTATTTGGCCATTCCCACCCCGCTGGTGCCTGCTGACAGGGAGAGTGCTGGGAGGGATGATGCACATGGTGGTTTCAAACGTAAGAGTGAGCTTGGGAGCAAAGAGGAAGATCATAAAAGTACGGAAGTTCCTGATGACGCTGGCAGTAAAGAGTACAACTTGGCTGGCACTGCTTGGACAGGCCATGAAAACTCAAATGAAAAGGTTTTTTTCGTCATTAGTGACGATAACGATGCTACTCCCAATCCCAGAGAGCAGGAAGCATGGGCAGAGACAACAACAGGAGGGGAGACTGCAAGCATGCACACAGCACTGGAGACCAAAGAGCTGTCACAGCCTACAGAGAAGGCAGAACTTTCCCCCACCACACAGAGACCTGAGCAGGAGATGGGAAAACGTAGCGAAGAGACTGATCCCGGTGCCAGTCCCTCTCATTCAGGCAGCAGCGAGCCAGGAGCTAACAGAGTCCCCACAGCAGAGCTGGACCCCCAGCAAGAGTATCACAATGCCGTTTCGGTAACCTCTGCCACAATGGCCTTTCCACCACCAGTGTCCTTGCCTCCCCACGTGCCAGGGCCATCTACCCAGCTCACATCCGGTGGTCTGACTCAGCAAGGTGCCCTGACACCAGTTGTGCCAGTGTCCTCATATCTGAGCCTGACTGCTCACCCAGCAGCAATACCACCCTCTGCGTTAACCCCAGTGTGGTGGACTGAGATGGGACCAAATGATATGAAGATGACCTACTACATGGAGTCTGTGTCTCTTAGTGCACACCAGACCTCTAGCATGGTCCAGCTCAGCAGTGCTGCTTCAGGGCAGCACTCACTATGGGGAACCCCAAGGACACTTGATTATGGTGATGGGAAACATGAGTTATCCCAGCCCACCCCCCAACTCTTGCGGCACTTGGAGAAGGAAAAGATGGAGATAGATGATTCCTTGCTTCTGCCATCGACTGCTGTAGCAGCCACTGCAATGCCCAGCTGGGAGGTTGGGAACTGGAGTGAGGTATGTGTTGGTTCCCATTAAAGGTGTAACCTGGTTGTTATGCAGGTAGGAGACCTTCCTTTTCCAGAGTTGATCTCCAAGGCATTCCTATTTGCATGCAGATGATGTGCATGGCTCTCACAAGCATTTTTGCATTTTGGCCAAACACCAATGTCAAGCACATGGTGGTGCAGGTAGTGCTTACCAGCACTGTGAGGTGCGGAAGGTGCACAGCTCATCCCACCAAGGGGCATGGGAGCTTGAAGCTACCCACAACCTCCCGTGGCATAAGTCAAGTTCTGGTTGTGAGTCCTGTGCGTGCTCCAGCTACTGCTCCATCCAACCCCACACCTTCAGGCACCAGCCACAAAGGTGGCTGCTTGCCCTCTGCCATGCATTGCTCAGCCACAACCCACTCCCAAAAAGGCACATTTGAAAGAAGCCCACGTGCTGCCCTGGCAAGCCTCCCTGCTCCAGAAAGATTGGTTTCCCTGTGCATGGTATCAGCTAGCTCTCCAGGGAGTCCAAGGGTAGAGGTGTGTTTAGACAGTGGTAGCTGTGCATCAGATGCACCCAGAAATGTGCTCCCCATCCAGATTACTGCCAGAGGAATGAGCAAGCCCAGAGCTCCCTGGGCTGGGGCTGTGCAGACACGCACAGGGAGCCTGGATTTTAGTGCATGAGCATACTTCTGGCATTTTACAGGAGAGAGTATCTTAAAATATGCTACAAAATGACAGAAATTTAAATGTCAAGTGTAAGGTACATCAAGGCTGCAAATTACCAATGGGAAGAGGCTCTGCTGAATCTGGTGAATGTGGTATTATCAGTAATTAGCAGCTATCATTTTACTGCATGGCTGTCCTGTGGCTGCTCTTTGCATAGCATTTGCAGTGACAGACTAATGGCTTACACAATTCATGGTGATGGGGTTTTATCAGAAAGCACAAAAATAATAAGCCTTCAGTGTCATGAAGCACTGGAGACTGATAATTAGGAGAATCTTTTAAGGAGTCTGCACAAAGGACCTAATAACTTTCAGGACAATACTTAGTATCAGTAAAATACAGTCACACATTTGGTCTTTATGAAAGGGCACTGAACATCTTTCAAATGCTACCCATGGAACTAACAAGACTCCATTCAGAGCACTCGAGTAAATTCTGTTCTCAGTTACAGCCCTGGAATAGGACTAATTTCACTGCTGTGACATAGAGTTGCATCGGGGTAATGAAGCCAGTACATTTTGAAAACCCTGCAAAGGCTTTTAAGATGGATTGGCTGCTACAAAATAAATCAGATCAATCTAGAAAGCAAGGAGTGAATCCAAAAAAGAAGGTGGAGACACTGCCTTTCAGGTGAAAGTGAATGATAGGGAAATCTCTAACTGAGCTTTTAACACTAAGAAAAAAGCAGACACACAGGAATTGTAAAAGAGAGCTGAGCATGAAGGAAATGAAACACATATTTATGAGAGAACAGTCAAATAACTGAAGCCATCAGTGATAATTAGTAGAAACCTAACAATTTAAAAGCTAAAGCTACCCCCACTACTCAGAAATCAGCACCACTGTCCCTGTTTTCTACAGAGCTGCTTGGCTGAGTGGCTATAATTACCCATGGTCAGTTAGAAACTCATGCAGTCCACCACCATCCAGATCTGTGAATCAGAATATGTAAAACCTTGTGGAAGTCAAAACCAGAACAGGAAGAGAAAGGATAGTCTCAGCCAGAGCAGAAATGACAGAAGTGAGTTAAGGAAGAGGGCTTTCCTCCCTCTTCTCCCTGATGTCTGGTGGATCTGATTAAAGATGAACCTCTTGCTGTGGGATTTTCAACCCATCCCAGAGAATTCTCCAGCAGGGTTAAGTCCTCTGCTAGACAGTGCTAGGCTCATGCTCTGGAAAAATGTCCTTTCTCTATACTGTCATGTGGCCCTACCACACCATCACACTGGTCTGGTTTTATTGGCAGCCCTCCTCATCTCCATGGAGGAAGCAAGGAGCTGAACCAAGTTCTTAGTGATGTTTCTGCTGGACTATTTAATTTTGTATTTTGGCCCAGACCTAGCTTCTAAGGCAGTTACAAGATGACGTGGTTTGGATGGATGGATGGAGAGGAGAGGAGAGTCTCTGTTCTCTGTTGCAGTGCTCTGCCACCTGCGGCATGGGTGCAGTCTGGAGAGCCGTGCATTGCAGCACAGGCAACAGCGAAGACTGTGTTGCTGCAAATAAGCCTGTCCCTGCTCGAAGATGTTCCCTGAGACCATGTTCATCGTGGCATGTGGGGAACTGGAGTAAGGTAAACAGAAATACACACTCAGGCATGTCCTTCCACAGTGTTTCCATTCATAATCTACAGAAAAATGAAAGCAGCTGGTGCTCACCATGCAGCTAGATGCATGCTCTTGCCCCATGGCTCCCAGGGGAAGAGGGTGGAATTTTTCCCTGGCAAACAGTTGGGTTGGAGATGTCCACTTGCTGTTGCCATAAGGTTTAAGCTATTTTATCTCACTCTAATCTTTTTATTTTTCCTGCTCTTGAGATGGTTTAAAAGCAAGGAATTTGCAAAAGCTAAAAAGGAAGAGTTTGAATGTCTCTGAAAAACGTTCTTGAGAATCTCCTGCACTAGCAGGAGATGTTTGCAGTTAGTTTGGATGAATCCACTGAAGTTAAATGCTAGGAAAGAACCCTGACTATTCTGAGTGGCCTCAATTTCTGGGATACATGGATGGGAAGTCATCCTAAAGACTTTGTTGCCATTGCATCTGGAAGCTGAATGCTTTCAGAGGGAAGGTAGTGACTGATTCACAGAATCAGTAAGGTTGGAAGGGACCTCTGGAGATCATCTAGTCCAGCCCTCAAACAAGTGGCCCATATGGGGATCAAATCCTTGACCCTGGCATTATTAGCACCACGCTCTGACCAACTGAGCTAAACCTTGATTCTGAGCACTAAGGAATATATTCTAGATTGGACTAGATAAAGTGGTGAAAACAAGTTGTTCATTAATTCAATACAACTCAAGACAGAGATTGTCAGTATGTTTCTTTAAATTCTTGGTCAATTCCCTTTGCCAGAGAGATTTCCCTAGACACAATATTTACAGCTGCTCTTCTCACATGATTTTTCTCTTGTTCACTCAGTGCTCCAAGAACTGCGGAGGGGGGCTGAAGGTGCGGGACGTGCATTGCATCGACACCAGAGATCAGCGGCTTCTGCGGCCCTTTCACTGTCAGGCTGTCCTCTACAAACCACCAGCACAGACTCCCTGCCAAAGCAAGCCTTGCCTGGACTGGTACACATCCTCCTGGAGAGAGGTGAGGGGACACTGCTGGGGGCTGAGCAAGGTATACGAGCTTCCTGTAGATAGCATTAGACTTCAGAGCATCTGAGCAGGGCTTTGTTTCTGGCTCAGCCGTAATAAATGAGGAAACAAACTGGCCTGACTATTTTCAAAAAATTTGATAGCTCTTTGCAAATAAGCACAAGAGCAGGGATTTGTTCATTGTCTTTTACCAAAAAGTGACCTACAAGTTCATGGTGAGGACCAGTTCTATCCAGAATCTGGAGCTGGAAGTCCCAGTGGGACTAGTCCTGTCTTCTGCATGGCCCCTCACTTGCAACTCAAGCATCAAGAGCTGCAATAAGCCAGAAACAAAGCACAGATCTCATCAGGTTGTAAGCACAGCTTCTGTCAGGCCTGCCTGGGTTTACCAGCAGAGAGCTGAGTGTGCATGCTCCATCTGGGTACTCTGGAGTGGACTTTTGGCACATGTGAAACCATGGGATCACTCAGCCTCTGAAAATGGTAACAGATTTAACTAGCATTTGTATCTACACAGAACTGCCTCTTCCCCTGACCCTGAGCATTTGTCACAGATAGCTCTACTTTTATAACTCACTGCAGCATCTGATTAGCTGGACATAGTCTATTCAGTGGTCATTATTGTGTTCAGCTTTTAAAATGACTTGTCAGCTGAATAAAGCATCAGAGGGCCTTGAAATATGCGATTCACCCTGTGCTACCACAGTCAGATACCTTCCGAATGCGAGTCATTTTTCACCAGACACCCTATTTGAGTCAGTCAACAATTTCCGTGTTTGTGAGGTGGTATTTCACATCAGTAATTATTTTTCATATCTTTCCTTGGACATACATTTGGCTGGCACTTTATATTTGTTTATCCTCATAGCAAAGTGCGTGATAGCTGCTGCTTGGAAAGCACAGTCAGAAGAAGTGAACCGTCTGCTGGTTACCCTTCACTTGAGCCTTTGTGATTTTCCTGAATAGGGAGTATTGCCTTCAGTTCAGCAGTAGGCTGACTCCAGCTATTGAAATGTTTGGCATATACCAGCAGATACTTCCAGCAGATCTGCTACATTCTCCTGAATCTAGCTAAATTTCAAATCATTTTAGAGTGCCCATTGCCAAGAATGAAACCACCTACTAATAGGAGCTCATGCTACAAAGTGGACATTCAACCCTCAAAACAGGTTTTGTATTTGCTTATTTATTTGTTGGGCCATTTTACAGTGTATTTCCTTAAACCATTAAGTGAAGTGTATCTTCCTGTCTGTTGTTTGCTTGGCTTTCCGTTTGGACAAACTGTTTTTCTCTCCCCAGTGCTCTGAGTCATGTGGTGGAGGAGAGCAGGAGCGCTTGGTGACGTGCCCGGAGCTGGGACGGTGTGATGAAATGTTACGGCCAAACAACACGAGGCCTTGCAACACTCATCCATGCACCAAATGGGTGGTTGGATCTTGGGGACAGGTGAGCAAACACTGAGAGGAAATAAACATTTCCTCTTGTGGAATCTCTAATGGAATTAATCATCGTTACTATTGTGGTAAAGCTGCTTTTCCAGGGACTTGGTTGCAGTCTCAGCTAAGCAGATGTTGCCTGCCACCCTTCCAGTAATGTGTCCCTAAATCCGCATGCCGGACTGGGACCTGAGATAAGTCCACTGTGGTACAGTTAACAGAAGACATTACTCTCCTTTCCCACCTTCTCACAGTTTATAAAACTGGTATACGAAAATGCTCCCATCACTATACTTACTGTGAGCACTGGCATAGTTAAGCTGTGTCAGTGTGCACTGCTACCCAAGGCTAGGGGTGCAGTTAGCATTGCTCATTAGCAAAGTGCCGTGCTGCCAAACTGGCTCAGTTGGGTCAGGGGGACTTTTTGTGACCTGGCCACGCACCAGTTTTGCCCACAAAGCTCAGCTGAGACAAAGCCCTTTGTGGGGACAACTCACTTCAGCTAAATCCAAAGAGCAGGGGAAAAGCCATCAAGTTTTTCTCATGCTGAGCTCTGCCAGGCGGGGCCGGGGCACTGGGTCTGGCGGTGGCTTTACTGATGCGGCACGCTGCTAGGTGTCACCTCACGGGGCGCAGGCCAGGGGATAGGATGGTGCAGGAGCTGACCACGCGAGTGCCTCATGCTTGCTCTCCACAGTGCACGGCGACCTGCGGTGGAGGCATCCAGCAGCGTCAGGTAAAGTGTATCAACACCAAGACGGGGGCAGCAGAGGAGGACAGCAGTCTCTGTGACCATGAGCCGTGGCCTGAGAACACCCAAAAGTGCAACCCGCAGGACTGTGAAAACACCGAGTTGAGTAAGTGAGCCATACTGAGCATGGGGCCTTGCAGCTTCTCAGAGAGGTAGAAGCTAAATGTTTTCTCTTTAATATGGCTATACTGCCCCCCCTCCAAAGGCCTGCATGAGCTTTTTGGTGTGTTTTGAGGATATGGCTGAGTGTGGTTGTCATTGTGGATATTGTTGCAAATATCACACAAGCTTTTAGTTGAGAAATACTACCTTCAGAGTGATGGGAGGTTGGGTCCACACTGAGTATCTCCATTAAATTCCTTCTGTATATTAGTGCAATTTTGTTTATAGGCCTAAAAACCTCTGCACTTAAACCTCGTTAGAACCGCATACAAGTTTGATGTTGTTTCAAAATGCCATGAAAAAAACTCTGCTCTTTTTATTATCAGTATTTACTCTTGCTAATAATCTAACACCATACATTAAATCTGTGCCAGGAGATTAATATAAAACTGCACTTAGATTCTTGTATCACTGGGCTGCTACAAGGTGAAACCTCCCATAAGCTATAATGAAATCTGAGTCAAATCCTCTGTTTATTTAACTTCTCTGGATCTAGTAGCATGTGCTAATTTATGTTAATTATCTATCGCTTTCCAGACAGTGCATACAATGCCAGGGCTGCTCTGCCACTTCAAGTGGTCATCTGAAAGATAGTTCAGCATGGTTTAGAGGAGATGGATTTAGACTTTGGAAGCTAACTGCCTACGTGCTTTGCCTAAATGTGTATCTGGATCATGTCACAGTGCTCTGAGTGCAGAGGATTGAAGCTGGGTTTGACATTTTACTTTATGTAAGATTGGTTGAAGTGGTTATTGAGAAACACGGTATTTATAGAAATAGTGTGTTCCTGAATGTGATGACTGCTGATGCCATGTGAGGGTCCCCATGTTCACTGCAAGGGTGGAAGGCTGCATGCAGACATGAGCTCCCCATATGAATTGCCCAGCAGCCCTTCACAGGGCAGCTGCCCTTGTCTCAGGTTTATGCAGGAAGGATGTACAGTCCTCCAGCACCACCTTCTACAGGAGCTGGAGACACCTGTACAGGGCTGATGTAATCACAGCCTTATTACATCAGGCTGATGTAATGACAGCCAGTTAGAAGCTTGCTGAATCCACAATTTTGCCACTAGATATAGGGGCACACAGCAATATAAAGAGATGTAGCACACTATTATTTGGCATATTGTGGGCTAATGACTTTTAAATGGCGCTGTGTTAGCTGGCATTTGGTAGGTGTGATTTGCACTGCATGTGTGCTCTGTTTGGTCTCCTCTGAGCCACGCTGTGACTTGAATTCAAGGGCATATAAGATCTCGATCCCTTTTTGGGTCTAGTAACTGCAAGTGTTTTCCCTAGCTAAGTTTAGATTCATTCTTTATTTTTCTTCTCCCCAAATTTCAACTTGTGAATCCTTCAGGATAATGTGGAGGAGGGCTAACTGGCAGTGCTGATGGACAAGCAAAATTCAATTACTTTTTCCACGGGCAGGACATGTGCCATGCTCTCCCAGCTGGCTGGCAGAGCAGTGCCACTCAGTTCCCGGGTCGGGCCGTTGGGCTTCGCCCAGGAGAGAACGCCCGTGCGGCGGCAAGTGCCGAGGGAGAGGTGGGGAACAGCAGTGAGCAGTGCCAGGTGCTGGGGAGAGCTGTGCACGGGGGCTGCACCCAGCCAGGCGGGCAGGAGGGCTGCCGGCCCTTTTCACCCATTCCCGCAGCTGCTCTGAGCACAACCCTCTGGCTGGGCACGTTCAGAGTTCCTGCTTTCCTAAGCTTCACCACTCAGGACAGGGAGTAGTCAGAGTTTATCAAGAACTATTCCATTCAGACAGCCTTGATTGCTCTTCTGTTTGAAATACTAAATAAGTAAATAGAGGGAAGGCAGTAGATTGAGATATGGTGTACACCAAGCCAAGGAGAGAAATTGATGTGATCTCTCCCCATATCTGCAACATTAAATCAGTTTGGCACAAGGAGGAGCATAATCACGTGGATTTTGAACTTGCTGCTGGGCCAGAAACCAGGCTGATTATGGACAGCACAGTGTCAAGCTCCAGAGTTGGCATGTGCTAATGACATTCAGGGATGCTGCTATGCAGAGAACTGATGGCAACTACAGCAAGGGTAGTGTTGAGAGAGGTTGAAAAAGAGAAAGGAAAAACAGAATGAGAGTCACTCTGCTAAAAAAATCACAGTATCTGTGGAAAGATAAGCTGCATGCAGTCAGTTAGTGGGAAGCAGAAAACATGAAAGCTGTAACACTGAAAGAGCCCTGTGTGTAAAAGTGGGAGGCTCATTAGCAGTTGGGACACAGTGCAGGATGTCAAGAAAGAGAAAGACAGGTCTGTATTCATGCTGCAGTAGGATGAGCTGGGAGGCAACACTCAGAAGAGCTCACTTTGTTCTAGGAGCCAAGATGTAGCAAGATTGGAGGCAGTTCAGAAGAAGCATTCGACATTGATTGCAAGCTGGAGGGAGTGTTTTCTACACAAACAGTAAAAGGCTAATTTAGCTAATCAATATTTAAGTCAGAACATTAAAACCATCTATAAACGTCAGAGCATTCAGACATTAGGGGGCTCAGTGTGCTTTTACCAGCAGAACTATGAACTGGCAATCATTGTCAGAGCCAGCAGCTCCACACCAGCACAGGAACTGGTAGAGCACACACCTGAATGGCCAACTGGAAGTATGTGCATGGGGCATGTGAGGTGACATAACAGTAATGTGCAATTCAGAGAATAGAAGCCAGAATTAAATGTCAGATTAAGCCCTGTAACCATCAGAAAGCTGTTTAGTGATAAAGTCCCATAACATAAGACTTTTAAAACAAGCATAGACTAACCACTGGAAAATCACATAAAAGCCCAGACCCTTGAGGGTCTTTGGGTATGCTTGCATAGATGCTTGTGACTTAGTCCCATCTTCAGTCTGAGCAATGCAGACTCTCTGCTAGCTTAGCTACCTCTCTGGCTGCAGACACAATGCTCTCCCATATCACAGGCACTTGGTTTATTTCTTTCTCCTTTCACCTTCCCTCAGAGAAATATGTGCTGTGGTATCAGGCAGTTTCCTATTAGCCAGAAATCTCTGTGGGCTGCAAGGGTTAACAGCACTTAAAATGAAAAGCAATATAATGAGTGGATTAGATGTCACTGATAATAGCATGTTAATCATTAATGAACCTTATCTTTTTAATGTGCCTGGAAAAAAGCTTTTTGTCTGCCCAGAAAGAAACATTAAACCCTCAGGAGTTTTATTTAACAAAAAGCGGCCAGAGAGCTAGCGCAGCACGTGTGGGCAGACCGCGTGCTACCTGTGCCCTAGGACAAGGAGCTTGGCGGTCGCCGTGTGGCACACCCGGACAGACAGACGGACAGACTGTGCAGACTGCCCTGCTGCTTCCAGGCCGGATCTCCCTCTGGATGTGGGATGTGAGCGTCGTCCTGTAGTTACTTACTCTCATCGTTTCAAATAGCTTCTGTACTGACCATATTATTCAGTGAGGGAAAAAAAATCCATAAAGGAGGCAATCAGAAAAGTAATTCAGGCATTTTTACATCTCAGTAACTGCCTCAAGCTAATTTTGGGACTTTCACAAGACTGAAAGTAAATCAGAGCAACTTCATTCATTTGCCATTTCATTCATTTATGAAAGGAAACCCATTTTTACAGTGGTTGAAACTCATGCCTTCCCTGCTGTTGTGGTCTCGATGAGGGAGGTTCCCCTGGAGAAACACGGTGCCTGCAGGACTGTTTTTTTCCTTTTCATGGCTCCTGCTACCTACAAGGACTGTTCTGGTGAATCTTCAGTGCAGTGGGAGGCAGCTGGGCCTGGTCAGCGCAGCACTGGGAGGATCCCCAGACAAAACTGAGTACCACGTAGAGGCATTCATGATGTGGCTGGAGAGCAGTTTTCCTCTTAAAACCTCTTCTGGAGAAGACTGAAGCACTTCCTTCCAATTTCTGTAATTCAGCCCCAGCACTGTGTGATGAGTGGAGAAGATGCTTACCTCTATGCAGGGCATAGGGCTTTACAGTAGAGGTTGCCACCACTGGCCATTGCAATTCTTTTAATCATTAAATTGCTCCTTTTCAGCCCACAGAGAAGAATTTCCTTCTGCTTTCTAAAAGCCCCCTAAGCTTCAGCTGAAGTCAGCTGTTGCGAGCTGGCATCTGTGTTCCCCAGAGCAGTCTTGCAGGGATGCCAGGAGCTTTGGGACCGCCGTGCTCCCGTCTCCTCTTTGGCAGCCGCCTGACCTGGCTACATTTACAATTCTGTTGGGCAGTTCAATATTTAAGAAATAACTAGTCAGGCTTGCTCCAGGATCAGTGTATGGTTCCTGCTATTTTTATCAAGAGAAAATTTCCTTGCCTCAGTGATGAGAGCCATGTGAACACTCTGCATAGTCAAGGTTGTACCAGAATAACAATTTAGATATGTAGGAAGTGCACAAGTATCTATTAAAAGTGTTAAAGTTCTAGATTAGAAATGCTGTAAATGCTCTAGCTATACCTCAGGGCAGGAAATGCCTATTGGAAATCCAAACATTTCAAACTGCCAAACTATGAAGAGGAACAAAACTTCCACATGGCAGGAAATCACAGATGTGTAAATCCACAAGCAAAGGCTCTCAGAAAAGGCATGAACGTAAACTATAGCCCTTTCCTGTGTTTTAAAGGAACTTTACTGCACAAGATTAATGAAGACTGCATTGATTCAGATGTTTATGTTAGAAGTACAAGGAGACTCTATCTGTAAAATGAAGTGCAATGATACCAGCAAAACCATATATTTCTCTTTGTGAGCAATTATGATCACGTGGGACTTAAAAATGCAAATATGCCCAGTAGAGTTTAATGTTAAAAACACGGTGAAATTAATTTTTAAAAGAGGCAGAATAGATCAAACATAAACAAACATCTCACTGGTAATCAGCTCTCTTCAATTAAAGAAGGTCAGAATTAATTAAAAGCAGAATCCTGCTATGTCATTAGGTTATAAATTAATTGATGATTACACAGATGTTATTTTTAAATGTGCCTATAATTTAACAGCTGCATCCAGCTGTGAGCAAAAAAAGATAAGGATGTCTGTGTCCTCAGATGGCTCCAGCACTGGAGCTTTTGAGCCCGGCTGGCACGTGGATGAGTCCTTGCAATGTCCCAGCAAGCCTGAGGACATGTATTTTGTTCTGACAAAGATGAGGAACACAAACAAATGTGATCCTGGGCAGGAGGCTCTGCCTGAGAGCTGGGAGCTGGACGCAGACTCTGCAGCCCCAGCTGGTGCCCGCGCAGGAGCAGCCGGCTGCTGCCCTTCGCCTTCGGACTGGCATGGGGTCCCTTGCAGGGTGCCCTGGCGCTGTGAAGCGGCATCTAGAGATGCTCCTTAGCCTTTCAGAAACCACTTAAACTCCATGTTTCTTTTGCACAAACAATCATCCACTCATATCTGCCTTTGCACTGGGCTGAGAGAGATGCTTAGCATGCCCTCCTGGGGGGCAGGAGCTGCTCTAAGCACACCCGGGACGAAACCAGCGTGAGAAAGGAGCTGCCTTTGCCCTCGCCCAAGGGAAGGAAACTCTTGGAGGGAGCAGAAGAAAAACACCTACAGAACAGCTGTCTGTGAGTGAATGGAAAACATACACTTTTCAAATGATGGAATTCAGCTTCCAGCCCCAAAATTCATCTGACCTCACCCAGACATCACATACCAGGAGCTGTGCAGAGGTGCAGCATCCCCGATCGCTTAGCTGAGCCTCGCTTTTAAATGTGCGAATGACAGCAAGGAAAGCCCTGCTGTTCCTAGCTCGCTTCCAGGGCAGCAAGAAAGACGACTCTCCTTTTGACAACAGCTCCTAGACGATAAGAGCAGGAACAGATTTGCAGGAATACGGACAAGGCTGCCAGAGAGATAAGGACAGCGTTTGTCCCAGGAAAGCTTGTTGCTGTCTGACTTCCATCCATGCCTATGCTCTGAGCCCAAGCAGTGCTGCTACACAATTATCATTCCTTGTAGCTCATATTCAGGAAACTAAGGAAAAAAACACAGTATGTTTATTTCTGTGCTATAATATTACACTTGATTTTATATTCATCTTGGAAATGAGCTGGGAAGCAGGTCCCATGTGAGCACTCGGAACAACAGAAACCTTTTTATCTAGCAGGTTCAGTGCTTTTAAAACACAAAAGCAGTAGTTACTTTATATTAGAGGAGAATACTAATGGGTAAGCAGAGAAACAGCCCTTTTGGCACTGTGAATGCCAGAGATGTGTAGTCATTTTGTGTGCATGATTTCTTTTGTTCAGACAACGTCAAAGACAAAATAACTCCTTCGTGTGTCCATGACTGCAGCCAAGGGACATGGCCAGCTGACAGAGGAGAGAGGAGCTGGAATCATCTTTAGGAGGAGCAGGGCAGTCTGCATGGCACAGACCCCCGGCTTGCTAACCTCGTTTAAATAGTGGAGGGAATAGAGGAGGAATAGAGAGGAGGGAATAGAGGAGCAGTTACACATGCTCCAGAAAGAGTAACCAGTAAAGGTGTGTTTACAGCTCTAACCTGGCTTGACCCACGTTGTTCTTTGCCCTCTTGGAGCATCCCAGCCAGCAGCATGCATACCTCAGCTCCAGCTTCGTGGGTCCACAGAGAAAACCGACCTCATTTCATGTGTCAGTGGGTGCAGCACCGCATTGCGGAGCCCAAGGAGCACACTTGGTGCACACAGCATGCTTCACCCAGGCTGCATCTGCTCTGTGTCCAAGATGCCCAAGAGCTGCTGCTGAAGTGGCCAGTGCTCCCAGGGCTGGCTGTGCAGTGCACACTGGTCATCAGGCAGTGGTGAGGCAGAGTGGGGAGGGCTGGAAATTGCTCATGGCCATGGGGACTTGGGGAAAGAAACACATTGCTCTGAAATGTCTGAGTGTTTTTCCTCTCACTGGGAGCTGTTTTCTCTCTGTGCAGAGCGCCAGGACAGCAGAGGACATCACTAAGAAAGGCAGCATAGTAATCAAGTCCTTCTCAATGGGTTAGACCCATCTTTTTCCTGGGTTTATTTTTCCATCTTGCCTTTATCTCTGTAACAGCTAAACCTGGAGAGATCAGATCTTTTCTTTAAATGCATATTTCAAAGGTGTAGCTTTTTACAAAAGCAGCTCAGCAGCGGGCCCTTGTCTTGAGGGACTGCTTAGTATAAATATTTCTGTGTTGCAGTGAGGAGGTTTCTAATTAGGATCTACTGCAAAATGCCTCTGCAAAGAGTGTCAGGAGGGAAGATCAACTGATACCGAAGAGTTTAGACCTGCAGCTGGGATGTCTCAGCATTGTTATCCTGTTCAGCAGTATAAACATACTGGGTAATTTGGAGAGTAGGTGTAGAGAAGGCCATTAACATGCCCTGTCAATCAATACCTCACTTTACTAAAACTCCCTGCTAATGGGTGCCTTTTGCAGCTAGGTCTGTTCCCTTTCTCCCCTGTCCCCATCAGCATTACTTGCTAAAGGAGATTTAACAGTTACACTGCAGTCCCATGTCTACACCTCTCACTGATGGAGACAGTGACAGATCTTCCTAAAAAGGTTTTTCTGGGACGTGAGTGGTGCCAGGATTAGGAGGGGGGTGAGGAGCCGCCAGTGCTCTTCCTCCCGTCTGAACAAAGGCAGCCCAAGAGATGTGGGACGAGGACTCCCACCCGCATGAGCCTTGTCCTTGTTTTTGTCTGAAAAGGGCCTTGCTCAGCATGGTCAATCTCACAAAACTCGTTATTGCCCTCATGCTGGTTTCTCCAGATTTGATACCCTGAAGGTGTGAAACTTGCCCAAATTAAAGCCAAGCAGGCACATTCCAGCTGGGAGAACGGGCTAAAAGAGCACCGATTCTATAGCCTGGCAAGGACATGTTAGAGGGGGATTTATGGAATTGTTCCCCCTAAATATATCAGGCATTAAATACTGGAGAAGGAAAGAGATTAAGGTAAAGAATACTGTTGTCACAAGAACAAATACGTATAAACCGGCCATAGACACAGTTACTCTGGAAATTAGACAAAGGTTTCAAACCAACGGGAAGGAAGGAAATTCAGAGTTGTGTCCCAACGGGAGCAGTTGGCGCAAGGAGCTCTGGATTTAGGATGGAGTCCGGTCAGTCTGCGACCAGAGCGATGCAACACGGTGTGTGCGGTCTGGTGGGAGAAGTCTTCCCAGGCGATTCTCCTGCACGAAAGATGCAGTTGGGTGAATCACAGACGCATGGACACACCATGTCCTGTGCTTCTTCAGCTGTTTCCTGTGTTTCAGGCTAATTGTAGTGTTCAGCTGCATTTCTAGTTGCCTCCGAATTAATTAGCAATTAAACATTATATTCCTTCTTGCTTTGAGTAGGGAAATGAAATTATTTGTAGTTCTGTATATGGCTAAATTTGTCCACAAGGGATACATACTAGAAATAATTGCAACAAATTCTAATTTTCTCTATCATTTGAGCGTGTAAGTCTGTATCCTACTTGCAAGACAGGGAAGTAATGCTGAATGAGTCATTAACCTCCCTTTATTTACTGCTATTCAACAACAGCAGTCAATGGAGAATAGGTACTTGGAACAGGATTCCCTATTTTTATTAAATTTAGAAGCAATGAACGTCACACATTTTAGATTTATCTGCGAATGTGCTTTCCATAAAATAGCTAGTCATAGTCTGTTCAGACACCCACTATATTGGCAGTTTCTGTTGAACAAGTTGATGCAAATATATAAACAAAGCAGTAAATTTACTGTAGGTGTCTTGCTTAACACTTCCAATAATGGTTCATTCTCAGTCCCACGACTTTGTGCAGCAAACTAGTTCCAGTTAAGCACTTGGCCACTGAGTGGTAATGTAAGAAAAAAAATGTAATACTCATCACGCACGTGGAACAGCAAAGGCATGTTTCCTTTCCCAAGTGAGAACAGTAGATTTTTGCTTATTATAATGCCTGCATACTTCTTACGTAAACGACCTTGGTTTTGATAAGCTGCTGTGAAGATGTTTCACTTCCCCTCCTCCTTGGCCAGCTCTAAATACATTTAACCTTTAGAAAGCGTAAACCACAATGGACCTAAGTGTCCAGTGCAACCAATTAGGAGGCTGAAAGCATCTGTTTATCTTGTGCTTTCCTCACGGGGCATGAATGTCCAGGGAGCTTCGGGAGGACCCGGCCGGACTGGGGCTGGTCGCAGCCATGGGGCTCCTTTGCTGGCTGCCTATAAGGGAGCCTCTTTCCAAAGCTTTTGATAAGAGCCTTTCAGGGAGGAAGCAAAGCCTAATCTGAACAACAAAAGATTAACCCTTACTTAACTGTTTTGAAAACATCCTACAATACATCAAAGGCATATTTTCCTTGCTCCCCTTTTGGGGTGAGGTATAGGGCATGAGGCAAGAGCTGGAAGTAGGACAGGAGCTGCCATAGTTCCTGGCTGCCTGTTTGTCCAGACTGTGTCGTTTGGGGGTTTTTGGATGGGTAGATACTGATTTTCAGAGCTGCTTGGTGCTGTTTATTGGAGAGATCCCTCTCCAGACCCACACACGGCACAGCGCAGACCTGCCAGGGACACGGGGCTGGAGCAGGAGAGAGCGAGCAGTTGCACTGCAGAGGTGTGCTTACTGCTTGGGCTAGACACCTCGGGATGACCCTGCAATGCAGCGTGGCCCAGGTTCAGGTTAAGAACAGAAAACAGCATTAAGTATTGCAGCAGCAAAGCAGCACTTACCAAATCTGTGTTCAGATTTGTGCATAGAGAAGTACAGAAAAGAACAGCCAGGATGCTCGCCAGTAACTTGATGACCGAAGAAATTCCTTTAATGGAGAGGATATTGGGCTTGGCCTTGAAGTGCTAAGATCAGGAAAGCAAGGCCAGAAATAAAGGAGTGCTTTACCCATGGCATGAGGAATAAGTGAACTCAGTCATGCATTAAGACTTGCTCCCTGCCCCACTTCAAGCAGTCACACTCCTTGTCCTCTTCCCATAGATTCAGTTTCCCTTGATCTTGAAATAGAGCAGTGCTGCCAAACACCATTATCCTTTTTAATCTTTGTGTAAAAAAATAGAAGCAAAAGAATCAAAGAATTTGTAGATGCAAAATGGCTATTTGCTCAAGCCTCATTTGCTGTAAGGAGATTGTTTGCTTTTTGTGGAGTTAATGCTGCAGCAGCTTTGAGAAGTGTTGGATACGGCATATTTAAATTGATTTTATATTTTGGAGAGGCAGCCGTGGGATCATGTTCAGCAACTCATTTAAGCAGAGTGGCTTTTTCTCCCTCTCTTTGTTCCTAAGAATGAGGTGAAAGACAACGCATTCATTTCTCATGAGTGCAGGACAAGTCCTGCAGTTCCGGGTCTGCATCAGCTCTTAGGAAATGAGAACTTCTGTCTGTCTTTGGATCCACAGACTCTGCGAAAAGGATGATCCCTCTGAACTTCTTAAAAGCTACTGGCCTAGTCTGCGTGCACAGTCTCTCTGTCTCTGCAGGGGGAATTTTTCTGCAGGGTGAAAAGATAGAGCTGCCTTAAAGAGGAACAGCACCCTTAACAGATTAGTTAAGATTAGTTAAGCAGCCTGCCAAGGCAGCGGTCGCATGAAGCGGCGGTTGAGCACAGCGTGAGAGCAGCCAGACCCACGCGTTGCGGCTGCATCAGGAGTGGGGAGCCGCGTCCCTGGCGCTGGCAGCCCGAACGGCTGCCCTGGTTCTCGGAAGCGGGAGCTGAGCCCTCCTTTGCAGCAAAACGCATTTGATCCATCCAGTTACTTCCACCTCCCTCACGCACAGCCTGCTTCCCAGTCTGAAAATCTTTGATTTGCTTCTCCCAAACCAAGTTCTCTTTTCTCAGTGCAAGCAAGCCAGCCGCGTGGCCGGGGCAGCCGTCCCGCAGCTCCCAGGCCCTGCACGGCGTGGTGATGCCCGCGGTGACAGAGGGAGGCGGCTTTATCAGGGGTTAATTACTCCAGCAGAGATTTGCTTTCTCATGGCACAAGGGGAAAGCAAAGACTGGACGTATCATGTAAACACCAGTGAGTCTCACGGTATGTGAGATGCATAAATAAATTCCTTGTTTTCCTAATGCCTTCTGACAGCTGGCTGGAATCGGCGGCGCTGCAGAGCCGCAGGGCCGTCAGGGAGGGCTCTGAGTGCCGAAGCTGTGCTGGGACAGCGTTACCTATGAGGAAATGAGCTATAGAGGTGAGACAAGCACTGTATTTAAGCGTACAGCATATGCATGCTGAGCAGTTACTCCATCTCTAATGCTAGCTACCATAAAGTTGCTAACTGTGATAGCTTCCCCAGCATTCGTTCCCAAAGGAGGGTACGTCAGGCCAGGGAAGAAGCAGTAGCCAGGGATAATACATGTTAAATTTGGAACTGGCACTGAGAGCATCGCAAAGGCCAGAGGTCAGGAGCTTAATTCCCTCATTTTGCTAGCTCAGCTCTAAACTCAACCTTTCCTTGTTTTTACAAAACCTGTACCAGGAAGTTTATTTTTCCCTAGCATAAAAGTAAATGCTTAGGTCTGTATGGCAGAAGCTTAAATGAAATTTAAAGCGACTTCCTCACCAACTTAAAAAAACAACCCGGAAAGTTTGGGTTTTCAATTTCTGATGTGCTGACTTAGCCTGGGTTTTAACAGCCCTGCTTTAGGCTATTTTATTAGACTAAAATTTGGCATAAACTTGAAGATTGGAGTGTATGCTCAAAGTGTTAGGATTATGAAGAAAATTTTTAATAGACAAAGTAACAATAAAAGGATTAAATGAAAATTCGATTAATTCCTTATGGACCCTCCCTGAAGAACTGCAAAAATTAAGTACATGATACAGCTTCCCTAGCCTAAGAACAAATTCCAAGGAAGAACCAGAAGCTCAGCCAAGATTTCCAGCCCAACACACACACGCACGCATACACCAATGTCAAGACACTAAATTAAACCTAAGTATGGTCTGATCTGGAAAAGTGATTAGCAGTCAACAACTCCCATTGACTTCATTTTATAAAAATGCTTTTGAAAACCATAGTCCTGCCCCAGGGTCTGTCTGAGGCCAGTAAGCTGGTTAGCGCAGTCACTGTAGCGAAGGGGGTGCCGAACCTGCACCCGCTGCTACGCCCAGCTGAGGTTTGGTTGTGCGGTAGGATCCCACCTTCGCACATAACAGTACGGAGAGAAACAACACCTAGAAGCAGGCAGATGGTCTGAGGTGTGTATATAGCTTGCAGTAATGCAGTTACTGGGTTTCCGTATCAGCCTCCAGAGTGCTGGAAAGGAATCAGAGAAGAGCTGAAACATGTTTGAGTCCTGGACAGTTATCTTCCAGGGACTTGAGAAGCATAACCTTCTCAGCTCATTCAAGAGAAGCTAGGAGGTAAATTGGTTTTGATCCATAAATAACTTTCTAGGAAGACGGTTCTGATAAGCAGGAGGCTCATGAGCAGAAACCAGCACAGCAGGGTGCACTGGCTGCCTACTAAAACCATAAAAGCAGGCAGCAGCAGCCCCTGGACCAGAGCACTAAATATCAAAGTGCTGCTTAGGTTCCTCGCAATACGTAGCATATTTTCAACAGAGTTTTCCTAAATTCCTTGGCTTTTTACCTGTGTTACATTTATTCTGTTCACTGCAACGCATTAACTAACCCCAGGGGCCTGCCAGGAGCCCTTGCTGTCTTCTCCCTTTCAAAACCAGCAATCCAAAACGCCGTGACTGTACAAATCCCGCAGGAAGCACGTGTCTGGCAGTGTGAGTTAACAGGGGTCATATGCTGTTGAAGAGTAAATGATTACCAAATCCTGCAAAGGTGAAATGGTTTTACATGGTTAAATGAGTGAGATAAGTGCATTAAACAGAGGCTGTAAACCTGTGCATTTTAACGTGCAGTTCAAATACCGGCTGGTGCGCGCTCTCCTGCCATCGGAAACCTTTGTGTGTGGCGCGGAAGTTGCTCCAGGCTGGTGTGTGATGGGGTTTTTATTTCTCATCCGGCTCTGAAGGTACTTTAGGATTACGACTCGCTAGAGTTGTGCCCTGCAGCACGTGCACTGAGCCTCAAGGCCTCTATCTGTGTGCTCTGCTGTCGCGGCCTGGTGCCGGCTCCAGAGCAGCTGCCACCGCAGTGAGGGAGAAGCGGCCGAGGAAGCCGCCGCTGCGCGGTGAGCGAGGTCGGGGCTGGCCTGGCTTTGCCGGGACCAGCGCTGCGTGGAGGAGGCAGCGCACAATCCCATTCCCAGGAATCTCATTTTGCAAGACTGAGGGGCCTGCGTGCGCTCGGCGGTACGTGCGTGAGAGCAGGGGTCTGTGCAAGCGCAGAAAACCTGTGCCAGCTGGCAGAATTTGGAGACAAGTGCTGAGGGACGCCGGGGTGCATGAGTTTGGCAGGAGGGGTAATGTGTCGTGCAAGGGAGGGTGTCCGACACCCGCAGCCTTCCAGCGTGACCGTCCCGCTGCGAAGGGGCTCTCGGCATTGAGGCGAAGCCGGGCTGCGACGCAGGAAGCTCTCGCACACCCCGGCACCGGCCACGGGAGATACACGGTGATCCTGACGGAGCACTGTGCCAGCAAATTGCTCCCATTTCCCAAATCCCTGCAGTCTTCTCCGTCCCCCTGCCCTGCCAGAGGGGCTTCCTCTGCCTGCGCTCGGCACGGCAAAGGGTTTATAGCAACTTCTCTGAGACCTGGGTCAAATCCACGGCATTAAATTGCAGCAAGCCCACATGCGGGAGGGGAAACCGGGGCACGGGGTTCCCGCGGTTCCTGCCGGTCCCGGCCTTCGTCCTCGCGTCATCCCGCGCACAGGAGGGAGGAAGCGTCACCGCGTTCGGCATCTGCCGCGTTAACCGCTGACGATCACGTTCGCTCTTGTGGGAATCAGGGCATTGGCCCTTCCCAAAGCAAACCCTTTTGTTCACCAAGCAGAGACAGCACGGAGCGACGGTCCGCGAGCTGCTCCCCTTCCCGTCCCCACGGCCGGGATCTGCCACGGCGAAGAGCGTCCCGAGCCAGAAGAAAGCCCGTTTTTGTCGTGCCGCCCGTGAGGCCTCGCCGCGCGCTCGCCTGGCCGGCAGAGCAGGGGCCTCCCACGGCCGAGCCGCCGGCTCGTCGGCCCCAAGCGTCGCCCTTGGGAAGGGCCAGTCTGCCCTTTTTAAAAGAAGAATTGTAATTTATTGTAATCATTTCTACAGGAAGTAAAATTAGTAAAATTTAATGGAGTCAGGCAATTGTGTAAGATACTGGAGGCTCCACGAAGGGCACGTTTGTCGTTACGTAGAGTGGAAATGGAGGAAGTGAAACATTCAGTCAAACCCAACCACATGTGCTTCTAACCGCTGCGTGTTTGGTGAGAGGTCTGTCCCGCGGTCGGTAATCTGAGCTGCAGCTGGACGCCGGCTCCCAGCCGGGTTTGCTCCGCTCCCGCCGGCTCGCGCGGGCGCTGGGTTTCACCGACGGCTCCGAGCCAGGCCGGCAGCGGCGGGGCCCCGGGCGCCTCGGCCGGTGCTGGCGAACGGGGCTTGGGCACCCGCCGGGGTTTGACCTCGGGCCTGGCGGCAGGAGGATTTAAGGAAGCTGCTGAATTGCTGCGGGCACAGGCGGCCTCACGGCGCCGGAGCTGCGCCTGCACGCGGCCGGCGCATCCCGGGGCACGCGAGCGCCCGCGATCCCGCCGATCCCCCGGGGATCCCCGGGGCGCTCGCCCCGGCTCCGCCGGCCGCTGCCGCGCTCCGCGGCGTGCCGGAAGGCGCTGCGGTAACGCTCTCCTCCCGTTCCCCCGCCAGGCCTCGTCTGCCAGCGCGACCGCCTGACCTTCACTTTCTGCCAGACGCTGCGGCTCCTGGGAAGATGCCAGCTCGCCACGGTGCGCGCGCAGTGCTGCCGCACGTGCCGCCCGCCCGGCCCCAGCCCGCGGGAGCGGGGCGACCAGCGCGCTTCCAGGAGGTGAGGCGCTCGCCGCGGCGGGGCCGCCGGCACGGCACCGCGGGCCGGGGCTGCGCGCCCCGCGCGGGCTCTTGGCCCGGCGCTTCCTCGGAGAGCTGCACCGGGCGCTTCCGAAACGCAGGGGCGCCTTGGTTGGCTTTATTTGCTACGCTGCAACGGTGCTCAAACCGCGACTCTGAAAAACACGGTCCGGCACGGAGGAGGCAGCCGGGTCCTGCTGGTTACCGTGAGAAGTGCACTGTTCCCCAGCACGACGCTGAAACAGGAGCAATTCTCCGTTTTGGCAGTCACACCTACCATTACACGATCAACAAGAAAACGCTTTAGGGAAGGGAAACTTAAGGCAGCAATAATTTGGGGGAGAATTCTCAGAAATGCTTATGGTGCTATCATTTGATATTTTCAGCCTCTTGATGGTGTTGGCCGGCCAGCACAGAACTCTTGACTTTTATTATTATTTTTATATATATAAAATGAGCATCTATCATTCCACCAGTGTAGCTGACCATTTTGATTATTTTTTTTTTCTTTTCCTTAATGGACTTGAAACTGGCAGCCCATTTCTGTATTTTATGTCAAAACGTTTATGCACTGAAGCTGACTACCCATAATTTAAGACAGAGAGATGGCTAGACGGTGCGAGAGGAGGGAAGCTCTGTGCTTAAGGCAGCACCTGCAGTGCTGGGTGCCCGGGGGGCCCCAAGGCTCTGCACCCTCCCGTCCTGCTGCTGCCTTTCTCGGGAAGAGCAATCGCCCTTATCAATTTGGGGAGCAAAGGGAATGGTTAGGGACGCCAAAGTATAAATGAAGTGATGCGTTTGTTTTGGAGTCAAGCAGTATAGGCCTGTGCATGCATTTATGAAAGAGCCAGGAAACTTTTCCAGCCCAAATTGTGAGCAATGCGTTTAAATTGCATGCACTGCTATTTTACCTTCTCTGTACGTTGCCTCGTAAAGGCACAAAGGCAAAGTGGATTATAACTACACAACTGGATTTCTGTATGCCGTTACAGCTTAGAAGTTTAATGGTTGGTTAAGGGGTTTTTCTGTGTTCTTACCAAACTAAAACTTTCTGCTTATATAGATTCATTTTTGTTAAGGTTAGTTGATTGTTTTAACTAGAATATGCAGTATTGTATGAGGAGAGGCACCCTAGCAGGCACCGTCCTGACCTGCCGGGTCCCGTAGTGGCCATATGTTAATCCCCCAGTGTCCTAGGAAGGATTTGCTGTTAGACTGGTCCCTGGAAGAAGGTCAGGAGCATTTTGATAGAACTTCCTTTCTATATTACTCTTCCTGCTGTAAAAGATGCCCAAATAACAGGAGACTGTGGACACAATCCTACTTGCATTGAACTGATGGGAAAAGAGATTGAGCCCAGCATCAGTTGTGGTGTGCAATACAGTCATATAGTCCAGAATGAATTTCTTTTCTTCTTAGTTTGTACTGTGAGAAGCAACTTTCAGTATTGTCACATAACAAGGGAAAATTTTGTGTGTAATTTCTAAGTAAAACACAGCCCATGACTCCACCCATTTGTGTTCTGTTTCTTTCCATCTGGTATCAATTTTTATATTTAAAGAGACTGTTCATTCCTGTTTCCCTTCTCATCAGCATCATCTGTCCCATTCTTTCATCAGTGCTCTGAGGTTTTACTAAGGAATACTATCTAAACATGTTGGCTTTTAATGGCTATAGCTCACAAGGGTGTTAAATTAAACAGTTACTGAAGACAAAAAAGTAGGATTTCCTATTTTCTCTTCCACTTGGGGAAATTCAATGAATTTTTCATGGAAAGCTGAGGGAAGTGGAGACTGTTTAAATACTGGCAACTGCAGGGGGCTGATTTCCCTCTTCCCAGCTGCAACAGGGAGGAGCAAGCAGTTTGTGTCCGAAAATCAAATTTAAGGCTGCTGTTTGAAATTGGGATTTGTGTGATTAAAGCATGAGCTCTGTGGATTTGGGTAGAATAACGGGAGCCCTCTGGCGACTCGCAGATCTGAAGGCTACGGCTGCAGCATTACAGTGATGCTGGTAGCACGAATATTTCTAGCTCTGAACGTTTTTTAAAAGCAAATTCAATTTTGTTCTGCTGAACAGATATTAAATATTTCAGCATGGCAAATGGATTGCTAGTTTGTCTTTGTCACTCAGCTCTGTGCCCCACTGGGTTTTTCTCTTTTATGTACAGCTGCACTGAGTATTTCTTCTCAGAACTGAGACCAGCTCTCTGTAATCATTAGTTTCTTTCTTTTTTTTTTTTTTTTAGTAATCCCTAAAAGGTTCCCCTCATTTCCC
This sequence comes from Rhea pennata, assembly GCF_028389875.1. Taxonomy (NCBI): domain Eukaryota; kingdom Metazoa; phylum Chordata; class Aves; order Rheiformes; family Rheidae; genus Rhea; species Rhea pennata. The sequence continues at coordinate 1,107,282 of NC_084672.1, read as the reverse complement.
TCACTTTATTCATGCTCCAGTGTCACCGGGAGCGGTGAGGGCTGCTTGGGCTCTAGAAACGCCCTCGCAGGGCTGCGGGGTGCCGAGCTGCACGGTCGGTGTCGCCCGCTGCCCTTCACCCCAGGCCCCGAGCAGAAGAGCCCCGATCGTAAACCCCTTGCACAGAAGCCGTCACGCGCCGGGGCCCCGGTTGCTGGCAGCCCACGCGGGTTCCCCCGCGTCGCCGGCCTGCTCGTGCCCGGTGCCGCCCGAGCGCCCGTGCTGCTCGTAGCAAGTACAGAATAAAAGCCTGAACAGCGCCTTTCCCGAAAGGTGGGGGCTGTGTGGTTACCGAGGCGCGGTCAGTGTGTCATTCCGAGGAACTTTTGGTTCATCGCTTCGGAAAGACCCTTTTGGAGCCCGGCTCTGCAAAACTCCTATGCTTCATTTGCCGCGCAGTAAAGACAAGGATCCCTCTAACTGTGAGCCGCAGCAAAGCGCGAGTCGAAGTCTCTCTGACCTCTGTCCGCTCCGTTTCACTTGGCACATTTGAAAAACATTTGTTTTTTCCGCTAAGCTGTCAGAAGCTGCTGAGTGTTTCGTTGTAGCACTGGCACCGGCCGCTGCACGCGCTGCGCTGGTTTCGTGGAAGTTTGGGGCTGCTTCGGAAGTCGGCGACGTGCACCTAGGCCAAGCCAGGTGAGCGCAAATGCCCCAGCAGCCGGCGCTGGGGCGGCGCACGGCCGGAGCAGGGCTCCTGTTCCCCCGAGCCTTTCCTAAAGCGCCGCATCGCTGAAGTCTTCTTGCAAGTGCGTGGCGCCGACGGTGCCCCCGTGGGCGTGCAGCACCTGTGCACCCAGCCCAGCTTCCAGCGCTGAGCCTCGCTATCGCCGCTCCCGCGATGCGTCAGCCGGGAGGCTCGCGCGTGGTCCGCATTTCGCAAGGGCAGCGCGCAGACCGGCCGCAGCCGTTGAGGCTTCCTGGAAACCGTTTCCCATAGGGCTAGAAGCGGTTAGCAGGGATTGCCCTCAAAAAATAAGGCAGAAATCAAAGGGAGGCAGAAGGAGGAGGCAGAAGGCAGCTGCTTTGATGAACACTGTGCAGTGCAGCACGCGGCACGTCGCGGCATCGTCCCACGCTGCAGAACTTACCAGCCCGGATCTGCCTACAAGTCTTAAAGCTGATTTATCAGTGAGAACACTGCTTTTTTGATAAAAGACAGATAGAGCATTTATTTTTATATTTAAAAACATGTTTTCAAGGAAGCGAGTGGATCACTCACCAAAGAGCGTGCTGCTGTGCCTTCCCCTCCCTCGCCGGCTTGGAGCAAACCCCTCACGGGCCTCGTTGTGCCAGAGGCCGGAGCAGCCCCTAATGCACCTTCCCCCGGAGCCAAATCCCTGGCAAACAGTCGCCTGCTCTGAAGTTCGAGCTGGGAAGGACAGTTGTTTTTGACCAACTTGGAGAGGTCAGAAGCGAGCAGGAGACTGGGAGGAGCTGCCCAGGCTCTGCTCGGGGGAGCCCCGGGGGCGGCCAGCTGCACCGGAGCAGGACAGCCCCAAACTGGAGATGTCCCCGTGCCTGCAGCGCAGCTCCCCGGCGCCTGCTTCCTCTCTCCCCCGCGGGCGCAGGAAGCGGCCTGCTTGGGAGCCCGGAGATATTTCATCACTTCTCTTGCTATAAACACAACCGCCGGCCTGGCTTTGTGCTCCCCCCCCCCCCCCCCCCCCCCCCCCGCACTGCTGGCACCACTGAGGTTATTTCCAGAAACAGCAAACCCCAACCTGCAAAAACGGAGAGTTGTGCCAGCGTCGGCTGGGTTTTTGCAGAAGCTTTCCTGGTGCCACGGTGGCCCTGCGCGGCTCCTCCAGCCTCCTCCCGTGAAGGCTGCGCGAGGTTGCAGCAGGCACCGCAGTGCCCGGCCGGTCGTTAGCACCGCAGCTGCAGGAGATCAACGTGGGGTGAACGTGCTTGCAGTGCTTTGCACGAGGCAAGACCTAGCACCCGCGCTGAGGACCGGAGTGGTGCTGGGAGATGCCGGGTTGGCCTCGCCCCGCGGGGACCCCTTCCTGATCCAGGCAGGATGCTTCCCCGTGTCCCAGGCACGAACGGCACATTTCGACAGTCGCCTGCCCCTGCAAAATCCAGACAGGGCCTTCTGCTAGGTTACCTTCACACTGAAAGAAAAAGAAAAGCAGCAAGTGTTTGAACAACTCATGACGGAAGGGAGGGAATGGGGTGGTGGGAACTCGTGATGGGAAAGGAAAGAAAAAAAATCTGAATAAGGGAAAAAAAAATCTCTAAAATAATTATGCTTGACAAAATCCATACGCAGATAATTAAAAACAGAAGAGTCCTATTTTAGGCAATTACAACTTCATGAGCACTGTAAGCTGCCATCCCAAGTAGCTCATCTAAGGTTGCACATAATTTTGAGATTTTCAGGTTTATTCACTCCCCTGGCATTGCACCTCTGTTCATGGAACAATCCAAAATATCTTGGCAGTTGGGCTGAGATGTGTTAATAAATACAACCATGACGCATCCAGACTAGCCCCTACCTGCACTTTTTTTTGCGGATTCCCATATGGCAGCTTGCAGAGCTGCAGGTCAGCGCTACACCCTGAGCAGGGAGTTTTGGACCAGGTGCTTGTAAGTAGTCTTTTCCTATATTTTCCACAGAGGAAATAGAACAGACAATACGTTTTTAAAGGGTATTTGAGCTAAGTTTCCTGTAATCTATTTTAATCTTCAGCTGCTAATTACCAAACGGGAAGAATTACTCCTAGGTTTCACTTGCCATTTTTTGGATCAACACCTCATAAATCAGCAGAAAGCAGGTTTTGAACACATACAGATCTCCTCCTGTAGTAAAAGATAGTGCTAAGACTACAAGAAAAACTTTCCTATTTTCTTCTTTTTACATACTTTTTAACTATATAAGGAACACTAAAGATATGAAATTATTCCAAAAAAATAATTTGATCCTGAAGCTGAGCAGCCCTAGAGTGGCGTTCTGCAGTGATTTGCTGCTTTGGTAGCTAGAGGCGGCTGGACAGCCCAGGGTGCACACGGGCAGCTCAGACCGTGATAAAAGGCAGTAGCAGCCACCTTCCTTGGGGTGTTTTGGGGGTGTCACTTCATTACAGATGGGCAGCACTTTAACTTCTTCCCTTCTACAGCATGTTTTTGCAAAGAGAAATTCTGTCATTTCAGGGAAACCCTGGCAAAGCCGCAGAAGTGGCAGGAGTCTGGCAGTAGGACGGCAGCACGGGCTCGTGTGACCCCCTCACAGGGCTCTGGCACCATCAAACGTAATTAACTCCAGGGTGCCTGTACTGAAGGAGGAGAGGAGGAGATAGCGGATTTGTGCAGCCCAGGCTGGGGTTAAACAGAGCTGCTGCTCTCCTCTGGAGCACACTCAGCTGCTGACCAGCATTCAGGCCTTGGAAAAAGCTCAGCATGACCAGATGTAAATATTTAAGAACATCTATACGCTAAAAATACTTCTATATGCAACTGCTCTGTTGACATCTCTAGTGAGTAATAGCCTGAGCATGGCTCAAAGGTTCCTCCAGCCTTTCTTTGTCTGCTCGTGTCCCTGCTACAGCCTCTGCATTCGCCTGCCTTGAGCTTCCGCCTTCTCCTCGCGTCCTCTTGCTGGGCTCCAGGGCATCCGCTCAGGCTGCGTTACTAAACTCCCGTGCCCCAGTGCCAGCTCCCTGCGAAAGAGCCCCATGAGTCGCTCGTGTGATTGCTGTTGCTCGCCCCTCGTTTGCAGTGGCCTGCAGCCCCACGACGGGCGCAGAGCCCGAGTGCCGCCACGATGACCATGCTTGGGCCAGAGAGCGCGCACATCCCCGGGGGGGCTTGACGGTGACTCCTGGCTGCTCCGTTGGCTCTGCGGCGTGCTGTTGCCCTCTGCAGTTGCTTTGCCTTGCAGAGCTGTGCAATATTAATAACCCGACGTGCCAACTCTGCTTGCTGCTGCAGCAGGACCGAGGCTGGTCCAGTGCTGCCGCAGGGGCTCAACCTGCAATGGCAAAACCAGCGTCCACAGCCCAATCCAGCAGCAAACGATGACCGTTGCTTCATTTTCCAAATGAGTCATTTTCTATATTTATTAAAAAAAAATTAAATTGAGGAGCAAAAGCTGTTTTTGAGGCGCTGAGGCTTTGCCTTAAGCAGGTATCGCTGAACGGCAGCCAAGGCATCAGTCGCCCCACAGATCACCAAGCAGCTCGCTGGGAAGAGGAGCCGCCTATCTCGCAGCCACAGTGTCTCTCGTCGCTCCCGGCAGATATCCTCATTCTGGAGAGAAAATGCAAAACGCTTTGCTGGAAAGCAAAATAGCAAGTTCCAGGAAAGCAGCTGACAGATAACATCATCTAACGCTTACAGGTTTATTTAATACAGCCCTGTAGGATGTTTATTGCCAATAGTGAGTTCCTCAAAAAGGTAAATTTATAATGCAGGATGTGTCTCTGCACTGCTGTTACAGTAATACATAGCTTTTCATTCACTCAGATTTCAGAAAGTTGGAAAACTGCACGGTCAGTAAAACACACTTCTATAGACCTATGCTTTTTTTCTCCCAGGAGAGATCTAAGTGGAAGGAGATGCCTTAAATTTAGTTCCAAGGAAAAAAAACACATTTTTCTTCTGAATTACTTTCTTCCTGACCCAGGGTTTTTTTTCTGGTAAAGTCCTTCTTTGGAAGTCTTCCAGGGCTAGTAAGCCCAGAAGCAACTCCTGCTTGCATCATCTATAATTCTGTATATGTAATTCTTTGTCTTTTTTTTTCCCCCCACTGAAAATTAATTATTTGAGCAAATGTAGCACTCCAGTTTCCTAATGGCCTTGGTTCAGAATACCCTACTGCTATCAACACCAAAAGGTCTTACTAATATACAGTGCTTAAAAGTGCTTGTCCCCAGTATTTCAAAGCACCTACCTGATACAAGCGCACTTGCTGCAACCTAAGTCTGCGCTGGATATTGATGAAATCTAACGGGCATATAAGAAAAATGACATTATATCTTTGAAGTTATGTTTTGCAATAGCTACATTTGCTAGTCTGAGTAGACCTTGGCTGTACTGTATCTCAAGAAAATTACATCTTTTGATAGGTAAACTTTCTACTAAAATATAATTTGGAAAATTCATTTTAATTATTTACAACAGACCTGTTCTTCTAAAAGCAAAGCCAGCTGCATCTGTCCAGCTCTTCACCTGATCTGCGGGTCACTAGCACCTTTCCAGCTTTGGAAACAACTGATTCTTCAGATCCAAAACCTCCAGGCTGCAATTTTGTCCTTCTGAAAAAGTAAAATTGATTTTTTAAAAAAAGTCCCACAAACTCTTTGCCATCCATCACTGTGCCTAAGTGGAAGTTAACCATTTGGACTGAAGTACCAGCTGGTTCCCATTCTTATGCAAAACTCCTAGAAACTCCAAAAAATCCTGTAGGGAAGTAGTATCTCTTTCTTGAAACCATCGAGAGGCAAACGACAGTTCAGGCAGACATAACATGCAAGGCTGTTCTCGAGGCTTCCTTGCAGCAGCTGAAATCAGTTCTGTCACTGGAGAAATAACTCTTTGATGTCCCATACTGGCATTTAACAAATATTTTGGCCCTCTCTGGCAGTTGCCTTTGGAAGGAAGGATGCCGTGGGCACAGAGCTGGCACCAAGCATGCAAGTGCAGAAAGACACAGGGCAGTAAATAGTCACCTGCTGCCCTCAGGCTTTTGAGTACCAATTTACGTGCAAATCTCACACTCGCTTATCTTATTACAATCCGGAAGCTATTTATTTAAATTAGAGGTCATCTGAAACGGGCTGAGATTCTGTGGGAGGAAAAGAAAGCATGACTTGGATCATTTCGGTGTTGGAACAGGAAATGGAATAAGATAACCCTCCTGGGATTCACTTTCTATAGAAATAAAGCAAATTGTTGCCATTTCCCTCCCCAGAAAGCCTTTTCCTCTTCTCAGGGTATTTGGTCTTTCTCATAGTGTTTTGAAGGATACACTTACATTTAAATTAGAATAGTGATGGTGTAATTTGAGTAGAAAAGACCCTCAAAGTCTCTTGGTTTTCCCAGAGGCTCTGTGCTGACCGTTAAGCTTTCAGCCATATGACCTGCTGCACTAATTCTTTCAGGCAAGCTGCACTCGGCATGGACAGAGCTTCTGCTCTGCAAACTGATTTTTTACCCCTTAAAAAAATTTACCAGTTTACCAGAAGCTTCTTCTAGGACCCACCACTGAAATCAGGATGGAGATAGGACACAACTGCCTCCAGACAGCAGCAAAACTGAGCACAGAGTACAAAAAGCCATTGCAGGTTTCAAGGCTGCAAGTCCCTTACTGGTAACGCGGCAAATGAAAGGGGTACGGGTACAAGTCGATCCCTCAGAAAGATGCATTAAGAGCACATGAAAATATCATTGGTCTCACTGCTGTACCATGCTACAGGAAGATTCATTTTCTTGCTTTTTCACATCTTCTTTGTTATCAAGTGGAAAAGAGACTCCACAGAGTTCCTGGGCCTGCTACCTCAGGAGTGCATTGGTTATTCAATTAACTTTGCACAGTGTCCTGATATGATGCTTACAGAATTATTTTCATTAAAACCTTCCTAGAACAAAAAATATTCCCATCTAATAAATACTGAACACCATCAAACAGTTACATTTAAACTTCTTGTCCTAATGTTTTTTAAAAATAAGACTTAAACATATTAGAAAGATACAAGATAAAAAAAGACTTGGTTAGAATAACTAATCAAAATTTGTTTTGTGACAAACATGATTTGAATAACCAAAACTGAGAAGCAAGCAGCTTTGCACATAGATTTCAAAGTTACTCAAACTATAGCAGTGCTGGAAAGAGAACCTGAGATCAAAACAACTGCTCACATTAGAAGCATTTAACTTTTATCTGAGAGCAGTAATTTGGGGGTTGCCACTACACTTGGAGGGGGCTGAAGCCTAGAGGGAACCAATCTCAAACCAGGGTCATACAAAAAACAGATCTGGCTTCAAACTTAGTATTCTTGAATCCCTCTCAACTAGAAGCATGAATGAGGTCTCAGGCTTTTTTTTTCTCCTTTCCTTGAATCTTGCACGCAAAAACTGATCTCTTCTATCTAGTTCCCAGAGTTTTGGCATGAAAGATCAAAACCAGGAGTTTTGGTATAGCAGAAGACAAAGAGGGAAAAAGCACAAGTCCTGTTTTGGAATGTGTGGTGGTAACAAAGAAGTTTTCTCAAGGGAAAGCATTTTTCTGAGAAAGTTTCTGTTTACAGGCAGAAAACGTAAAACGTGGAATTAAATGATAAAGACACAGCTCTGAGGGACAACTCCCCAGTCTTTAATGGCAACTTTCAACCAGGGTAACTTGGAACTCTGATAAAGAAAATTATCTTTGCCCCCATATATTTACATCTGGGATTATAATTAGGCAGCCCACAAAGAGCAAACAGCAAATAACAGCCCTTGAGATGTGGTTCCCACACCCTTCAGCAGAGTCACGGTGCTCCTAGCTCTCAGCCCTGCCAGCACCAAGCCTGGAGCCTGGGTGCAGCCCTGGACTCATTTGCTGGAGCAGTGCTGGGCCAGGCTTCCTTTCGAGGTAAAAGGAACTGATTTTAAGAAATGAAAAGAAAAAAAAAAGAAACAAGGGAAAAAAAAAAAAAGGAACACAAGCACAAATTTGTGCAAAGCTCCCAAACGCTTTTCTATACCAATGCTCCCCCTTGTGGGAAAAGGCTTCCAGAACATGCATATCATAGAGAAAGAAATGAGCAGAGAAAGTCACTAATATTTAATGCAGTTCAAAAATCTTTTGTTCTATTTTTCTCCAATTAAAAATGAAAAATAAATAAAAGATTGCTTCTATTTATTAGAAACAAAGGCAACTTATCTAATTAAAAAAATGAAAATAGATCCTATTCTATATGAAATATTCCCTTTTAAACAGACTTTGTGTAGAACTTGTAGGCATTGCCTTGAAACCATTTAGGATATGATGGATGACAGCAAGTTTCATGGTGCAATAAACAAAAACAGAAGTTGGAAGGAACAATACAAACATCACAGTAGATCTTGGTTTAACAATTTAGAAATTTCTAGCAGAAGAGTTATAGTAAAAGTATCAGACTAATGATAACAACACTAACTACTCAGAATAGATCCTTTGTATTCACTAGTTAGAGGCTGCTAATTATGTGGCCTCATTTTCTATTTGTGATATATGTTTTATGAGTTTAATAAAATATTGTGTTGGTCACTCTTGTTCCTTGGGCATCTTGAATGAGCTTAACAAAGCTTAAAAAAGATAGACAGACCTCTATTGCTTTTTTCTTCAGAGTAGAAAAATAGATGCCCAAGCTTAGCTGGAGCCTTCAGGCATCATCATACTAAAATATTTAACAAATAAATTTCCTTTGATGTCAAGATCTACTGGAAATTATCAGAAAAAGTTCACTACTTGCCACGGAAATTCACTGTTTTCAGAACAGTCTCAGTCTCAACTCTTAATGATCTTCCTCTAGACGGGTATCCATCCAGCTGTTAAGACTTTTCAGAGCTGAAGTGAGCAATCAATAAACAGATTGATTACTGGTGGACGAAGTTAGCAGAGTACAATATCAAACTTTACTTGTTTAGACTTATATGTGTTATTACATAGTACCTGCTGTACAGGGCTGTGGAAGTGAGTGGACCAAACCACTAGCTACATTTACTTAAACCACAATTCACAGGAAATCTTATTCCAATTGACAAAATGAAAAATATAGTGCAATTGTTGATTACAATTAAGCTGATGTAGCTAATTTGATTAAAAAGTAAACCATGGAGAAGAAAAATATTGCTCTTATTCTGTACTTCTGCTTTCATTATGTGGCACAGCAAAACCAGGAACTTCATCATAGGAAAATATTTCCACCTTCTTCTCATACAGAAGAAAGGATTTTCACAGCCATAGTTGCCTTTTAATCAGTCTTTACAGCTGAAAAACAACAAAATCTTGCAAAACACATCTTGAGGATTCTTTGTGATATAGCATTACAGCAGGAGTCTAAAAAAGTTTTGTTCAAAATAGGATTTTTTTTAAAAAAGTCCACAGATTATTTATTTTAGGAACATCACCAAGTATTTATTTTCTCATGCAAATACCAAGCAGTCAATTCCCTTCACATGCTGGTGAATACACAAAGTAGTGGGCACAATAATGTCCCATTTAAGGTTATAACTAATTGTACTTTATAGAAGCATCTGTAGAAAGCACTGCTTAAGGACATACGTACTTCCTTCTACTTCCCTCGTATTGAAGTCAAGATGAGCAATGAGGGTCCAAAACCATTTGAAATCAAGTGTAATGGAACTGAAGATGAGTACCCAAAGTTAGTTATTCTGGAAACAGCTTTTCCACCACCTATGCAAACTCAGTCCTCCAGAGGTACAGTAACAGAACAATAAAGGGGATTATCCTCACTTTTTAGAAACTTTGCCACTGAAAGTAGGGAGATTGCAAGCTCTTGTTAGCACTGTTGTGACATCTGTACAGTACATTGATTTGCAAAGGGAAAATTTCCCCCACTGTTTATAATATGTGGCCTAGTTAGAATTCATTCAATCATTTCATGCCTTCAGGAATGCTTTATGAGGCATATTATTCCAATGGTTATAAATCTCTGAAACACAGATGTTTGCACTGAACTTAAACAATTTCTCACTGTTAGAGTAATCACTGTTTCAATGAGGGATGGTTCCCTAAATCTCTCACAAACCACTGAGGGTGATAAATGTTATGCATTGACCAGATAACACATCCCTGAGATGCTGGAATAGTTTATCAGGTGCTATGGGCATGAGCCTCCCTCCCACTGCACACACGTTCACCTCTCAGGCCCTCCTGTGGCTAAGCAGTGGATATCAAATGACACTTCCATTGGGAGAAGGACAGCTGAGCAAGAAATCACTGTTTTAATTCTTCAGGGAAAGGTAAATTCTTGGTAAAATTCTCAGTGGCAATAGGGAAACTAGCCCTAGATAAATTCTCCAGAGAGAAAAAACACATAGAGAGTGATATCTGGCACCACTGTTACGGACACTTCAGGCAGGATTAGTGAGGGAGCAGCAGAGAGAAACAGGACAGTGGCAACCATGGAGAGGAAGGGCTATGGGGTTCCCTCACCTTCCATGCTGCAGGTGAGTAATCTTAAGAAAGCAGGATCCAACTGGCAACACCTTGTCCTTAGGAAAGTTTCACCCACAAGATAAAGGAGACTCCAAACTGAAAGACAGGTACTTAGAGGAAAAAATACAAATATTCCAGTCTAGTCTTTTGGTTACGAGTTTTTAGTGTCTCTTAGTGAAAACTACTGTTACTGGTTTTATGCGATTCTATAACCTGTACCAGTTCTCTCTTCCGTACATATCTGTAGATCATACTGTAATTACTGACTTACAGTATTACTGTAAATCATATAATAATATATCTCTATAAGGTCATTTTGTTTTTTCCAGAGAGTTGTACTTCATGCACATGCCTGATGCATTGCACCCAACAGGAAATGCAACTAACTTCGTCACCCACCCCAACTTCCATATTGGAAGCAAATTAAGCTAAACTAAGTCACTCTGGTTTTGTATTAACTCTTTTAAACTCTATGAACATGCTTATGTAATCAACTTTGACATTTCAGCTTTTGTTAATTCAGGAGTATCTACAAACACAGAAAGCTCTGCGAGCAAGTGTTACTAAGAACAAGGAGATATCAGCCTCACTTTTGAGAGCGTTAATGCAAGCAAAAGATTTCTCTCTTCATCATTGAAGGGCATATATATTTCCCCCAAGCCTTTCAGACTACACATGCACTTTAAATATTTAAAGTCCTTCCCTAGTTTATTCCAAATACAAATCTTCTTGCGGGTAGACACAATAATATTTAACAATCTTGTTGTGAAGCACTTTGGCATTCGCACATAACCTGTATAGGTCATGAAGGTAAACAACAAAACTTCCAAAAACTCCACTAAAAATCAGGAGGAGATTTATGTTTAGAAAAAACAAAGTTACTCTCTTCATGATAACGCTTTCAAATCCTCAGGCTACTTTTCCTATACAATAGTTTTCTACCACAGATTCTTCAGGCTCCTATTTTGCACTTATGACACCTGGAATAGCTCTTGCAAGAACTCTCCTAGGAGAAGTTAAGGGGAGTGACTATAGCAATCCTCAGATGATTAGGTGGAGCTGTAACTGGGGAAACAAGACAGGAGGAAGAAGAGGAAGGTAGAAAAGACAAATAGGAGCATCCAGACAACTTCCCTGCAGATTCTTACAGTAATAGAATTCTAAAAAAAGAGATGTTTTAAACAGTATGTGCACCAGGACAGCTGCTCATGGGCACCGCATTACTGCCACACCAAGGACAGAAGCACAGACCACATCTAGCTCACCTTCACCAATTAAACATTGTCTGCTTTAAATTAGGAACTGTCAGACACAAACTTCCCATTTAAAGCAGCTATACAAAGAGCAAAGGATATTAAAATCCTCCATAATTATGAAGAAAATCTGGAACCATAACTGGTAGTAGTACTAGTTCATGTATTTTTCCTCCCCCATTGATTCATCTAAACTTTTGACTCCCTGTATCCATATCATTACACGGCCAGGCATTTTACCAGTCTCTACGTAAGGAAGCGCCTCTTACTGTTGAAACTTGAATTAAGATTTTTTTCTTATACCCTTTGGAGACTGTAGCAGTATGGAAGTCTTCTCTGATTAGGAAAAAAAAAATCCATTAGCAGTGTTTGAAGGCCATTGACTATATGAAGAACAATGTTATTTAACATTTTTGAATATATATTAAATTGAAAGTACCTATTAAAACTTTATAAAAACATTAAAATTGAAATGAATACAAACAATAAAGATGAATGAAATGTTTCTTTCTCTAACATAAAAATCAAAGTCTAAGCATAAGAAATTTTTTTTTTTGAGCTCAAAAATTGGCATTTCAGTACAAGAATCTTTTTATTTTGACAGTGTTTTGATTGAAACAATGTGGAAACTTAAACTGCAAAACTGAATTTATATAACATTGTCTATCAGAGGGTGATACAGATAACTTTTTTTGTTTTTAATTAGATAAAATATTTTTCTGAACACCAGATATTAAACTCTTAACACTATACATTTCACTTTAGTTTAGATACTAATTTATCATAATTTAAATCTACCTTATAAACAATTTCTTTTAAAAAAGATGTGGAAGATAAAAAGAACTCAAGTATTAAACTCAAGGCTTTGATCATCATTATATTTTTTTTTTACAAAGTTTTTAACAAATGTATCAAAATGACAATTCTGTGATTATTATAGCTACTAGTCAGGCTCTGTAACACACTGCTCCACAATTTCACGCAAGTTTGGATTCTCCATCGCAGCTGCTACTCTTTCTTTATCATTGATTTGCTTGTTGACTGCAAAACATTGTATACAAAGTAAAGTCAGAAGCAGTTTACTGATGCAGTACATGTAAAGTACCACTGAAACATTCCAAACACAAGACATCATACTGCAATGAAGTTTTTCAAACTTAAAGAACATCCTGCTCTAAGAAGGAGAAAGTGCTGTTGTACAGCAATGCTACATTGCGTCAACTTTCTTTGCAATTTGCAATTTAGATAGAGATTCACATTTGCATAGTATCTGAAAAGCACTGTATAGGCAGTCATTTAAGTAATGTGGTCTAGGCAAAGAAAGTTGTGCCAGATAATAGAAGGGCAACAAGACAGAGAAAAACACAAAGGTGCTCAAGAGCAAAGAGTAAAGGAGATGAGTTTAACAGGAAATCTGGGAACAGAGATAAATGAAAGCTCGGTCACACAAGAATATCCATCACAGACCAACTATTTTTGATACTTTTCTAGTTTAGGAAAGGAATATGAAATACATTGATAACATGTCTTAATATCAAATATAAAATTTGTGACAAAATAATAATCTGAATTTTTCTAAGTTTAATTTCTATTCATTTCATGAAAAGGACAGGTCTCACCCACCCTGCTCTCCGAACAAAGATTTCTAATGTTCAAGAACAAAAAAAGCCTGGGACATTGCCCAGACAAGGGCTTTAACAGCTATTGAAGACAATGACTCTCTAAAGCTTTGAAAGAATTTCAATATCCTGCAGGTTTTATTTTAAATATTGGTTGATCTTGCTATCTTAACTTCTTGATACCAAAAATATACATTTCTCAGTTTGTCAAAGTTCTTCAGCAAAGATTCATCAGCCTATTAGCAACTTTTTTTGTTAGAAACGTAACTCAATACCTGCAAGAAAGTGTTTTTACAAGCAGCTTATGTTTACAGTACCAATACAGCTTTTGAAACAGACTCAATTACATGTTTCATTTTAAAGCTTTAACAGCATATTAGTTTCTGGAAAGGACAGTAAGGTGAGCGAGGAAACAGACTTCCCAGAGGACATGCGCTCAAGAATGAGTGGAGCTTGAATAGACTAAGTTCTACTTACTGTCTTCTTCAGTGGAATGTGTACCTTCAGATATGTAGATTTCCAGCTAGAGAAGAGATCAACAACATTAGAAACATACATGAATAGTTAAATATGTATTTGAAAAAATGTAATATACAATTTTTAAAAGTTCATAGATAACGAAATGGGATCAACAACAATAGCTGATCTTCAGATTTCAGCGCAATACAATCACAAGACAACCTCCATTTAACAGTCACCAGTGGTCCTTCTTTGAAATTGCAGGGGCCTTCTTTCCTCACTAGTATCAGCTGTTGTGTGAAAAAGTAATTGCATTTAGGCTACCAGAAGCAGGGTGGAGAACTGGCACTATCCTTCCATCTAGCTTTCTGCAGATCACAATTAAGGAACTTTTTTTTTTTAAAAAGTCATCAGAATTGCAACAGTCACTTTCACAAGCCAAGAACTCTTGAAAAGACATCCTACAGAGTGGATTCCTAATAAGATATGCAACTATATTTAGTCAGTGGATGCTTGTGAGTTCTTCCTGCACCTTATCAAAGCTTTTGTTTAAGGAAGTACAGGAGAAATTCAAGCAAAGGAAAAAAGCAATGTTTACAGTCATCAAAAAGATATGAGAGTTTTGCCTTCAACAAGAATTTTTGGTTCCATTCACTCACTGATGAGACTCACATATGCTCTATTTGAAAATGGTAGCATAATACAATATTATTTCCTGTATAGGAATAGACTATAAGACTAGAACCCTTAACAGACCTTAATCACCTTCATGCCTTTAATAGGCCTGCGAAAAACAAAAAACATGATAAAAAACCCCAACTTATATTGAGCTACCAGGAGATTTCATATGACTGAAGTACTAAAGCAATAGGGCTGGCCCCTGTTAGGGACAGTATTCTGACCAGGGCCAGGCCTGTATGCAATTTACGTAAAAATTCCTAAGACAGAGGTCAGAGATTTCCTGAACTCAGATCCTAGTCCAACTTCTGCAGCACTTCTGCAGAAGAGCTCTTCTATCCGTAAGTTTTTACTTCATAGATTATGGTTATATAAAACAGTGGAATTCCCCATAACTAAGCTCTGACTGACAAAAAACTACTTATCTTGCTTTCAAGGCCACTAACTCACATAGGGTGCAATATTCATATTGAATATTCTAAATGGTTCAGTCAACTTAGTAACTTTTAATGTTTTGTATTCACAATGCTTGGATATGTTGAAATATTCCAGAAGGCCACATTCATTTTCTCCAAGGCAATAGTATGACTTAGATCCATCATGACTTTGGCTTTAAAAACACCCTCTCCTCCACTGAGCAAGAAATTGAATGACAGGTGGTCAGGAGATTCCTTGAAACACAGCATATTTCAGAATTTCAGCCAAGAAACTGTCTTTTGTAAAGAAAAGAAAGAATCAGTTATTCCGCGATTCCTTCAGGTGCTATACTGTACTGCAACATCACTCCCTCCATAAGCAAGTAACAGGTTTGAGAAAGACCCCATCCTTCACTACAGTTTGCAAGTCACTTGATCCTGCAGCATACTCTCTTTTAAAGAGAAAGTATAGCACTTGCAAAACATTCATGTAGCTTAAGGCAAGTTCTAGAATAGATACTTTACCTTATGTCTAAAAGGCAAACATCTCTGAAGTTTTACTCTTAAACAAAGGCCTGTTTAAACAAAACAGAGAAGAGTTTTTGCTTATCAAATTAAAGGTTGAAGGTATATTTTCAGAGGATACATATTTACAATCAAAAACCACCAGCATAGTAAGTAACTTTCTCCTTTGGCATTCTGAGCAGCACAAGCCCTAAAAGAGACTAAATAACCTTTTTTGACTCCTTTGGAGATAGCTTCTTAGTTGAGTTTGTACCTGCTTTATAGGCTTATGAGGTCTCCAGTCTCTTAACACCTTCTAGAAGCACTAAATACACAAAAATCCTCCATTTCGGGCTTTCCTCTACATTTTTAAATAGAGCTTCTTGGTGGTCACTGTGGCTTCATCTGTACGGAGGACAATGTTTGTTTTGTGTTTTAACATTTGTTAAAAATCCAGCATAAAGTGGTTTAAGAAAGAAACCACAAGCCTGCAATGACTTGGGCACAACTCAAGCTCACTAACTTCACTATTTAATGTCTAACATACAGAAGTGCTAACTACTTTAAACAACATACAGAAATACTCCAACAAAAAAAGCACACCCACAACTAATTCCCATGGGCAAATAAGTCACCATAAAAGCTAAATTAAAAAAAACTGTGAGCCAACTGCCAACATTCAAATGTTGCTTGAAAAGTCCACTGCTATAGATCTATCTATAGCAAGCAACACTGCAGGGGGGAAAAAAGAAATCTTTGTAGATTTTTTTTCTACAGTAACACTTTTTTCTTCAGTAACACTGAGCAGAGTGTTAAGGTTCATCTTTGGGAGGCCGATCCTAGTTTGAACATCCCTACTACTAGCCTACTGCAGTTTTCCATGAGGCCAGGCTTTGCAATGAGCTACACAGACAAACAAAGCAGTATCATAGCCCCAGTTTGTCCTCAGGATAAGTCATGGTAACAGCACCTCCTGCCAAAGAAGAAGAGAATATTTTTCTTCAGAACACCTATTCTCAATCTCCCTTGAGAAGTGGCAGCAAACTGGATGGAAAAAATTCAAAGGCTACACCTGGGAGTGCTGGTGGATGACAAATGGACTATAAGCCAGCAAGATGCCCCCATGGCCAGAAAGGCCAATGGTGTCCTTGGGTGAATTAGGAAAAGTGTTGCCAGCAGGTTGAGGGAGGTGATCCCGCCCCTCTACCAAGCCCTCGTGAGGCCTCATCTCGAGTCCTGTGTCCAGTTCTGGGCTCCCCAGTACAAGAGGGACATGGAGCTACTGGAGAGAGTCCAGCGTAAGGCTATGAGGATGATCAGAGGGCTGGAGTATCTGCCCTATGAGGAACAGCTGCGAGAGCTGGGCCTGTTTAGCCTGCAGAAAAGACAACTGAGGGAGGATCTTATCAATGGCTACAAGTACCTGAAGGGAGGGTGTCAAGGGGATGGGGACAAACTCTTTTCAGTTGTCCCACGCGACAGAACAAGAGGCAATGTTCAAAAACTGAACCACAGGAAGTTCCACCTGAATATGAGGAGGAATTTCTTCACTGTAAGAGTGACAGAGCACTGGGACAGGTGGCCCAGAAAGGTGGTGGAGTCTCCCTCTCTGGAGATATTCAAAGCCTGCCTGGATGCAATCCTTTCTAACATGCTCTGTGAGACTCTGCTTGAGCAGGGGGGGTTGGACTAGATGATCTCCAGAGGTTCCTTCCAACCTTACTGATTCTATGATTCTATTTGGACTCTAAAAAGTCACATTCAAGTAATCTAGAGAGAAGATCACTCTCTCAAAACTCAGGTATTATTGTTTTCACAAGTCTCTAGAAAAAGGCAGAGAGTTGAAAAGGGTACTTTAAGTCAGTAAGCCTGTAGCTTAAGCAGATCACTCCAGGCATATGAACTTCTTTCCCAATCACTTTGGATTGTTCTCACTTCTGGCAGTCTGAAATTTTTGGTAATTCTATTCTGTTTAGAAATTTATCTGAATAAGTAGAGAATAAATAAGAAACAGTCATGTGCAGGCTCTGAGAACATTTATGATTAGACAAAAACAAAAAACAAACTATTCAGGTCTTTAACAAATATTTCAGTGTGGTGTTTCAGGTTTCAAAGGTCAGCTGATGCAACAAGCCCTCAAGATCAACAAATTCTGCCCATTTACAAGAAACGTACTGGAAAACCATCTTGTTAAATAACACATTTTTTCTTCTATCAAGGGAAATTTAACTTCCACGCAACACTCAGGCAGGTAACAGGCTACTAAAGGACTGGCTAAGTAAAGAAAATACCTCCCCAAAAACCTACCAGCTTACACAGTAGTCTATGCAGACGAGGAAGCTTTAGAAAAAACAAAACAAAAACAAACAAACAAAAAAATTTTTTAGCCCCCTATGCCCTTACATATATTACCCAACTATTTTTAAAACAGCTGTCATAACACTCTCCTGTAACAGAATGAGGAACTGTGCTTCAGAAGTCATACAACACTGACAAAGGCTGCACAGCAGAACAGACAAAGATTTAGCTGATATTTAAGTGCTGTAAATGTGATTAACAAATCTTAAAGTTTGATGTGCTATGTACAACACTGGTCCTTGGGTCTGAGTCTTACCCCTAACAGAGTCAGCTTGACTCCTAACAGTTTCAAGCCACAAAAAAATTATTACCGGCTGGCATGCTACTGCTTTACTACCTGGACTTCACCTTGTACACAAGGCATCCAGGGTCTGTTTTGGCATAAATATACATTCTTTAAGATTAAAGACTTTAATTTATTTTAAATATTGAAGACAGACTGAGAACTATTACTATTAGTATATAATGGTAAGAATTGTTAATCTTAGTACATTTAAACAATGTATTTCAGAGAATGAACACCTGTTCTCACCACAAATAATAATAATAAAAAAAAAGCAAAATAAGCCAGGGTAGGTTCTTATTCAACTTAACTGCTTTCAGACTCCTAAGAGTTCATAAACTTTTTTCAGTATTTTTTGGGCGTGTGTGGGTTTTTGCTCATGTGTAGACAAGGCAAAGGGGAATATTCATGAAGATTTATTTATTTATTTAAGAGCTGCCAAAATGTCAATGTAACATTACTAGAATAGCTTGGAAGTGGTATAGAGTCCTTCCTTTATATTCTCCTAGGAGATTTTTGAGCACTTCTCTTCTTAAGGAATTTGTCCAAGTTGATAAAATCAGATCTTGAATGCCCCCATATCTCTTCTGGATTTTTTTTTTTTTTGGTATTCTTAATAGGTTTTTTTAAGATAAAATTTCCAGTTAAATCGTTGTCAAAACAATAGAAAATTTTAACTAAGCTTGAGCTTACTCAGGTAATCCATAATTAACTTTATAATCATTATTACAGATTTAATGAAATAGAAATCTTACCAATGAGAGTAGCTAAAGAACAATGAGGTACTGTTGGTGTAAACCTGATGATAACCAGATACTCGTCTTCACCTATCTCGTGTACTTCAACACAGCTTTCTGTTACCACTTCCAGTTCTTCTAAAGTATTAGGTTTCTCCGGGTCCCGAATAGTACGGATTATATCTAAAGCAAAAAACAAGACACCAATAAAGCAGCTTTCCTATATTTAATGCATGATATTTTTGGTTAATAAGTCATCTTCCCAGCATTGTTTATTTTTCTTCTCTTCAGAGGAAGCAGAGCTGTGAATATCAGTGGTGTATTATCTCAGGAATTGCTTCAGAATTGGGCAGATTGATGCATTTGTTGTTCATTATGAACACGTTTTTCCCACACACCAGTTCTAAACTTCCTATTGCTTTTACAATCACGTTAATAAATACAAATCAAAATATGCCTATTAAAGGATACATATCACCTTTAGATTTATCGTGATTCAGAATTACCTATGCAAAAGATAAACAAATATTTAACAGTTTAGATAAGTTAGAATTTCAAAAACCCGAAAGGCAAGCAAACCTGTTAATAAGACAGGTCATTTTTCATTCCCACCTTCTTCCCTCCAGTTCCTAGCCTGGGCCTCATAGATAAGATTTTGAAATCATCTTAAGGAAAGCCAGTACAAAAATAATGCACTAATCCATATTTATCCGCATCAATGAAGGGTAAGCATCAAGTGTGATCATTTCCTTAGCTTCTAAAATGTGGGGATCAACTAGGGTTATTATACCTATGTGGAAAATAATAAACAGCATTGATACTTATAGAGGTTTTTTGTGTGTGTGTGTGTGTTCTGAATTAGTTTCATAATACAAGCAATCCCATTTATTGTTACATTTTCCATAGATCAAAAGGCTTTAAAGTGATACTTAAAAATTACAATATATGATTATAGAGTCTAAAAAATAATGCAAGATAGTATATGAATTCAGTAAGTTTAAGAACCTGAAAAATAAGACCCTGCATTTCAATATGTCTGCTGAGCAATGTAGGAAGTGAGTAGAAACAATGAGATCTCAAGTCTTTGCACATCCATCCCACGTACCCAGCATAACCTAAAGAAATACAAATTTTCACAGTGAAGGCCAAACCTAAGAAGTTCCCAGCTGTCACCTTCCCCCCCCCCTTTTTTTTTTCCTTGCTTTATTTGCAGTTGTTTGCTCCTTAGAAGTGCAGGTACAAGCATTTTTGCTTTAAATAAGGTAACAGAAATAATATGGGTTAATATAAAAATATAAGAAAAAAGAGAAGACACTTCTGAAAATACAATCGCTACAGCTCGTTAGAGCAGCCCTACTAATAGTTCTTCCATAACAATTAACTGTATTTCTAAAACAGATGCCACATCAACTTTCAATACAGCAAATTACTTCAGTCTGTCTTCAGGTACATAGACAGGCCCACTCAACTCCAACCTGAAAGTTGTGTAGCTGCTTTTAGTGCATTCCTGCAATTAACCTAATATCCCTGCTGAGGGGCTGGGCCTCAAAGGCCTAGTCCAACACGACACCAATACTGCTATACCGCTTCCAAGCAAGATTTGGCTTCTGCCCACCCAGTGGGCAGGAACAGAAGTTCATGTCTGTCTGGACTTCCTCCATGCAGACATACCCTAAAGTCTGTGAGTGGAGAAAAGACTTTGTTAAATTAAGGAAGTTTTAACCCTTGGCGCTCACCTCTCCCTCCTGCAGGGACTATTCAAATTACTCTTGAGACCTAGCAAAACTTTCAGTAGGGTTGGGAACCACTTGCTGTCCAAAGTAAACTGTCATCACTTATACTGTAAAATAAAGTTGTGATGAACAAGAGAATTTAGCCCATTTTCTAACTTTCAGGGAAGCAGAGTATTGTTTGAATCATCCCAAAGCCTCCAATCTCTGTTTCAGCTTTCTCTGCCTGCATTATAAGGATATCATGCTGCCAAATTATGAACCTAGAACACACAGTGGATATTCATGAGGCCATTTGTTTGATGTTCCCAAAGAATTGCTAACTGTCCCCTCAATTATACTAGGTATCATGAGGGTAACAAGCAAACAAAATGTTTAGCTTTACTAAACTGGTTCCCAGTAAATGGATTCATAGTCTCATTCAGACTACTAAAAGATATTTTCACACTTCTTCTATTGTTCTGGCACTTTCTGCATAAAGTTTTAGCTGACTTTTTCAGCTAGATTTCTGTAACTGAACTATAGGATCTTTACATCCCAAAAGTATTTTCACATATGCAAGTTTCCTCAATTTCTGATGTATTTCTTTCTCCATTTTAAAATTTATTTCCTCTCTATGTGAAGGGCCCACATAAGCAAAGAGGAAATCAATTACTTCACCAAACATTAAGAGGAATGCTAAAGTTGATTTAGTCCAGCAGTACTTCATGGACGTCTAAGGTCTTCTAAATCCTACAAATAGCATTTCAAGAGATGAAATCGCTCTTTATTTTACAAGACCAGCATTAAAGATTCGGTCATTCAGGGTCATTCAAAATCCCCATTTTGCTGGGCTAGGCAGCTGACCTTCCAGGTGTGTCCGGCTTCTCTTCTAAGGTGATGAAACAGCAAGATAACTCCCCCACACACAGACTGAGCAAGCAGTCTCAACTCCTTCCCCACATGCTCAGGAGCTGAGAAGCAGCATCACCACTCTACCATCCAGTGGCATGTTAGGACAATTCACTCAGTGCACTCCTTGCTCAGGATCTGAACTAACAGTGACCAAGGCACGTGTTCCATGTCGAAGTCACGGTACCCACTCCCTCTCCAGACGGTGTCTGGGGCTGGTGGCACATTTGGCAGAAGCTAGTAGATGCTCGGGACAGTCCCTCCTGTCTCCCCTAACACTTCCCAGACCCTGAAGCACCTGAAAGATAATCCCCCAGCCCCTGACAGTGCTTTTGATTTTCAAGCAAGCCAAACGTACTTGTTCTCCCACCCGATGCTGCACAAGTGCCCCAGAGCACACCCTCACCCTGGTATCAGCTGCAGCCACCTTCCCCCAGCCCCTAAAGGCCCCACAGGGCAGCTCCCACTCACTCACCCCAAGGGCAGAGCTCTCAGCCCCACAGGGGTAGCCAGGGCCAGGCCTTATTTCCCCAAAACACCCTTCAACTCCACAGCCCCAGGATCCACAGGGGTCCTAATCCTGCAGCTCAGGACCCCCACCCCATGGTTCCACATGGGATCCCAGCAGCCTCACCCCACAATTCCTTACAACCCAAGACTGTCACCCCACAGCTCCACATGGGACCCCAGGAGCCTTGCCCCACAGATCCTCACAGCCCAGGGCCCTCACACCACAGCTCCAACATGGGACCCCAGCAGCCTCACCCCACAGCTCCTCACAGCCCAGGGCCCTCACACCACAGCTCCACATGGGACCCCAGGAGCCTCACCCCACAGCTCCTCACAGCCCAGGGCCCTCACACCACAGCTCCACATGGGACCCCGGAGCCTCACCCCACAGCTCCTCACAGCCCAGGGCCCTCACACCACAGCTCCACATGGGACCCCAGCAGCCTCACCCCACAGCTCCTCACAGCCCAGGGCCCTCACACCACAGCTCCAACATGGGACCCCGGAGCCTCACCCCACAGCTCCTCACAGCCCAGGACCATCACACCACAGCTCGAAGTGGGACCTCAGGAGCCTCACCCCACAGCTCCTCACAGCCCAGGGCCCTCACACCACAGCTCCAACATGGGACCCCAGGAGCCTCACCCCACAGCTCCTCACAGCCCAGGACCATCACACCACAGCTCCACATGGGACCCCGGAGCCTCACCCCACAGCTCCTCACAGCCCAGGGCCCTCACGCCACAGCTCCACATGGGACCCCAGGAGCCTCACCCCACAGATCCTCACAGCCCAGGGCCCTCACACCACAGCTCCACATGGGACCCCGGAGCCTCACCCAAAGCTCCTCACAGCCCAGGGCCCTCACGCCACAGCTCCACATGGGACCCCGGAGCCTTGCCCCACAGCTCCTCACAGCCCAGGGCCCTCACGCCACAGCTCCAACATGGGACCCCGGAGCCTCACCCCACAGCTCCTCACAGCCCAGGGCCCTCACACCACAGCTCCACATGGGACCCCGGAGCCTCACCCCACAGCTCCTCACAGCCCAGGGCCCTCACACCACAGCTCCAACATGGGACCCCAGGAGCCTCACCCCACAGCTCCTCACAGCCCAGGGCCCTCACACCACAGCTCCAACATGGGACCCCGGAGCCTCACCCCACAGCTCCTCACAGCCCAGGGCCCTCACACCACAGCTCCACATGGGACCCCGGAGCCTCACCCCACAGCTCCTCACAGCCCAGGGCCCTCACACCACAGCTCCACATGGGACCCCAGCAGCCTCACCCCACAGCTCCTCACAGCCCAGGGCCCTCACACCACAGCTCCACATGGGACCCCAGCAGCCTCACCCCACAGCTCCTCACAGCCCAGGGCCCTCACACCACAGCTCCAACATGGGACCCCGGAGCCTCACCCCACAGCTCCTCACAGCCCAGGACCATCACACCACAGCTCGAAGTGGGACCTCAGGAGCCTCACCCCACAGCTCCTCACAGCCCAGGGCCCTCACACCACAGCTCCAACATGGGACCCCAGGAGCCTCACCCCACAGCTCCTCACAGCCCAGGACCATCACACCACAGCTCCACATGGGACCCCGGAGCCTCACCCCACAGCTCCTCACAGCCCAGGGCCCTCACGCCACAGCTCCACATGGGACCCCAGGAGCCTCACCCCACAGATCCTCACAGCCCAGGGCCCTCACACCACAGCTCCACATGGGACCCCGGAGCCTCACCCAAAGCTCCTCACAGCCCAGGGCCCTCACGCCACAGCTCCACATGGGACCCCGGAGCCTTGCCCCACAGCTCCTCACAGCCCAGGGCCCTCACGCCACAGCTCCAACATGGGACCCCGGAGCCTCACCCCACAGCTCCTCACAGCCCAGGGCCCTCACACCACAGCTCCACATGGGACCCCGGAGCCTCACCCCACAGCTCCTCACAGCCCAGGGCCCTCACACCACAGCTCCAACATGGGACCCCAGGAGCCTCACCCCACAGCTCCTCACAGCCCAGGGCCCTCACACCACAGCTCCAACATGGGACCCCGGAGCCTCACCCCACAGCTCCTCACAGCCCAGGGCCCTCACACCACAGCTCCACATGGGACCCCGGAGCCTCACCCCACAGCTCCTCACAGCCCAGGGCCCTCACACCACAGCTCCACATGGGACCCCAGCAGCCTCACCCCACAGCTCCTCACAGCCCAGGGCCCTCACACCACAGCTCCACATGGGACCCCAGCAGCCTCACCCCACAGCTCCTCACAGCCCAGGGCCCTCACACCACAGCTCCACATGGGACCCCGGAGCCTTGCCCCACGGACCCTATGACCCTTTCCACCACAGCCCTGCGCAGCCCCAGCTCCACGCAGGCCCCATGACCTTCAACCCACGGCCCCTCACAGGCCTGTGACCCCCGCCCCACAGGTCCCCCACAAGGCCTCCGCTCCACGGCCCCTCACAACCCCCATGACCCCCCCCACGTCCCCGCCCCCCAGCCTCCCCGCGGAGCAGCGCTCGCCCCTCGCAGCCCCGCGACAGTCACCGTAAACCTCGAGCGCCTTGTCCTGCTCCATGGCCTGCTTCCGCGGGGCATGGCAGCCCCTATGGAGCCCGGAGTACCACAGCACCCTGCCCAGCGTGTGCGACAGCAGCCCCAACACCAGCGACATCCTCCCGCTCCGCCATGGGAGAGCGCGGACCGGACCCGCGCGGCCACCGTCTGCCGACCGACCCGTCAGTCGGCCGCCGCCACAGCGGGAACTTCCTCCCGGGGGCGGGGCGGGGCCAGCGCGCCGAGCCCTGGGGGCGGGCCACCCACCTCAGGGGCGGGGCTTCGCGGCCTGGACCCCGCCTAGGGGTGGGGTTACGGCGTTGAAGCCACGCCCAGAGGTGGGGCACCGGTGCCGAGGCCCCTCCCAGGGGCGGAGGTACGTTGCCGAGGTCCCCGCCCAAGGAGAGGCGTGGTTACGTTGCCGAGGCCCCGCCCAGGGGCGGGGTCTCGCCGCTCGGTGGGTGGCGGGCTCCGCCGGCGGGCGCGAGCGGCCGTTGCGCGGGTCTGTGGCGGGGCGCGGCCGCCCTGAGGCGACGCAGCAGCGTTCTGCCACCGCGGGCAGTGAGCGATCTGCCTGGCTCTGCGGAGCTGCTGCGGGGCAGAGGCCTGGCTGGAAACGACGTCCTGAAACAGGTCTTGTGGGAGCTCTGAGATCCCCTTTGCTGGGTGCGTGCTGCCTTGGTGTGACCGGCAGGGACGGAGAACGTGCTAGAAACATGTAGTTTGAAAGCACCACTTCTTTGCAAGTATGCACTGTCGGCTGGAGCAACTGAGCTTTATAGTTCATTGACTGCACAGCTTAAAAAGAGCATTTAAAGAGGCTTGTGGTGTTTTTTTCTTTTGAGGACTGCTTCTGAAATTATTTTATTTTAAAGGTTGCTTTGCCATGTTTTAATGTCTGTCTAGATGAAAACACAAGTGTAATAGTCTATTTGAGTTCTCTTAAATAAAAATAGGTGTTGGCACAGGCTGTCCAGGAGAGGCAGAGGCCCAGCCCCACAGCACCTGAGCAGGACAGGCCTGGAGATCCTGGCCAGGTTCCACCAAGCGTGGCGCTCGCCGGGCATGTTCATGGTCAGGCAGGGAGGTCGGTCTGCAGCGGGTCGAGATCAAGGGGGCCCGTGGCCAGGTGGGGGCCAGGCTGTGGCTGAGCTGGGGCGCAGCGCTGCTACGGCACAGCCCAGGAAGGGACTGAAGGCCCTGGGCTGTGCTGAAATGGAGAGGCCCCAGGTGAGGCCGCCCAGGACCGTTATGGCCTGTTAGTGCCCTCAGGTTGTTGATCAGGCCTCAAGAGAGGGGCTGTTGGCTGATAGT
Source organism: Rhea pennata (assembly GCF_028389875.1). NCBI lineage: Eukaryota > Metazoa > Chordata > Aves > Rheiformes > Rheidae > Rhea > Rhea pennata. The sequence continues at coordinate 1,081,780 of NC_084672.1, read as the reverse complement.
TTACCCCAGGAAAGCCTACCTTTTCCAGGTAGCAGTAGTGTTTAAGCTTCAAAGGGAGAATCTGGGAAAGAGTTGTCATTACACTGCGGTTAATAATTTTGAAACTAGAGCTAGAACAGGAAGGTTGGGTAATGGGAACTAGGGGTTAGGGTTGCTGTTGGTTTCAGGCTAATTCCAGGCTGCCTGGCACTGTGTGGAGTTGCATGCCCGGGTCGTGCGATTAACATCCGAGTCCCCAGAGGGGGGACTGCCTGGCTTCTCCCGGGCTCCGCCACCCGCCCGCGGGGGCCGGCGGGCGCAGCGCTCTCGGCTGAGCCCTGTCACGGGCGGCCGCCGCCGGCGCTCGGGAGACTACAGCTCCCAGCAGGCTGTGCTCCATGGCGCCGGGCCGGCGCACTGCCTGCTGGGAGCCGTAGGCGGGTGATGGGGGTTGGCCAGCTCTGTCAGCTGACCGGAAGGAAGGGCAGCCCTGTCTAAGATGGCGGCGGGGCAGGGGGCGGCGGTGGCGGGCTGGGGCGTGGGCGGCGGTTAGTCCGGGGGTTGTGGCCTGCCCTAAGGAGGATGGAGGGGGCGAAGCGAGAGCTGCGCATCCTGCTGGCGCCCTTCTCGGAGGAGGCGCAGGACTCCCTGCGGGAGGCGGCCCGGGTGCAGCTGAGCGGAGGCCAGGATGCTCTGGGCAGCCTCCTGGCCTCTGGCGGGATCTACCTGCAGTCGCTGGTGCCGGGCAGCGGCGGCCGGGCCCGGGGCAGCGTTATCTCGGGAGACTGGGCTGAGTAAGTGGCGGGGAGCGAGCAAGGGAAGGAAGGCCGGGAGGGGCTCCCTGAGGTCCCTCTGCTTTGGTGAGAGGCGCCGGGTGGGCCCTAGGAACTGAGGGTGCTCCCGCAGAGAGACCAGCCCTGTATAGGAGGGGAGTCCCTGACAACTGCAGGAGACCAAAGGGGGCTTTCAAACCCTGCCTTGAAATGGGATGTGCTCCCCTTAAATTCCGCTGCTGGGGTTAAGAAGGCTATATCTTCTTAGTTAGTTGTGGAGTGGCTGCATTCATTACAGTAGATCAGCAATAAGAACAATTTCCACTAGCTTTGTGGAATTGCTGGCTTTAAATTTTGTAGTGCCCTGAGTGTTTAACTTCCTTATTTTATGGTCAGTGGCAAGCTCTTGCGCATGACATGCAGTGATCACATGAGAAGTCTATCATCATTTGCTTTTAATACTGAGTCAAAACTACAGTCAGATTGCAATTCCAAACATTTGTGTCAAGCAGTACTAACTCTGTTAGAGTGTTCTTTTGCTTCACTGTACATCATCCTGAGTGGCCTTCTGGCTGCTTTTTTTGCATGCTCTCATGTGGGAGCAGGTTTGGAGTCACCTGAAGTTTCTCAGCTGTAGCAGTAGGGAGACAGAAAGGCTGGAAATGATTTGGCAGCTCCGTTTCTACCTAGCTGACAGTGCTGCTGTTGCCCCTCCTAAAAGAAGTCCTCGAGCAGAGCATTGCTCGCATGCCACATAATATTGTAGAGAAGTGAAGGGAGGAGACCCAAGAGAATAGAGAAATATCTTATTCTTCTGAGAGAGAAGTAGGGATACCCCAAACACTCTCTTGCGTTGCAACTTCCACCAGGAGTGAAATGTTTAGTAGTGTTGTGGGGAGGTTGGAATATTTACTGCAAAAGATTAAAATTATGCTGTGTCGCTAGCAAGCTTCCAGAACTGTTCAATGTATGGTATGTGGAAAAAGAGCAAGGTGAATAAACATTTTGAATGTTATATCTCCAGCTTCATGTGGGAGAGTACAGAAGATTATGATCTGCAAGCAGACAAGACAAAAATACTGACTCTTAGTAAAAGTCATGAACTGTTTGTCTATGAATTCACTATAGAAGATGGAAAATACAACCCGATTTCCCTGCACAGTTGTAAGGAAGATACACTTAAAAAGTTCCTTGAAGTTAATAATATTAGTGAGTAAATTTTAATGTCTATTCCATATGTGAAATTATTATAGGGCTAATTCTGCTTCATCTGATCAAGCAAGTAGAGGCAGCAAGATTGAGCATTAGGAAAGTATATATATTTTCACACTATTTTCAGTACATTAGTGGTTTGAAGGTCCCATACTGGTTTAACATGATCAGTAACAGTATTAGAGACTTGAAAAATGATAGGGACATTTCTGTATTCAAAAATGATATTACTAGAGGAAATTAAAAAACTATTGTGGGGTAAGATGTTTGGATATTACAGAGTATTACAGAAGAGCTTAATAAACATATTCATGCAGCCCTGCTGTCTCAAATTATCCCTTTAATTTTAGAATTGATGGGAAGAAAACATAGGGATGGGGCTGTTCGCTAGTTCTGTAAAGATGAAGTGTGTATTTAACTTTATGTTCTGTGATTAGCAAATGTAATACAGAGTAAAAATACGCAGTCTGTGCAGGATTTAGGGCTTTGATGTTTTACATGTTCTTAAACAGTCTCCCATATTAAAATATTTTAATTTCCAAAGATAGTAGCTTTTATTTAGTGTTGATTGAAAAATTGTTTTCTGGGTTTTTTTTGGTCCTTTTTTTGTCCTTTGTCCTTTACAGTAGTACCTATTTAAACAGCCAGCACTGTTTTAGAGAACTGTTCTAACATTAGCGTTCCAGATATAAAATGTCAGATTTAAACCAAAATAATGCCAGTAAACACACAAAGCCATGCTTTTTTAAGAAGGTAGCTGAGGAAATGAATTTGAGCTACAATTTTATTACGAAATCTTTAAAATCAAATGCATCAGTTTTTTAGCATCCTAAAATACTGTCTTTAAATTTACAGGTCTTTCTTCAGTTTGTTCTTCAAAGATCCTTTCTTTTAAGGACAGCACATGCATACTTCTGCTCAATAACTTTATTCTTGTGCACTTTACTTTTCCTGGAGAAGACTCGCACTTAGAGGCGTGTGACTGCTTTACCCTTGATATGCCTCCACAAGTTTTGGAAAGAATAACAGATACTAATTTCTGCAGGGGAATTCTGTTTTTGTTAGATAGTTCAGGCTGGATTTGTATCCTTTGTGATAGAGACTAGCTCTCAGTTGAAATGATCTGGAAGAATAAAGTCAGTTTTCTGTTTTGGAGTTCTGTCAGGGTTTAACACAAACTTCATTAAAGAAATTCAAACCTCTATTTTGAAGATGCTTTCAACAAAGAGCTTGAGTGGTAAAGTACCAGTCATTGTAGTTAAAAAAAAAAAAAAAAAAAAAAAAAAAAAAAAAAAAACATATATCAATGTAGTTTCTCAGCTTGTCACTTGTTTCACACTGGAATAACAATTTTCAAATTTTTTTGATATATGAATATGTGTATGGCAAGCTGAAGTCTACTGGCAATAGGCATTCTGTTCTTAATTAGGTTCTTTAGAAATAATCTATAATATTCAGTGCATCAGAGTTTAGAAAACAGTTATCTGTTTTTCCCTCTCCTATGTAATTTCCTTTCTGCTGGATAGGCTGAACCATAGATTCATAGAATCAGTAAGGTTGGAAGGGACCTCTGGAGATCATCTAGTCCAACCTCCCCACTCAGCAGGGTCACCTAGAGCATTTTAGACAGGGTTGCATCCAGGCGGCCTTGAAGATCTCCAGAGAAGGAGACTCCACAACCTCTCTGGGCAACCTGTGCCAGGGCTCTGTCACTCCCACAGTGAAGAAATTCCCCCTCATGTTCAGGCAGAACTTCCTGTGCTTCAATTTCTGCGCGTTGCCTCTTGTCCTGTCACATGGGACAACTGAAAAGAGTTTGTAAAGCCTGTCATTTTCTTTGATACTGTACAAAGATATTTTTGATTCTTTTGATGGTGCACGTCTAGCAACCATTGACATAGCACTCTGTCAGCGAGACGTGGAGGGTGAGGACAGGAGTAAAACCATCCCATTGCCACTCACTGCAGTAAAAGTGTCACATGATCTCAGTGTTGCTGTGATCATCAGTTCTTCCAACTGTGCCATTTCTGTGGATCTAAATGTGTATTTCAGGTATGTTTGCAGCAGAATTCCTAAATAAAAATTTTGAGAACAACTAACATTAAGAAATTGCCTTATCTCGGTACTCTAATACTTCAGACACTATCAGCTTTGTATGTTGAATCCTGGCTCAATGGTAGGTCAAAAATAATTTTTTAAAAACGTATTTCTTTAAAGACTGCCAATTTACTTCAGTTTTTGTTCTGTTACTTTTAAAAAAATAGAAATAATGGACTTTATTCTTTTTCTAGGAAGATTAGGCTATGGGCTGTTAATTACTGGCAATGGTACACCCTTTCGCAAGTACTATAGAGCACGAGATTGTTAAACTGTTCTGTTACAGCTTTACTAATTCTGCTTGACAAAATAAGCCTCGATTGTAATTTGGAGGTTGTCCACCTCAAAGGGAGTAACATCAGGTTTTGATAGCTTATGTGGACATTTATGTGAAATACATTATTCTGAGAGAAAACTGCTTCTCTATGATAGCTCCAGTTTTGGATTTGTTTCCAATTTCAGTTGTAGCTTTGCTGGTGGAGTGGTTAAATATGAAAAAAAAAAAAAAGCTTAAATCATGAGGCAAGTGAAAACTGATTTTTAGTATTTCTTTACAGACAGTTCCCTGAACATTTGCTCTGTAAGAGAGATCCTGAAAATCTTCCCGTGAGGCCACCTGAAGGACTTGATGAGGATGACCTTGCTAGTTCTGATTATAGTATGGAGCTTATGACATTGTCTTTCCGGACAGACAGGTACATCATGAAAATGCCTTCTAAGATGGGCTGATTTTTGCCTCCTATAGAACAGTGATCACTAAACTACTGAATTTTTATAATTGTAGTTGTTGCAAGTGAAATCAGGTGTGTGAAAGTTCATCTTGCTTTAAATCTTTTATGAATTTTAGGCTTTAAGAGACAGACAAAAGCAACTTCACATATGTCACTGAACAGCTTCCGAATAGCAATTGCTGTTTGCTGCATGGGCATGAGTTTGAGCCAGTATTGACAGATTTTTGTATTTTAAGTTCTTTATGGTTTGATGCGTGTTTAATACAGATGAGTACACACAGACTTCAAATTACTTTGTGTTCATATAAAACGTTTCAACTATGTTATGAACTTTAGTAATGGAGGTATTCATACTAATAAAGTTTACTAATTATGACTTCAAGTAAAGGCAGTAACTATTCAGTCCTGTGAATTTATTTCATTCTAAAAGTAGTTTTTTTTTAATTTGATGTAATTTTCTGTGAGGAAAAGAAAAAGCTTCCGGTAAAAATACTAAACTTACTGGACTTTATCAGCTAATGCAGTTATGATCATTTAGTTCAAATCTAAATGTATATTATTTGACTGATAAACTTTAAAAGTTGATCTCTTTGTTTCTCTTGGCATAACAACTGGTATTATAGATAACCTTTTTCTTCATGCCAGGTCCTGGAAGGCACACTTAGCCTCACTGTGTAATGTCATAAGGAAAAGAAAACCCGATTATCCAAATTTGGTGTATGGCCATTTGCCTTGGTACCAGTATTTTCCCCATGTTGAATATCATGATTCTGTAATCTATGAAAGTTCTGAGAACGCCATGGCCATTGTTCCAGAGGATGTTACCTGTGTCCTTTCCAAACAATTGCAAAATGATGGTTCAGATATCAGTGATGGAAGACAGCAGTGGAAACAAATACCTCTTGAAGGATCACAAGAAATGATGAAATTGGAGTGTAAATCTGTGACTGCATTTAAAGCGCTATTTGTAGTATTAACAAGTGACAAAGAATTGACTGTTGCTGCCTGGAATTTAGAATCACAAGATGTGACGTATTACCACTTCGGCAAAAATTGTGTTTTTGTGGATTGTAGTGAAGCACCATTATGTTTACTTCTGACAGGTGAGATTTGTTACGATTGTTCTCATGTAGGCTCCGGTTAAAAACGTTTTTGTTTGTAGTGCCATTCTTTCCCATTTGTCTCACAGCTGTTTGTGATAATTTGTGATTCATTCTTGCTGAGGTGAAATCTAAATGGATCATCTGCAGCTTAGCATCATCATTTTGAAAGAGAGGCAGCAGATATCAATGTCCACAAATACCTTAAGGAAGGATGTCAAAGGGATGGGGCCAGACTCTTTTCAGTGGTGTCAAGCAACAGAACAAGAGGCAACGGGCACAAACTGAAACACAGGAAGTTCTGCCTGAATATGAGGAAGAACTTCTTTACAGTGAGAGTGACAGAGCATTGGAACAAGCTGCCCAGCGAGGTGGTAGAGTCTCCTTCTCTGGAGATGTTCAAAACCTGCCTGTATGCAATCCTGTCTAATACGGTCTAGGTGACCCTGCTTGAGCAGAGCAGTTGGACTAGATGATCTCCAGAGGTCCCTTCCAACCTCAACCATTCTGTGATTCTGTGATATAAATATTGCTGGTTTTGTTATGTAATGTTAATTATCATTTGATTCTTTTATTTAGAGCATGGTTTCTCCTTAATTCTCTTCAGTTTAACTCAAGAAGAGTTCTTGAATAGATTGATGATCTATGGCAGTGCTGGAGTTGTAGATGCTGTTTGTCATCTCAATGGATGGGGACGATGTTCGATTCCTATACATGCGCTGGAGGTAACCAAATTTGATTCATGTCTTGCAGATAACAAAAATACATTTTTAAAGTAATGAAAGTAATTTAGCGATGTTTTAGACGCAACAAAGAGTATGTCTCTGTAACCTAAGGGAAAAAAGTAGTGTTTTAGTTACTATAAATAGAAAATAAAAAAAACCCAAGTAACCTAAACCAAGTAACTTAACTTTGCTGCTGCATTTCTTCTCTTAACATGCATAAAAAGATGTTTTTTAAGTAAGCAGTACACAAAACCCCCTCTTGATTGGCTCTGGAAGCATTTTTACCAATTTTTGTAGCACTTTCTCTCTTGTAAAATATCAAATATTAAATTACTGGAACTAGATTTTTGGTTTTTATCATATCCCTCTTATAAAATCAGGAGAAGAACTTAAAGCATCTGAAAGTTGTTCATGTCCCTTACTAGTAGGTGATAAAATATTTTTGATGTACCTGTCAACAAAGCAGATCATCTTGTGCATCTGGACTTTTTCAGGAGTCTAATTCTACTGTTAGATGACAGAGATCCTATTTTTAAAAAATATTGTTCCAGAACCATGGGACCCTACAACAGTCTGACCATACGATCATTCATTAATCTGCCAGTGTATGTTTCCAGTCATGTTTGGAGGGAGAGAGAATGAAGAGGAAGACATTAGTTGGAGTTTTGGGGGAGGAGGCTTAAGGGTGGGTTGGAAAGTAGATTTGACAGGGAGTTTTTCCATAGCAATTTTAAGCTGATGAAAGCATATTCAAAGGCATGTTTCTTGCACTATTTGTTTTACATCCCTGAGAAAACTCCAATAAATTGCTGAATTAACATTGTCTCTTTAAAGATATAGGGGTGAGGTTGTCTGCAAAACCTATCAATGGAACATGGCAGGTATTTTACCAATAAATTTGTTGATTTAAGCTGCAGTTATTATGCACACAGTTTAAATTTCTTTGTTTTTCTGCATGTATACTCTGTCACTGAATATGAAGTAAAAACATCAGCAATAAGTGTAGTATATACCTTTTTAGAATGTTTATATAATACTATTGCTGTATATTTGTCTAGGCTGGTTTGGAGAACCGTCAGCTAGACACAGTAGACTTGTTTTTAAAAAGCAAAGAAAGTCTTTTCAGTCTTTCTACATCCTGTTCTGGACCTGAACAGTCTACTGATACTGCATCCCAGTTGTTCCTGAAAAGTAAGTAAAATACTTTAAGCTACATTGAAGTTTAAATGTAACTACCTTTCTTTACCTTTCTATGTTTTTTTTTTTTTTTTTTGTAATAGCATAATAGCATATTGACTTGCCTGTTCTCTTGTATGTTTGGATGATGCTATATTGTGGCTTTTCTGCTCCTGTAAAATGAGAAAAATGGTGCATGAGATGTGTTTTGGGGCTGTGTTCTAACACTGACATCAGTGTTCTAAGCATTTGATGTGAAGGCAAAAAACCCAAAAATGTTACCCATATTTTTTGACAGATCTTCTGAGATTTTAGTTGCATAACTTCATGAGTTCTAATTTAAATTTTTGTGAAGTAATCTGTTATATAGTAGAATATAGGTGTTTTAACCTTTTTGTTTAAATATTACAGATTTGGAAGAGCTGAGGCCAGCCTTAAATTTACTTTGCTCAGCAATCAGAGAAAATAACTTGGAGACTCAAAGTAAACACTTTTCTGAGCAGCTGCTAAACCTCACATTGACTTTCCTTAACAAACAACTTGAAGAGATTTTTTTGCATACAGAGGGTAAGATTACTAATTTGGAATCGTAATAGTAATGTAATATGTCATTGTTTAGTTGGATTAAGAACTAATTTTTAGATTGAAAGCCTGAATTTGGTTAGAATTAACAAAAAAACTTGGGCTAGTGTTAAGCGAATGAAAGATGTTATTTAGGGGGGAAACATGAGAAATTAATCTGAATACAGTATGTGCATTAGGCTGAACAACTATGATATAAATAAGCCTCTTGATCAGGCTTTCAGATCAGACTGTGTGTATAGTCATAGTGGGACTTCTGGATGCATAACACTGAGAGAATTGGACTTTAAGGCTGTCACTGGATGCTTGATAGTAGTGCAGTTAAATGGTTTGAACTTAGTCATCAGCTGCTCGTTCTTTTCTCAGTGTTACTACTTGAACTCTCACAAGTATTTCTATGCCTGTGGAAGGGAATAAAGCAGTTTAAGAAACTGATACAGATGTAAAATAGCCTACCAGATTACTTATTTTTTATCTGGATCACCTCCCATTCTGATTCACCATATAAGGCAATGGGTGTTACAGAAGCAAGAACAAGCATCTGTGACAGGGTTTGTAGGAAGGATGTGGGAGTGAATGACTACTTAAACTATTTCTACTGCTGAAATGTTGCTCTTTGAACTACGGCTAAAAGGCTCAAGATAGAGTAAAAGTTGGAATACCAAGTTTTAAAATAACAGAATTCCAGAGGGCAACTGACTGGCATTTTCCCTGTCTTTTCCTTTCTGAAAAACTTTCTCAGTGTCCTGCCCTTGAGGTTATCTTTCAGTTTCTAAAGCTCTCAGTCTTTGTTTTGCTAGAGAGAGCTATTGGGGAGCAGGGTGACATGTCCGATGTACTTTACTGCTTTTTGGGTCTGCATGGCTGTCTCAGTGGTACTTTTAAGTCTGTGGGCCAGGAGACTACACATCTTAAAGCAGAACTGATTTCTTGTGACAGTAAAAAATACAGGCCATTTATTCTTCCTTTAATAAGCATTTTCTCTATGTGATTTTTAATGGTCTTTGCTGCTTACTATGTGAATGATATGGTAGAATGCCCCTGCGTTTTTAAGAGGACTCATCTGACTTAAAATTGGTTGGATTGACTAAAAATTACAGTTGTCATCTGCTAGTTCCTGAAGGGGCAAACAGTTCAGTGAAGACAGGTGAACCTCTGAAGCACTGGTAGGATTGTGACTGTATCCCAGCAGTAGCAGTCAGTATCAGTACCTATTCAGAGCTAATGTCTTCTTTCCTCTGAGGTGTGTTTAGTTTATTAGAGTAGGGAGAATGCATTCAACACTGATAAGCAGCAAGAATGCTGTATTGTTAATAATCTGATATCTTGGATGTTCTCGACAGAGCTTGATGAATACCTGCAGAAGGCTGCAAATATTTTATCAGATTACATTATTGACCTTAGAACATTTATAATCAAGCTTCCTCGACTGCAGACAAATACCATACACATAGGAAGTGATCTTGAGGAGGACATGCCCATAATAGAGGAAAGTCAAATGTGGGAGAAACTAACAACAGAGGTAAAAATGAATAATTAATTTTCAAGTATTATTTTGAAATGTATTCAGGGAAATGATTAATGTGAAAACATTTTCAAACTGTTGGGAAAAAGTCAAAATAGGGAACATAAAGATGGTAACATTGTAGATTAATAGGATCAATTTGTTCTAGAAATATTTTTCTCTTCTAGGAAGTCATTGCTGATGCCATTTTAAGCAACAAAGTACCAGAGGCCCAGACCTTCTTCCATATGCGTCAGCATCCTGCTCAAAATATTCAGGAATTTATTCAGACAGGTTTAAATCTGGTCTATGACCGTCTTCTGAAGGATAATTCCAGAGAAGCCTCAGAACTTTTAAGAAACATGGTGAGAGCTGTTCAGTTAGCATGCTGATAAATCTAAACACTTCATGACAAATGAAATAAGTGAATGCTAAGTGTGTGTGGGGGGAGTCTTAGCTTTCTTACTGATGTTATAATTCTGTGAAATGTATTTTGTACAGTTAAAATTAATGTGTTTTTAAGAACTAGTTTGATTAATGATATTCACATATCATGAAGGCACATTGATGAATGTATGTTGACTGATGTCATGACCAGCGAAGTGTAAAGATGATTCTGACAAGTTAGGTAGCAAAGGATGGATACAAGTTTTATATGCAAGCTTGCTGGTGAGATCACATGGATCGATGGGTAATTACATTATCTCTAGCAGTTTTATTCAGGTATGAGTAAAGGCAGTACTGAACTTAATCTTTTCCATGTGGTGAAGCAAGCATCATAAACATGCTTGTAAAAGGTTCTGTGCTTTCGAAAGGAAGCAGATGCATTTATTCTGTCAATGTACAGCTGCATTTGCATAGTTTGCATACAATTAATATCTTATTTTTTGTTAGGGTTTTGATGTAAACGAAGAACTGCATAAGATATGTTTCTACACAGTCAATAAAAGTGTACGAGATTTGTTGGTAAGTTTAAAAAAGGCCTTTTTTTTTGTCTATCTGATGTACTCAGCACTGAAAACTTGTAACTTTTGGAAAGTTTCTGTGAAAGTTACTGAAGTTTTAACTTCTTGGTTCAGAGAGAAACATTGTATTGAACGCGTTTTCAGAATGGGGACTAAATGTTTTTGTCTCTTCATCCATGAAATGTAGCTGCAGAAAGATTGTTGACGTGCCTATGGTTAAAATGTCATTTCTTGTATTTTGATTTTGATCTACTTCTCGTCTACTTGTACAGAATATCAAATCTTGGCCCTCTTGAAATTTAAATAAAAATGTATTGACCTCAGTGCATCCAGTATTTTTTCCTATAGTTGATTACTCTTCACACTTGCAGGATCATTTGCAACTTTAATATATGAGTAGAGAAAACCTCTAATCAGAGCTAATACTTTAATTTGAATTAAAGGTGAAAGTTTTACAAGAAGAAAATTATCTTTCTGAAAAAGAGAAGAAAATGATAGACTTTGTGCATCAAGTTGAAAACTTTTACTCAGAATCCTTCCAAGAAAATAAAGAGATTCAATCTCTTTCCAGGTAATGTGATCTATAGATTTATATTATTAACTAATAAAGTTAATAGGCTTTTAAATATGCAGACTTCTGTGTTCCATATGGTTTACTGCACTAACAAATGTAGTCTTCTGTAGTTTGTCATGTAGGACTTCATTTGCAGATAAAAGGTCAGTATAAAAACCGATGACTTTTCTCATGAATGTAGTAATTGCTGTCATGTTCTTTCCAGACTAAGTCATGACTTACTATTGTTAGTGCAGTGGTGGTTTTCTGTTCATGTTACCAAGATAAATAGAGCATTTTTAATAACTAAGGATATTGTTAGAATTGTTGATCAAGTGAAACGTATTGCAGTGGAATGTTTGCTCTATTTTTTGATATGATATCCATAATATTGCAACATAATGCAACTTAGAAAAATCTCTTACCAAATGTTTTCTTTTTAAAATTAAATAACTGTAAAAATGTCATTATACTTAACATTTAATATGTCAGTTTTGGAAAAATTTTTATTTGCTGATTGCTTTTATATGAGCTTTCACATTCTTGGCTCAAGTAAGTCCCTCAACCACTTGTACAACTCTCTTCAAAATGGAACTAGCAGAACTTACTGATCCTTTCATCATTTCTTGTTTCTTAAAGAGTAGTAACATATGTATTAATGGAAAACTTCATTGCAGTTTCACGAACTGGAGAAAGGAACAAGAACTTTCCAGACATACAGCTGTTTTAGACTCATTCCTGAATTGTGATAAACATCAGGTTCACAGTAGAGAATTCAGAGTGATGTTTAACTGGGCTCAGTGGTGGGATGAGCTTATTCAGGAAATGATTCTTCTCCCCAGAAAAACACGTGAAGGCAAGTACTTAAGTACTAAAGAGTTTAAGAAATTGTGAATTAAAAACTTTAGTGTCTTTGAAGTAGTATAATGCAGTTGTGTTGAAGTGGCATTGATGCAACAAAAGCTGTGTGCTACCACAATAGGTCACTTACTTTTTGTCAGAGAAAATGGTAAGTTACAGATTCAGTCTGAAACAAACTATTTTGTCCTGTTGTGTTCTGACAGCCATTTGTGTTTTTCCTGGAGAGAAGAGGTCGGAACTAGCTGAAAAAGACTTACCTAATGAGTTGCTATTTGTTGTAAATGAGATAATCCCTTGTGTTTTGTAAAGCTAGTTACAGGGTAATATTGTATTTAGCTTTTCAAAAGTAAATGTTTAACTAGCTGTAACAGTATATCTATCTCAGCATCATCTTTGCAAAAGGAAATACCAACTCATTAAAAATATATACATGTATAAAAAAGTCAGTATTTCCATAAATAGTGTTTGTGAGGATTTCTTCTTCTTGTGTGGTTTTTCTTTTTTTTTTTTTTTAATGCAGAATTCAAGACCTGTAATCCTGAGGTTCTTTGGAGGCACCTGACAGCCCAGCATGATTGGCTTAGTCTTTGTTCATGGATTGAAGAATCTGAGCCTCAGCAGAATTCATATGGACCAGTTAACTGGCCCCTTTTGAATCCAGACATTATTGACCAAAACATGTTATGTAGTGGCTTCATGAGAAATGAAATATTAAACAAACTAGCTAGGTATGTGTCCTTCCTGTGTTACACTAATTTTCTATTTTACATGGAATTCCTTAGAAGATCTTCTTTGTAGTTTTGAACTAAAACCACATTTTAGAACTTGAGAAAGAGATAGCTGCCTAACTGTATGTATGCTTTTTCTTTTTTCTGATAGAAATGGAATTTTTGTCCTTTCTGAGTTAGAAGATTTTGAACTTCTGCTTCAAAGATTGTCTTACCTTGGGGGAGTAATGCAAAATCCTCACCCTGTCCCAAAATTCAGTACTACAAGTGGTTTGGACTTCCATACTCGTTTTGTTCTTCACTGTTTAGAACATAATTTGCAGTATCTGTTATACACTTACTTAGACTATTACAGGTATGAATGCTTTATTTATCCATCCATCCATCCATCAGATTACATGCAAATTTAAATAGTAAAACACAACATTAGTAACTGTCTGGAGAATTTTTCCGAGGACCTTGCTACTTGGCAAGAAAGACCGCTTGGGTCACAGCAGTGTCATTTCATGAAAAGCTGGGGCAGTGTGTTAAATTTCATGCTGTATTTTGGAGCTTTATTCCTGTTGTTTTGTCATGATGAATTTGCATGTCAGGCAGTAAAGGAAACCATTATATGTGTAATCAGTATAACAATATAACCAATGCAATCTTAAGTGAGCTAAGCCAACTTGTTCTTCCGAAACTGTCTTTTGAGCACAGGCATGGGTTTATTCTCAATATATTGACAAATAAAGGAATTTCTAATTTCCATCTAAATTAGGATTAGTTGGGATTTGAAGAGGAGAAAGAAATACTGAGTTTTGGAAATGCGTATACTTTGCATTCAAAGAATAAAAAAAATTTCGTAGTTCTCATGCCAGTCTAACAGTGCAATTGAGTAAGAAGGTAGAAGTGGGACAGGGGAAAGCCTACAAATCAATTAAACTAGTTGCATAAAATAATCAGACCATGCAAAGAATGTTTTTTATGAATTGAGCCTCTTTGAGAAGTGTTTTGGGTTGTCAACCTGGGAAACTGCTACTTTCATTTATAGAAGCAAGCAAGCACAGAAATGTAGTCTTATGGAAGGGAACTGCCAGAGATGGCCTGTCAGTTGGAGCTGTACATCTTGTATTGATAGATGATACGATTTGACTCTGTCATGAAAATGAAATGAATTACTATATCACCAAGTCAGACGCTCTTTATTTTTAATGAGCGTTGCTGAGGCAGAGGATGGTGGTTTTTATGAACAAGTATTGTATTTTCATTGTGCTGTTGCTCATCTTGTTCCCAGTTTAACTGCTTCAAACTGTCCTATTTTGGATAACAAGGAATTGCATGAAGCTCATCCCTGGTTTGAATTTCTTGTGCGATGTCGAGGGGTTGCCAGTAACCCACGAGGTAGGAGGCTGGCCTCACTCAGCTATGGCCCAATGTTTAAACAGCTAGCTAAGTATTTGGGACATCTGGATTTACTCCTCTGTTCTGCTGCAGACTTTGACTATAGTAAATCAGTTCCTCACCTCTAAAATATTGATGATAATTCCTACTTAAACAATTGCAAATATAAATACATAAAGATTTTGAGGTTGTAAATGTGTCAGAATTGGTCTGTGTATGATCATCATAGCCTCCAATCTGATTATTTTAGTAAAAGCCTGAGCAGAAGGAGAATACATAAGGAAATATATATACATTAAAATTATGGCTTCCTCCGAGTTCCACGGTGCATTTTGGCTTCTCTGCACCTTGGATTATGTCTTTGCTTGGATCAAGATGTTGCTTTAGTTAATGATTGAAAATCACTAGAAATTCTACTCTCTAATTCATTAGAGAGTACTAGAAATTGTACTCTCTAATTCATTTAACTCTTTTTAAAAAAAAGCCTTTCCTCTTTTGTAGAGGCAGACATTAACAGATGATAAAAATAATAAGTACAGCTTGCATTTTTTCAGCAAATGTAATTAGTATTAGTAATTTGTAATGAAATGCAAAAATGTGGGACTTGGTTCAAACTCAATCTTCATAGGTAAAATTGTGGCTTGAAATCAGGGGAAACTTCATACAAACTAGAAAGGCTTGTCTCTATTAGTGAGTAAATAAAGAAAAACATCACTATTAACAGCAAATAAATAGAAAATTCAATTTGTTTCTTAGTCATAAAACAATTTTAAGCATAAATGAATAATACTGTTTTTTCATGATATTAAATCTTACTTTTCTTTCTTCTAGATCCAAAGATGATTTTTCAGGCCAGTCTAGCAAATGCTCAGATACTGATTCCTAGTAATCAAGCCAGTGTGAACAGCATGTTACTGGAAGGGCGTACATTATTAGCACTCGCAACCACAATGTATGCACCTGGAGGTATTGATCAGGTATTGTGTGCAACAACTTACTGACAAGTTTTTGGAGAAATTTTTGATTGATGTTTAAAACTAAAAGGAATAAGTTGCTAAAAATGAATACACAAATGCCACTGTATAGTTTCTTATGCAAAAATCTAGATTTGATGTTGCCTGTTCCAATTTTAGTTGACTAAATGTTACTTTCACAACAGTGCTTCAGAAAGTACTATGGTTTAGAAATAACAAGGTCGAGTGGATGTGAATTGGATTCTTTAACTCCTTCATAGCAGTTATAGCTGAGAATATTTATAGACACTTGTATTCTTAAAATAATTTCAGTTTATGAAAAGGTTTTCAAAAAACTTAAAATGATGTACCTATTTTTATTAGACTACTGTCCCTTTTTACAGTCACTTAGTGTTTTATACTAAATGAAACAATGGATTATTAGTCTCCTCTTCTGTTTGGGTCTGAATAGATGTTAGTCAGCTTCTTCTTTTTTTTTTTATTCTTAAACACTAAAAATCTGGGTACGCATCAAAAACTTTTTCTTACTGGTTACATTGTGCTAACTAACTATTGTGTTACAGAGATTTAAAAAAACACATCATAAAAATACATGCAGTAGAACAGACAGCTTTGTGATTTTTACCACAGTAGCCTAAAACTACAGTTGTTGTTGCAGGTTTGTCTAATATAACTTACAAGGATTTTTCAAAATATTTTTTTCTATTTTATTACCGTATGCCAAATTCCCATGAATTAGATAGATTGACACATTCAAAGATTGTTTTATTATTATTATCCTAATGCGGTTATTTCTTCCTAGTAAAATAATTTTACTTTTTTTTCAATATAGGTTCTTCAGAATGAAGATACAGAAAGAACTGTAAAGAAAGTTGATCCACAGCTCTTAAAAATGGCATTGACTCCTTACCCCAAGCTCAAAGCTGCTCTCTTTCCCCAGTGTACTTCCCATGGAATTTTGCCACCTGACATCTCTCTCTATCATCTGGTTCAGGTATACAAAATTTTTTCTTGAGAGCTGTTTGACAAAAGAAAAGCAAACTGAGAGAAGTTTGTTTTCAGCTAAATTCTGGTGGGTAGGGACAATGTTGTTTTCTTGGAATCCTTAATTGGGGGCTAAAGTTTATAGCTTTTTTTTTTTTTTTTGTAAATAATATCTCAATATTATTTATAATGAGTCTGCATTTTTAATCTAGACAACATGTAAAGACATCTGCAGTGTTTAACTTCAGCAGAGATTGTGTGGGACAGTGCTAGAATGTTAGAAAAATAATATTCTCGCTGTATTCAGTAACCAGGTTGTTTAGTATTATAAAAAATTGTTTTAAATTGTCTAAGTGAAATTGTAATTTAGAATTAAACGATAGCATCTACTAGAAAGTTATGACAAACATTTTTGGGCAAATGCCTTCTAATTGAGATATGTGATATGAAATGACAAGCTGATACCTGGAAGAAATACTATGAACTATTCATTTTTAGCAAAGTGGTAGTTTGCTAAGATCACAGTTCAACAAATACTTGAACATATTATTTCCCATTTCCTTAGATGAAAGTCTAAGCATTTCTTTGCACTTGTTTGTGTTCTGGTCCTACATCAGTAGATAAATTTGTGCTTTTGAGAGAGAGCTGTACAAGATAAAACTAGCAGCGCAGGCAATTTTTGACTGTCTGCTGCTGTAGCTTCCTGAAATATTCTCTGGTCTGGTCTGATATCAAAATCTTAAGCTGACTGAGTATATTTTGTGTCTAATCTTTCAGTCATTAGTGCCCTTTGATCCCACTAAATTGTTTGGCTGGCAGTCAACAAATACTCTTGCTTTATCAGGTATGTCACTCTCTAGTTTTATATGCTTTCTTAGCCTGTTTACTTCAGATAAAAGAACCTTTCAGTGGAATCACTTGGCTGATGAAATTATTCTAAAGGACTTTCCTTTTACAAAAATATAACTGATTGTACTAAAAATTTGCTTTGGAATTAAACCATGGCTAAATGAATTGTCTTTTTTCCCCTAAGTTCTTCACAGACAGGAATCTTCATAAAGTATTATGAGATAGGAAAGCATTATTTTTTTCCTTTAAAGGCAGATTGAGGTCCTAAGAACAAATGATCTGACAATGGCTGTTAGAAGAAGTTAGTGTTAGAGTTCTGTTTTTACAGTGAAAACTATAATTCCAGTTGGGATTGGATATTTTGAAGTTTAAATTAGAGAAAGAGAAGTATTTGACTATTATCTCATGTTCGGTAGCTGAAAGCCATTTCCTATGTTTAAATCAACTATTTTATCAGCTCATAAAAATGATGATATTCTTTCTAGATACATCAAGTGACTTTCCTCATTTTTCTTCCCCTGAGCTGGTGAACAAATATGCTATAATGGAACGACTAGATTTTTTGTACTATTTGCACCATGGACGTCCATCGTTTGCTTTTGGTACATTTTTGGTCCAGCAGTTAATAAAGAGCAAATCCCCCAAACAGTTGTAAGTCTTCTAAAAATGGTATTTGGATCATTCTTTTGATGTTACAACCTAGCACAAAAACTACATTAATCCTTCCTGACAGCATTCAAGAGTGGTGTGCAGATCATCCCAAGAGCACAGAATGGTGTAAAATTTACGTGTTAACTACTTGAAATTTTAGGTGTCCTGGAAATCTGTTCAGTCTAGCATTTGGTAGCATAGAAATAAAATATCGTTTAAAAGATGAGCTTTAATTTGAATTACTAAATAATATACACATAATAAAAGCAAAGAATGAAAAATGTACTAGTTGTATCAAACATAGGTAGGCTCTTCTTCTAATGAGCTTCTATGTCACTTTGTAGAAAAAAGATGCCACTTTGACAAGTCCTAAGAATGAATTTAAAGTTCATGTCAGACTCAAGCATCTCTAAATTTTTCAGTTACTAGTATGGAAAAATTTCAAACATCCAGTGAACCAGCTACTGTTTTGAAGCCTTTTACAGTTAATTCAGTGCAATCCAAAAATCAGATTCAGGTTCTTGATGCTGCAGTGCTTAGATTGTAAATTCAGCAGTATATCATTTTATACTAAAAACTACTGACAGTGGTTTTATTATTAGTTATCATGTCATTTGCATTGGCTTTAGTTTTTATTAAAGTTTATTAGATTCCTGACTCTGTGCCTGTCCTTTGAACATTTATTATGTATAAGGCTTTATTCGCATACCTACATTTAGTCTAAATATGAAATTCTTGGTTAGGGAACATATCCCATGCTACTAAAATCTTTGTGAGGTTAGTGAACTTTACAAGTATTTATTTACATGGGAAATGTTTGTATTTGACAGGTGGGTTGAAAATCATATGTATTAACTGGTGTTCTTTTTGTTGTAGGATTCAGCAAGCAGGAAATGAAGCCTATATTTTGGCCCTTTCTTTCTTTCATATACCTTCAATAGGAGCAGCCTGTGTTTGTTTTCTAGAATTGCTTGGTCTTAACAGCCTCAAGCTCAGAGTTGATATTAAAGTTGCAAACATTATTCTCAATTATAAAACTAGAAGTGAAGAATCTCAGCACAGTCCAATAAGAGACTCTTTTGGTAAGTGTCTTTTGTTTATTTTAAAATTGGGTGATATATATTGATCAGGAGGAGAAGCAGAGAGGGATTGAAAGATGGTGCCTAGTCTCTCAGGAAGAGTAAGATCAGTCTTTGAAGAGCTAAGAATTTTGCTGTTCTTATATTGCTATGTCTTACTAATCTTCAAGGTGCAGCTTGAACCTGGCATGCCAAATAAGTCTGGAAGACTGCAATATATTAAGCAGACAGAATTACTGTAGCCTGTAATGGATAGAGTAAAACAGCTGCCTAAGGCTCAGTGTAATTTTTAGTAAGATGCAGCTTAATGTTTTAATATAAAGTAGAGGATTAAATAGAGGGACATTACCAAATCTCTTTTTCTTACTTGAGTTTTGTCATATGATAGTATTAAAATCAAACGTTTGGAACTGAGAAGACATTAAATTTGTCCTACGAATAACTTTAGAAATTTGTATGTGCAGTTCCTGACTGTTTTTTCCTGACTAGGAAACTAGTGGGATTAATTATTAATTTTCATTTTCCTGATAGTTCTAAAAATATGTTGTTTAGAACTATAGATCAGGCTTGGGGGAAAAAAGAAAAAAAGCTTAGATGATTTGAAAGCTGAAATTCTTCTTCAAAAATTGTATAGGCACTTTGTACCTGACTTGACATGCTTACTGAAGTGTTTACATTAATAGGACTTGAGTTTCTTGTTTACTCTGCTACCTTTGAAAATATTTCTCTAATGGCAAAATAGTATCTCAGAAATAATAATTCATTTTTTTAAACAGTTGAAAAGTTAACAAAATTGTCTGAAGGTGAAAAAGAAGCAGCAGCAGAAATTCTTACCTGCTTGGAAGAAGCCTTTTGGGATACAATTGAGCATCAAGGAATAAATAAGTGAGTAAAACACCATTTAAAATTTTTTTTATGCCGACAATTTGACATTGAGTATTGAATTTTAACATTTATGTGTTCAGGTATTATTAAAGAGATCTGTTTATATTTTATTGCAGCAAACTGAATAACAGAATTTGAATTTAACATATAATCCTGATATTTCAAAAATTAGAAGTAATAGATGTGTATCGACAAGAATACTGAAATGTAATGAAGTAAAGGTTGCTTTTCAAAGCTTACATTTTCAGGATTGGGCAGCATACCTGCCTTGGTGGGAGTGTGCACAGGAAATACATTATGGAAGCTCCTGCGGTGGAATCTGATCTGTTCTGTAATGAAGTCAATGGAAATGCTTGTGTTGGTGTTTGCAGGGAGTGGATCTCAGGCCATATGATCAGCTTACACATTGTTAACATTTGATATAAATATTACTTTATTACAGCTGAACCTCAAAAACTTATTCTTATTCTTTTTTCTATTATTCTTTTTTTTTTCCTACTTTTAGATACAGTACGAGAAGTTAAAAGCAGAAATGCTGAATTAAAGTTATCTTTAAATTCTATGCAGGATCTCTAATGACTCTAGAAGGCAGTGGTCTTTGGTAATGCAATTCTGTAAACTCCATAATACCAGACTGAGTACATCGTACTTAAAGGAGTGTGCTAAATCTAATGACTGGCTGCAATTCATCATTCAAACCCAGCTGTACAACTACCAGCCAGATGAGGTAAGCTAACTGTGTATAATACTAAATGAAGATAGAGATTTTCATGCAAGGATGCTCTTTGTCATGATGGTCTTTTTGAAATTAAAAAAAATTTTAATAGAAGATACGTATATTTACAGAAGGATATCACATTGAAGGGACATTATAAAATTGAAACCTAATCAGTTACCATTGAGTTAGAAGTTGTTTCGGGATGTTTGGTATCCTCTGTTTGTGATTCCTTTACAGCTGGGTTTCTCTCCTTTTCTCTTTTTCTCTGCCTCTTGGTGTGTGGAAAGCTAACACAAGACAAAGAAAATTGACTCCAGAGGACTGGAGCAGCTTTCCTGTGATGAAAGGCTGTGAGAGCTGGACCTATTTAACTCAGAGAAGAGAAGACTGGGAGGGGAAATCTTATCAATGTCTACAAATATCTTAAGGGAGGGGGTCAAGGGGATGGGACCAGACTCTTTTCAGTGGTGCCAAAGTGACAGAACAAGAGGCAGCAGGCACAAACTGAAACACAGGAAGTTCTGCCTAAATATGAGGAAGAACTTCTTTGCAATGAGAGTGACAAAGCACTGGAACAAGTTGCCCAGCAAGGTGGTAGAGTCTCCTTCTCTGGAGATGCTCAAAACTTACCTGTTTGCAATCCTGTCTAACATGGTCTAGGTGACCCTGCTTGAGCAGGGCAGTTGGACTAGATGATCTCCAGAGGTCCCTTCCAACCTTACTGATTCTGTGATTACCAATGTGTAAAAATTAAATGAAATTTTGAAAAAGTAATGTAAGAACTGTAAAAATTCTGTTTAGATAAAACCTCAACAGGCCTGGGATTTTAACTTGTATCTTTTCATTACTCTTCCATGAGGAAAAAAAAATCTGTAACTATACAAAAATAACTAACCAGACACTAGAATTCCTTTTTGTAATATGTTGTTAGCAATAGAAGATATAGTGAAGATGAAAGTGAGTGTCTCTAGGAGGCATTTTACCTTCATGTAAAAGAAGGAATTTTGATGTTTTATTAAAGTATTTTGTGTTTGCAGAACACTTTAACCTCTCTAGATCTCCAGAAGTGTACTAAAAAATTTGAAGAAAGTTTTGATTTTTCTGCAAGTACTTAGTACTTCATTCCTCCTTCCCTCATTCCCTTTGAATTTCGCTTTATATAGATGCCTTTGATTCTGTTTTCCTAGGTCATTTCTATCCTTCAAGATTTCACTCCCATTTTACAAGATCACTTGACACTGGCATTGGAGAAGTTACCATTTTTGTGCCCTGATCTAGGAAGTCCTCAGAACAGTGCTACCAGTATGTCTGAGAGCAAAAATGAGGATAGTTTGTTCCAAATCCTTTTTCGGTGTCAGGGGAACTCCAACCCTTCATGTTACCTTTTGACTGAAGGAATGAAGCAGAATGCTCCCTTACTGGGTGTGTTAGCAGCATGTTTTCAAGTAAGTATTAAGTTATTTATGTTCTAGAGGTATGAATAATAAAAAAGTGACAATTTAGACATTTTTATTACACATAATTATGTGAAATGGTAGATACATAGGTTGCATTCATCAAGTTTTTCTCAGTTCTGATAATAATTGTGATTAGGATGACATATTTGGTTGAGTAATATATAATGAAATGACATTTGTCTTCTGGTTGTTATAAAATCATTTTTTGTGCATTTGGCAGGATGCTAACATTATCCATTGCCTCTGTGTTTGGATACTTACTACTGTGGATAATGTTACCAGAGCTGAAGCAACAAACCATATTCAAAGCTCAGTGGAAAATCATGAATGGGATCTTTATGACCTATCAGTTATCTGGAAGGTGTTTTTAAGAAAGGAAAAAAGTAAAATACTTACAAATGGCTTCCAGCTCTTTTTAAAGGTAAGGTCATTTCTTTTTAGTAGCTCCCTTGACTGTATCTCAAAGCTTCCTTGGAAAAGAGGTTGGCTGTAAATTCCCCTTCTGTCTTGCTATTTTTAGGCTGAATAGCTTGGGGATAATCCATGAGAAGTCCTGGCCAAATAAGAAAATCTTTGAATGGAAATTCTTGCAACTATTAGAAATTTGCAAATCATGTATCAAGCTTGCATGCTGTTTTAAATAAATAAAATCTTCATTGTTCTGGCACTTAGGAACACAAATTCTTCATTTATTGATGTACATTCAGAAAAGAATTACAACCTGTTTTTATATCTTAAAGGATTCCCCTTTACTCTGCATCCTGGAGATGTATGAACTATGTATGAACTTCAAAAAATATGTTGAAGCTAAAACGAAACTAGATGAGTTTCAGATAAGTCTCACAAAAGTGAGTAGAATTCATTTGCTGTAAATGTCTTTGCCTGGGTCTTCTCATATTAGGATGTAATAGTCACCTAATGTCTTACATGAAAATAATGAAAAAGGGTAAGCTTAGAATAGTCTAGGAGCTAATTTGTGAACTGGTTTCAGCAGATTATTTTTATTGCTTGCAATTGATGGAAAAATGTTTTTGACCATTTTGTTCAATACCCACATTGCATTTTTAAATTGTTTTGTTTTAAGTTGATATGGGCAGATTGAAATACATTTTGTCTACCTTGTGTGAGCAGTTCACTTTATGAGGGGTGGCACTGACTCAAGCAGGACCACTGGTGGTAAATTGAATTACTTGTGGTGAGTAAATGTGGGATATTCTCTGTTCTGCATTGACTAGAGCAAAAGAATATTGTGGTGATAAATCAGTGACTTACAGAGATTTTTGAAGACAAACAACTATTCTTGAATATGTTTGGAAGTTTCTGAAGGGAGCTTTGATACTACTTTAGTTTTGGCATTTGTCAGAAACTGTAGACTTTACTTTGAAAACATCTCAGTGAACTCAGTTATGCAGGCCAATTTAAACACTAATTCAGCAGTTGATTTTAACAGGACTGAAGTGATTCCCTGCTGTGTTCCTTGTTTGTTACATGCAGATATTTTCACAAATTATTTTGCTTCTTTCCATCACCAGTTTCTAATTCCCTGATCATGTTAGTAACTAACATTCCAAGTCATTAGTGATTGTTTTCCTTCCTGCAATTCAAGGTCAGATTAGATCAGTGTGACATACATAATGGCTACATACATAATGGATATGCTTATAAACTATACAGCTATATGACAAAAACTATTAATCTAGCCGTTTATTTTACTGCCCATTTCTGATCCTTCTTGCGTCTTTCATCTGCTCCATGTTTATCAGGAGTAATCTATGGTTACCCTGTCATAAAATCTACTGCTTTCAGATCAAAGGCAAACATATACATCAGTGATGGATCAGAGCCCCCTTGGGGATGCTGTTCATTTGTTAGAGAAGGATTTATGTTTGGTACCCTTCTGATTTCCAGCTTGATTTCACCAAAATGGATAGAATTAATTCTTTTTATTTGCTGCAGAGTATGCTTGCAAAAAACCGCACTCAGTCCTTTAAAAATCTTTTTCATATACACAGCTTAAAACTGCAGATGAACTAACACCTTCACAATTACCTGTGCAATGGTTGGAGTCACAAGCATTATTTCTTCTTGAACTGATGATGCAACAGTGTAGAACAGAATATGAATTAAGAAAAATCTTAAAGCTGTTTGCTGCAGCAGATGATCTTCTACTTGATGGTAAACACCACATCCTCTACTAAATGATCTTACTGTTTTAATTTAATAACCACATATGATGTTTTTAGAGTAATCAAAAGTGTTTAAGTCTATTCAGAATATTTTATTCTTGTGTAGGAATTTATGTAACAAGAATTGGTCCTTACAGTAAATTGCAGTGGGGATAACATAATTGCCTGTAATTTTATTTGAGAGAAAAATTAAGTGCAAGAGTATGTTGATAAGGAATGCACAAGCAATCTACAGAAATTTTAGTTATAGGTTTAGAATATACTTGCAGTCCTGTGAAAGCTTTAGAATGTTAAATCTTCACTTCTTCTCTGGCTAGCCTGCATACTGAAAGAAATAACAGAATTTCCTTGGGTTTAAAAACCAACTGACGTTAATTGTTTATACTCTTTTAAAACAGGCCCTTATGTGAAGAAATTGTGTGCACTCAGTGAAACCCTGCAGGATTCATCCGTATCAATTAATCACTCCATTCTAACCAGTTACAAT
The DNA here is from genome assembly GCF_028389875.1 of Rhea pennata. Classification (NCBI taxonomy): domain Eukaryota; kingdom Metazoa; phylum Chordata; class Aves; order Rheiformes; family Rheidae; genus Rhea; species Rhea pennata. The sequence goes on along the minus strand of NC_084672.1, from coordinate 1,057,141 downwards.
ACAGAGACATTTCAGAATGAGTGCAGATCAATTCTAGAGCAGCTGCAAGAGAAAGGAATGTTCTCACTGGCTCGGAAGGTAGCAGAATTAGCTGAATTGCCGGTGGACAATGTAGTTACACAGGAGGTACAGTATAGTTAAATAATGATACTTAATATTGTTATTGTTGGCAGTATTAGGAATGTTATTTCTCAGCCCTTTAAAAAGAAATCTTCAAATCTCTTTCAATTTGAAATGCAAATACAACAAACAAGTAGGCTGCAAGTGCTGTGCTCAAAAGGACAGTGGAACTTTATTCTATTGCAGTTCTTACTTGGTATACAACCATTTTTTTCAGTGAGAAAAGCAGATGGATTTGTTGCATATTGGGACACTTAATCTGAATTCCTTTTTTAATACTCAGGCCATTCAGTATGATTTTTCCTTTTTAAAATATTGTTATTGAAACCTTCTATGAACTTTTCAGGTTCTAAGAGATCTACACCTATTAAGAAACACTGGACAGTGGCATCAAAACCAGACAAGAATTGAATTCTGGAAAAAATGTAATGACAGCTTTGTGAAAAATTCCATCTCAAGCAAAACTGCATCTGATTTCTTTTTGAATCAGGCAAACACGGTGTTTCAATCTTCAGCTCATGAGAAGATAAGCACCATTATGGAGAAACATCTGTTGCTTACCCTAGCTGGCCATTGGCTAGCTAAGAATGACTCAGTGTCACTGGATAAGTTAGAAGAAATAGAGAAGCAGATCTGGATTTGTCGCATCACACAACAAAACTTATCCACCTGTGAAGGGTCAGACAAATCGAGATTTTCTTGCCATGTTTTAGTGAACAAAGATCTTACCTTTGATAATTTAGCTAAGGAGTTTTCTTTTTCAAAACTGCCTGCTCTGAACACACCAAAATACTTAAAGCTAGAGGGTTTTGCATTCAGAGAATCTCAGCAGACGCTGACTAATGATGAGAAGGAATCGCTCAAGTTTCTGATTGGGCGCCTTCTTGATGAAGGAAGTGTGCATGAAGCCAGCCGAGTTTGTCACTATTTCCAGTTGTACAACAGAGATGTTTCACTGGTGTTGCACTGCAGAGCCCTGGCCTCAGGGGAGGCTGATCTAGACAAATTACACACAGATATTCGAACTCTCCTTGTAGCAAGAGAGAAGACAGATGAGAACAGCGCATCTCAGCCAAGCAGAGTCCCAAGCAGTAAGTAACACTAACCGGTTCGGCCGCTTGACAGGTAATACCACTGTCAGGGTCCACTGGATTCTTGCTCTTTTTTAGGGTCTTCCTGACAGCAAGTTATTTACTTGGTTCATAAATCCTCTATTGAAATGAATTTGAATCTTTGTAATAGACATAAAATCAATGAGCTTCAAGCAGAGCGTTTCTGTATACCATTTTGTAATCTTTTAAACGTTCATTTTTTGTAGATCACAATTTAGTTCAGGTAAAGTAGCATTGTACAGTTTTGTAATTATCTGTGATCCTGTTCTTGGAATATACACTACAGTAAATCATGAATGTGTTTCTGAAGCATGGAAATATTTTAATTAATGTATTTCTCTCGATTCTTGGTATATTTTAATGGTTTTCGTCTTTCTTAATCATAGTAGGACTGACACTGATAGGCAGTGTTTGTATATAAAGTACTGTGTGTATATTTATAAAGTCTGAATAAGAAGCTGTCAGCTAGAAAATTACTTTCTAAGTTAACGGATAGGAAGCTTAATAGAAATAGAATAGAACAAACGAAGTTTAAGCCATCAGGAAGACTGCTGAATGCATATACTTGCTCTCCTGTTCTTAGAATTTTGCATGTGAATATTGTTACAAATATTTTGGAACATCTGTGTTCTGTCGTATTCTTTACATCCTAAAACTTCACAAAACAATTCGCAGCTACCATGAGTTCAGTTTTCAAGGACTGAGAAACTATCACATATTTGCTACGTCAGTGGAGTCTTTCTTCAAGTATAAGGCTTAGTGTTGCTATCTGTCTTTATGAGAAAGGAATTTATTGTATTTTTGTTTCCAGCATCAGGCTTAGAAGAGTGGACACACATTGTGGCTCCTTCACCAGATGATCATGTTGTTGTCAGTCTGAAGGCTCTCACAGATGAATGTGTCCATGGGAGAAACTACTGTAGGCAGGTTCTCTGCTTATATGAGCTTTCTAAGGTATGTATCTAATTGCATTGCTGGAGAAATAGTAGTGGTTTCTGTCAAGCTGTGCTGTAGAGGTTTGTGGAGAGAAGGGGAGTGTTCACCAGCCAACTGAAAAAAAGGTTAGGAGGGAGAAATTACCAGCCCTTTGTGTGGCTTAATGGCCAGGTGCATCCTACGCATTAAGTGTTGAAATGAACTCAACTCCTAGACTCTTCCCTAACCCTTCATCTTATTCCACTAAGCCAGATTCCAGCCTCTTGAATGTGTCTCTTTAGTGCATTTTTTAATAGTCTTTCAAGAACATGTTGCGCATCCAGTACCTTGCCAGGTACTACCAGGTCTTTGTTCTGAGATGCCTTCTTATTTACCAGTGATCCAGAAGAGATCGCAGTTGCGTTAGAAGTTCTAGCACAGAAGTGCTCTGTAGACTCCAAACTGTAGCAGCTCTTTACCCAAAGGCAACTCAGACAAGTGGCTAGTAAGTCCCCAGCATTTTGCCCAGACAGCAGTAGGAGTAGTAGACTATATTTTGGCTATATCTGGCTACCTTTGTGCATCCTACAGCTCAGCTCTGCTTTTTGCCAGGAGATGCTGTTGCACACTTCTTTCAGGGTACAGAATCCCTTTATATGGTACTTGGCCCATAGTTTTGGAATGTAATGTTTGTTTCTGTGAATAAAACCAGCAATATGTGCTGAAAATATTGGTGTCATCCACTTTGCAGAGGCTCTTGGGTTTTTCTTCAGTGTTTTTCAGGTCTTAAACGTTCAGAATGTTTGAGCTAGGGAAGAATTAGTCATGTGAATGACTTGTTTCCTTCTTGTACTGCCCTTAGACTACTTCTCTAAAGCTGCATGTCCATACTTTTGAATTAATAGATTGCTGAGTCTATCACTGTGTTGGAGTTTTTAGTTTAATTTGTAATGTAATATGTTATAGCAGACTTGCTGGGACCATTTTCAGAGCCTCAAAAGTTCCCCTTCCAGATACAGCAAATGCAAAAGCTAGGATATCTTTTGCACTGTTTGTAATATGTAGAGAAAAGGAAAAGTAACCTGGTAAGTGAAACTATCATGTAATAAAACACAGTTCTTGCCTTGGGATGAAATACAGATTCCTCTCTTGGTTTTAGCTATTTTAAATGTTACAGTTAGTAGTGAGTGTTAACCGTCAAAACTTATTTGCCATCTTGAGCTGGAGAGCATTAATACTGAAGATAAACAGATGAAGGCACTGTTATCTGGTGTAAGGACAGGTTATATTTACATTTTTGAAACTGAGTTTTACCTACTTCTCTTCCACTCCTCTCTTATATCATCAATAAGGTGATGTACTGCTGGTCAATATATATTCTGTCACTGCGTAGCTTCATCTGAATGTACATATGTTTCTTAGGAACTGAACTGCTCCTACAGTGACATGTCAGCCTGTGATCCTGAAAAAGTGCTTTGTGCAATTCTGTCATCCCACCAGCCAGACAGATGCAAGAAAGCTCAGGCATTCATCACCACACAGGGTCTCCAGCCTGAAATTGTGGCAGAGCTGGTGGCTGAAGAAGTCATGCAGGAATTGTTGGTGTCTTCAGAAGGGAAAGGTAGTAAAGGGGCTTGATCTTACATTTAGGCTTTTTTGGTTTTTAAATATGATACCTGTGTATCTGAAAAACAGTTCTTGCTCTCGAGATATTTGAGCACTAATTGTCGTAGTTAATGTTTGAGCAGCATTGTAAAGCCTTATACATACATTTATTTTTACTTGCTTATATTCTATCCAATGTGGTATTGAAATAATTAAGGCTTTATATTTTTATGGATGTAAATTTAATGATACAAAAGAAGTGCCGTTTTGTTTTTTTAATCATGATCTTTTCAACCCCACATCATCTGATTTGGAAAGACTCCTGTTAAAAGATTTTTATCTTTTTTTTCATTGTGAAATGAGAGGTGTTCTTCAACATAGTGAGAATTTATCTGGAGGGCTTTTGTAATTGAGTATTTTTGACAGTGCTGCAACAATAGCAACAAAGTTCCCTGTTGAAACAGAGGCACAGGGTTGAGATTTGTGCTACTAGGTGTGGTGCGCTCTCACTCCTCCTCAGCCTTACACTCTTGCTGCTCACCTCATTATCAGTTCACTTGCATTAGCTCAGATGGTTCAGAAGGTTCAACTTACTAACCCAGCAGAAAGAAGAATTTTCTGTTGTGTTAGTGATTCTAATTGGTTCGTGGGAGGGCGTGAGTATCAGAGCCACTGCAAGGGATGGGTTAGAATTGTGCTGTATAAAGGAGAGAAAACAGCCCCTCTTTTCAGCAGCCCCAACCTATTGGATTTGTGAAATCCTAATCCTAGTTACAGTAACAGTACAGTTGTTCAGTAGGATTGCACTGGATTGAATTGGCAAGAAATAGTATCTGATTCTTAAATTAAAGCAGTAAGATCAAAAGTGTCTTTGGAATGATTTTTAGTTCAAGTCCTACCTCAGTCTCCAGACTCCAGATTGTTTTTCTGTTAATGTAGCTAACCTCTCCTGAGCAATTAGTACTCCAGATTGTTTTTCTGTTAATGTAGCTAACCTCTCCTGAGCAATTAGTACTTGTGACATAGCACTCTCTCGCTCTCTCTCTCAATTTGTGTGTACACAGGGCAAACACAGGTTCTTAACCCTGCAGTTGAGAGTCAGACATTCCTACAGCTGGCTAAGCTGTGCAAGGATCATACATTGGTTGGCATGAAATTATTGGATAAAATTTCTTCTGTGCCCCGAGGGGAACTATCGTGCAGTAAGTAAATGGCAAATAATACTTGATGCAACTAGTGCGTTATTAATAGTGATATAACTTGGTTTAAAATCACATAACAAAGAATGAAAACCATGCTGAGAAAGCATCTATTACTGATCTCAAACTTGATGATTAAATTAATAGATCTGAATATATGCACAAGAAATGAATATATTGTTTAAGAGCTAGATTAGTTTACTTTTCATACAAATTACAGATTTTTTTTTTGTGCTCATAACTGGGAAAATACAGTCAGTGAGTTACCTTAACTTCTGTAGTTACACATAACAAGGAGAATTAGTTTCATATTAATCATGATTAGAAATTGCTTTCTTTATCCATTTGTTAAATTAACTTTCAAAGTCTTTTGTTTCTGAAGTCTCTTGTACACTTTGTAACTTTATAGGTCACAGAGCGGTAAATAGGTTTACAAATGTAGCCAAGGTAATACAGTGCAAAATGGATATTAGTATTTTCATGTATGGCTTACTAGAAGTTAGAAGAAAGTCGAAGAAAGAATGTTGGGAAGTAACGTGTTGGGATACTATAACTCTCTCTGAAGTCTGTATGTTATTGTACAGTATTTTTACACATGGAGATACAATCTGTTTATCTCAAAATCAGTTGTATAGCTTTGTGAATTTTAGCATATTATTTTCAAAATCTGCATTTTTAAGTTGTGTACCAGGTCATATACTACTTTTTTTTATTATTATTATTAAGTGCATTGCATGGTGCTGAGAGTATGATCTGGGATGCCACCATGTTACAATTGCTTTACAATATTAGATCAGGCATTTCATGAAAAAAGGAATATACTATAATTTATTGCTTTAAGTAATTTGTTTAGTGTATGGAATTATGAATGTTTTTTCAAGTCCATGTGCAAAACTTACGGCTTTCCTTTTTCAAATGGGGAACTGACTGGTAGTAGTGGGGTACTTATACATTTATCTGTCAGCTTTTGCTGAAGGGGGTTGCAAATTCTGTGTGTTGAATAAAATAACATTTCAGGAAATGATCCAAAAAACCTAGACTTTCCCACAGATTGAGAAGCTAGACTGAGCATGTGCTGTTGCAGAAACTTACTTCTTAAAATTCCATAGGATGTAACTATAAAAGCTCAACTTTGTAATCCAATTCTGCTTTTAGCTTGAGAGATTTTATATCCTCTGCAGAGATGGGATCAGTTTTGGAGAGAGATGTAATAAACTTCCTCAGCTTATTAACTGAAACATTTGAGTTCTTGTATTCTTCAGTTACAGAATTGCTGATTTTGGCCCATAATTGCTTTAGTTTGACTTGCCACATGGAAGGAATCACTAGAGTCCTGCAGGCAGCACGGCTTCTTACAGATGAACATTTGGCACCTAATGAAGAGTATGGACTTGTGGTATGTATCTTTGGTCCTATATGTATTTATCCAGGTGCTGTATCAATGTTTCCATGTACATATTAGCAAATACTAGTGATCTTGAGCCAGTGCAGGGGGAATGTGTGACAGAGTAGAAGACAGTATTTCACCTCTAATTCATTGGTCTTGTGGTGTGTGTCTGTAGAAGCTAAAGGTGGGTGCTCACACGTGCTGATTGACAGATTTTTATATCATAGAGGCTATTAGAAGACTTTTCTGGAAAAACAGAGGTGGGGATAATGGAATGCTGAAGTAGGAAGAGTGTAGTAGGTTAGACTGGAAATTTCAAAGTATTCAACCACTAGTGAAATGTAATAGTTTGTAATACCGTGCTGTCATCCATCTTTTAATCGTGCCTGGAAAGAACTCCTCATGTCTGAGACATGCCCAATATATTGGTGTCACTAGGAGAAGGAATATTTTGAGGGGCCTAGAAAGTCCACTGTATATTTCGGTTAAGGGAAAAAAAAAAAAAAAAAAAAAGAAGAAGTCCTTTTACCTCACAATAAAAAAGATGCAGTAGATTCATTTCAAAATAGTCTCCTTGGCTGTAAGAGTGTGTCTGCCAAATGCAGCCCAACTAACTGTGCCATGAAGCTGTATCAGCTGGCACAATGCTGCATTGCCTTGTGCTGCCTTACCCCTAACAAGATAAATCCTCTCTCACAAGACAGTTATTTCCTTTTTTATTTTACACTTCATACTTACACTGTTATTTCCACAGGTTCGTCTTCTAACCGGAATCGGCCGATACAATGAAATGACCTACATATTTGAATTGCTGCATGAGAAACATTATTTTGAAGTGCTCATGAGAAAGAAATTAGACCCAGTAGGTGGAGGGTGCTAGGGGGGATAAACTTTCAGAGAATTGTGTCTCTACATCAGAAACTGGTATTTACAGCAAGGTGGAATTACTTGGAAACTTTAATTACTGGAGTGTAAGAAGTGTTATTCTAGTTTTATAGTAATTAATTCATTCTGGATTGTGTTCTGTTTTTAGCTGAACATATTTGTTCTAATGCAGTTCAGTACTGCAGTGAGAACGGTACTGAAAGATTAAGCTCTGGAATGTCACTTGTAGTTTTCATGACCTGTTTTGGTTCTAATTCCAGTTACTGTTTAATGGATTTTTAAAAATCATAAAATAGCAAATATTTATAACTTTCTTGTCACAAAAAAAGTTAATTTTGATATTTTTACGTAAATAAATGCATAGCTACTGAATTTTCTTATCTTACATAATGCAGTCCCCAGGTATATCGTGTAATACTCCCATTATGTTTTAAGATAATGTGAAGAAATCTCAGATAGTGTAATAATCACTTTTTGGAAAATGGTACCAGAATAATTTGCTTGTGAGCAATAAAATATGAATAAAAAATAGGCTCTTAATCTGATATTCTTTCTTCTGACCAGAGTGGGACACTGAAGACAGCTCTACTAGACTACATCAAGCGTTGCCGCCCAGGAGACAGTGAAAAGCATAACATGATAGCCCTTTGCTTCAGTATGTGTCGAGAAATAGGAGAGAATCATGAGGCTGCTGCTTGTATACAGCTTAAACTCATTGAATCTAAGCCCTGGGGTGAGTGGGAACTACAAAAACAAGAAATACAAGTTCATATACAAGTTCATCTGTGCTGTTGTCAGCACAACACTACTGATTTCTGAGAGTGAAATTATCCTTTAATGTTGCACACGCTATTATTGTTTAAGGAGGAAAATTTGGTGGGTAAATGCAGTTTTGACTGACTATTTTGTGGTCCCGATAACATCCATTACACTTTCACTGGCTGGAAGGAAGGAGTGGTCCTATTTGCTGAGCTTGGAATATCCCTGTACTTTATTTATCTGGCTGCACTGGTATATTTTGAAGAGTTGAGATTTTTGGTTCTTACCATGATTGATGAAATGTTCCTGTAGTACCATGCATGGGAGAAGGTAAGGACATATGCATGTTTTCCTCACTTCAAGAGGATGTGACAGAGTTTTCAAAGCTTTTTTTTTTTTGGTGTATTTTTGTGTAAGATGCGTGTTAACAGTTGAACTTAGTGAGTTCTATACAGCTCAAAAGACTGCAAACTGAAGTCTCACTGTGAAACAATTAACTTGCTGTAAAGGTAGCTAAAATAGAAGCTAACCAAATGCTTTTCTTAACTTAGCTGACAATAGTCAGTGCTTGTATCTACTACAAATGAATGATTTGGATTTCTTTTTCAGTTCCTCAGTCACTTGATTATGGTTCTTGCAATAGCTTTGGTCCATAAAAGAACAAGTATCACTACTACTTCTCCCTTGTTCAGAGCTTTTTTTTAATACTAGAAACCTATTTAGTCTCTTGCTGCTTTCTGAAACAATAGTAGCTACAGACTTAGTACAAGTAAGTATTTTTGTAGCTTGTCACCTGTGTAAAAGATCAGTTATTTGACTTTTTTCTTTTTTTTTTTTTTCCCAGAGGAGTCTCTTCAAGATGTGGCAAATTTAAAGAAACTGCTGATGAAAGCTCTGACTCTCTTTATTGATGCAGCAGAAAGTTATTCTAAGGTAAAATGAGATAGAATGTATGACTTCTGTATAGCACTGAGAGCACATGAAGACTGAACTGGGAGAACAAACAAAGCTGCTCTAAGGAGGTTGTGCAGAATCCCATCCTAGTTGAAACGGAGCAAAAGAAACTCTTGTGCTCTTGCAATTCAGCAGTATCCCAGCAGGTCTTAATGACACCATTGTATCAAAGAGCTGTCTGTACACTGTTCCCTGTTCAGACTTTAACATCTAGGATTACATTTAGGTTCCTTAATCTTAGGAGTGATCACGAGCTTAAATGCTTTACAGGCAAACAAGAATAGAACAGTATAAAGAGTTTAGGAACTAGCCTGATGATGAAAGTATTTGTGGTGAGCACAACTTCCTATTAAAGTAATGAAATATGATCAGTGGTAAAACTTGCAGTGATCTGAAAGATGAAATACAAGACAACTTTGAAGTGTTTAGTGTTGCTCTCAGGAAAATTTATTGCTTTCTTATAGAACCATGCTTCAGAAACTTGGATTTGTCTTTGTCTGATTTATTAAATAGGACTCCTGTGTCCGCCAGGCCTTGCGCTGCAAGCGGCTAACAAAGCTGATAACCCTCCAGCTGCATTTTCTGAACACCAGTCAGAGTACTATGCTGATTAACCTGAATAGACAGAACTTGATGGATTGCATCATATCCTTGCCTCGATTCTATCAGGTAGGATAAGAGGATGCTGTAGTTGTGCTTTTCTGAGGATAGTTGTTGTGAACAATGGGTACCTAAGCACTGTGCGGCTCAGATGTTTCCATGTGGCCACAAAGTCAGTGACTGTGATCCCATCATATTGTTACATTTGGGACCATGCCTGGAGATCTAGGCTAAGTCCTATTCCTGACAGTTTTAGCAGCTCTTATTGTCTTGCTGCATTGTACAGCCAGGACTTCAGCTATCCAAGGGCTCTCGTGCTGCTCTGTCTAATTTACATTGACATCTTTCTTCAGTTAGTAAACTTGAGAATAAACAGAAATGGCTTTTTAGAGAGAACAAATGACCCCCCCCCCTTTGACATGCTGATGTCAATGCCTTTAACATGATGTTTGCATTCCCTTAATTCTATAGACTGTTGGTTTTTCAGCTTGTGTGGCAGCCACCCCTCCCCTTCTGCTCCTTTGGGGTTTTGGGGGCATTTTTTGAGACAAGGTGAGGAACTGCTACTTTGTTTATATGCACTCCTGTTGCATAAACCTTACATCTCCTTTAAGCAGTTGAGATCTATAAAAGTAGGCAAAGATTTCCAGTGTTGTAATTAAGGTGAGGCTTGTGTAGACCTTCACATTGTTTAGAGGTCAGGGAAAATTATTTGCCTATTTTGTTATTCTTGTATTCCTCTGTAATAGGGCTGCTCTCAGGAACAGCATAGGTAGATGTGCCAAACAGAGGACCTAAAATATTTTAACTGTAGGAATGTTTCTGTGGAAGAATAAACTCTTCCTGTTCAGTAATGCCAGCATCTTTTCTCCCTATAGGCTACTATCGTGGCTGAGGCATATGACTTTGTTCCAGATTGGGCTGAAGTTCTTTATCAACAAGTGATCACTAAGGGAGACTTCAATTACTTAGAAGAATTTAAACAACAAAGACTACTCAAACCTAGCATTTTTGAGGAGATTGCTAAGAAGTAAGTAGTTCTGTAGACAGAGAATTTCTTTTCTACAGGTGACTTCAGAGGATCAAGCTGCATGTTTAAAAGCATATAGATCTGTTTAGTACTAATTATAACCATTTCTGGGATAAAGCCTAGTATATAGGGACCTGAGGTCTATGTTCAGTATCTTTTAAAGCATGTTGTGGAAATAGCGCTAGGTGTGTCATTTTTATTGAGTGGGATGAATGGGGTGCCTTAAGGGTGCTGGTGAGATCAATTTTTTTTTAAATGAATCGGAACAAACTAAATAGCCAGAAGAATCAAATAAATAGGTATATTGAACACAACTCTTAAAAAAAAAGAGAGGAGAGAGAGGGGTAGTTCTTGTACTAAGATCATCATAATCGTCTGTGAAGCCTTTTTCCTATTTCATTTTTACATAAAATTCTTTTCAGAGTTAAACAACACCCACCTACTGATGCCGCTCTGAAAAATCTGAAGAAATTTCTTTCTTACTGTGAAGACATCTACACGTACTACAGATTGGCTTATGATAACAAGTTCTATGATGTGGTAAATATGCTTCTGAAGGATGCACAGACTGGCTGTTGTCTTAATGATATGTTATCAAACTAGACTCCAACCTCTCTGCTGGCTCTGACAAGAACTAGTGCCACACCTTGCATGGTTAGTACTGATTCTTTAACAAATGTTTTATCAACTACCTGCTTACAATGATATGCTGCTATGTGAAAGTTTCTATAGAAGAGTGGTGGTGGCTGTAAGTATATAAGATGCTGAGACTGTGTTAACCTTGTTGTGTTTTTTATAATAAATCCTACTCTTTACAAAATACTTGACTAACAGACTGGCACAGTTAGTGATAGATCTCAAGAGATCCAGTGGCCTTTTAAAATAGGGGGGTGGTTGATAGATTTCTATAGGAATTTTATCCAAACAAACAAAAATAAAGGCTGAGGCAGAATTTGCAGAACATCCAGTAGACTGACAATGAAGTACCAGAAGGAAAATTGGTAGGCTCCTTTGAGAATGTTAGATACACGGTAAGATGTTCCATTCTTTTTATATTCTTTGATTCCAGTTTCATTATCAAACTAGAAGATAAAAACATATGCTAAAGTGCAATAATCTGTACAGATCTAAACATCATATACTTAATTATTTACTACTATCTTGGAGTTAAAAAAAACCCCAAAACAACAACAAAAAAAAAAAAAAAAAAAAAAACCCAAAACCAAGCACAAGATTAGATTCCATAGTTATGAAACTTTAACTCCTTGTTTAGAAACTTCTACTGGACAGACGGGAATTTAGTTTGTATTGATGCCCTGTCCTGAGCTAGTAACCATAGCATTCTGCCTTTAAGATGTTTTGGCAAGTTTACAAGATTGGGTCTGGCGTAACTGTAAAAGATGATGACACGTGACCACAGATTTCTGTCTGAAGCAAAGTTCCACTTTGAATCTGCATTGTCCAGAAAATAAATATAGTCTGAAGAGCTTTCCACCAATTCGAAACGGGGGTCTCTTGCCCAAAACTAGAGCTGAGTGTAGCATACAAACAGCTTTTAAGTAAAATTACTTACCTCAAACAGTGATACAGTATTATCTCTAGATGTTATCCTAGCAACAGGGTTGCTACAGTAATTGTATTTTAATGAGCAAAAAAGATGCTTACTTGGTCTTACATCTTACCAGTTCCTTCTGAGTACAGATGTTCATGCTAGCAACTCTTGCATTTACCTGAAGTATTACTCATCCAGCACTTACCTCAAATGTGCAGTAACAGTGTTAAAAGCTGTAAAGAGATCTAATACAGGTCATTAGCTCCTTTGATACACCTCTAATAAAATATTTTTATGTAGTGAGGATTAAGCAAGAACGGAACTCGTCATTTTAAATGACAATTCCAGTCAGTCCCATAAGACTAAGTCCAGGACTGAGTCAAATAATGGCTGGCAAGCTTTTAAATTGAACTTTAAAGTGACTAGCATGAAAGGGGAACCTTAACTAGACAATATAAAAATAGCCAACCTTCTGATATTTACCACCTCAGATTCTTTGAAAATTTGGTACTGCAAACACTAGGAGGGTTCTAAAAGACAAAATCCTGTTTTGTAGGAGTGTGTGTACACTCCCCCCCCCCCTTAGCCCACCCCATATATATCAGGACCAAACAGTTGAGTAAATTGGAACTTCTGAATTTAGTACTCAAGACTTCTTGTAGAAATGGTAGCTACTAAGTAGAACAAATTGTCTTAACTTGCACTGGTAAGATATGCCTGATGCAAGTACGAGCTACTAAAAATCAGCATTTCCAACAACAGGAAAGATGAAGTTAATTGTAGAAATGATTAGATTATGGTAATCCTGCATTTTGTTTACCATCAGCATCTGTAGAAGTCTTATCATAAAGGATAGCTATTTTACAAGCAGACAGTCTTGCACTTCAAGCACCAGTTTAGCTGCAGGTCAGAGCAAAGACTAGACTTAGTAAAACACACACCCAGCTCATTTGTACAGCTCTGCCATTTCAACCTTTTTTTTGTAATTACTACTAAAAATAACTAGTCCAAAGACACCTGCAGTGAAGTCTTCACAATAGTGATTTTATTAAATTAGTTGCTTTATAAAACATTGCAGATGTCATAATTGTTAACGTAACAATTTGCCCAACTGTAGTAACTGTTGCAGTTTGCTAAGCAAGTTTTTTTAAATGAAAGAAAATGGCTGAGTCGTGAAAGATCTACCACAACCCCTGAAAACAAAAGGAAGTTTGTTTTTTTTACACTTAAACCAGGCAATTAACTGTTAAAGAATACCCAACCCATACAGCTGCATTAGTAAAAATTTAGATGAATGGAAACTAAACTTTATACTCAAGACACAAGTCATAGTTCCTTATTTGAAAAAATTTCCTTATTCTGACCCAAAAAAAGTGTTCTGTTTAGATGACAAGCTTTGAAGTACTGGGTATCTCAAGTGATGCATTTTCAGGTGCAGTATCCTCACTCTGAAGTTAGCAGTTCCCCTTCACAATATACTGAAAACCTCAAGCTCTAACTTAAGACAAAGCAATTTTAATACTAAGTGCACACCAAGCCCTTGCTGCAAACTGCTTTTGTTCATGAAACAAGTCATTCAAGGACATACAGTTAAGGCCATATCACTGAACTGTGCTGGTAATAACACTTTGCCTTGTTGAAATTCATTTCCAATTTAGTTGTTGCTGTATGATTTCATAGTAACAACCATTACCATTATCAGAATTTTGTTTAACTGCATTTACTGCATTTGAGTTTCTTCATTTTAACCCCTTGACCACAGAACAGGAATCCCAATGCTTTAGCACTGATGTGTCAAAGAGTTAAACCACCAGCACAAAGATACTGCAATTTTGATTGTAGCATTTGGCAGAATTTAAAGGAAAAGTTGTGCTACATGTTTAAGGGATTATGGGCAAAAGAAAGACAACAGAAGGGAAGAGAAGTGTCACATGAAGTCTTCAAAATCTTGTACATATTCTCCATCATATCCTCCATAATCAGCCAGGTCATCTTTCATAGTAGCCTTTAGACCACCGCCAGGCACAACACCTTTTTTCTTCTTTTTGGCTTTACTTTGCTTAAATACCAAGAAGAGCATGTTTACTTAAAGATCCACAGTAATTTGTCATTATTCTGATTTGAACAGCTGCAATCTATTCATAGTAAAGCTATTATATTTCTAAGTGTCCCAATACTCCCTGCAGTTTAACCTCACTAATCAAAACATTACGTGCACTCTCCTATGTCTTGTTGTTCATCCTACTTCATTAAGACTCTAAACAAGCAGAGTAACTACTTAAGTGCAAAGTCAAATGCTCAGTTTTATATAATTACTCAATGTAAGGAACTTAATGTGGCTTTTATCACCAGCAGCTGAATATCTTCCTTGCAAAATAAGTCCTAACAAACTTCACAGAACAAAGTTACCCCTTTCAGGATAAAGCTCTGCCTTACTGGATTTTTGTCAGTGCAGGTTTCAGTAGTTAGACTAACAAATTTAGATGAAAAAAAAAAAAACAGGAGAGAAGAGTATAAAACCATAGAAAGTAGAAATAAAATACTTAAAAAATGTTTCAATAAGTCACAAACATCTCCCTAAAGTCTAGTTCATATTAAAGTTTATCACATTTGCCAAACGGTAGACTGAATGCAGTAACACTGTACATGAATTAGAAATAGCATCATAGAAAAAACACCTGCCACTAAAACAGTTTGCATCTGAAGTTTCTCATTTTACATTTTGCTTTTAAGTTATATTTAAATGGAACAATGCTCAGCCTTTTTTTTCCTAATAATCCTCCAGTTTGACGTAAAACAATGAAAAAGTTGCATTGCTAGTGATGTCTTCTGCTTGAATTTGTTGCTATCAACACTGAATCCCAAACCACCTTGAAGTTTTAGCACTGTTTTATTGCATACATTTGTTTTGCATCACATTAACCATCAGTTACACTTTAAGTTACCTTTTAAAACTTACTCTCCCTTGCCTATGCAGTTATTGCTCATGTAGCTTGCAAGGCACCATACAAATTCCACTTATCTCTTATTCAAAATGCCAGAGACAGTTTGGCAAATATTTAAGTTACTTCCATCAATATCTGATATTAACTTGATGTATAACTAGAAAGGAGGTTGACTTACATTTTCAGGATATTGATGGAAGCCATTTTTACTCCAAGACACAGCATAAAATGGAACAAAGTATGTAGATAAGATTATTCATGTAAATTAATCAGGATTTTCCCTGTGATCTCTCTCTAAATTTAATCAGCTCCTGATTACCACATACATTTAAGTATTTAATACTAAAATCGCATCCAGGTTTATCATTTCATCTGCTGCCACTGCATATAACAAAATCAGAAGTTCAATTAAATATTGGAACTATTTCTATTTTACAGATTAGCATATTTAGTGGCTAATGCTATTGCTTCAGAAAAACACAGAAGTCTTACCTTTTCTTGTTTTTGTTTTTCACTGCATAGTACTGTCAAAGAATTTGTGATCTTTTTCAAATCATCAATTTCCACTACATTAGGAAAAAAAAAAAACATCAATACTGTTCTTAGAAGGCAGTTAAATCATCTAACATTAAAATTCTCAAAAAAAAAAAAATCAGGAAATCAGCATTATTAAGTACTTGGCAATTACTTGATTTAAATCAGTTTATTAGCAGAATGCAGACTAGGTAACTCAGGCCCCTAGCACATCATAATTAGCATTTCAGATGATCCCTAGGAAGTATCTTCAGTAAGGCAACCATCACTGTATTTATACAGCACTAAATAGTATCAAGTTACTGCTTGATACTATTACAGTAGGACAATACATGCACAGTACAGGAAAAGAGGTCTCAAACAATTAGTTCACCCAATACAGCCTACCAGCCAGCAGGGGGAGGTGAGTGGTGGTGGTAGTGAGTTTAACCTAGTTTTATCTCTGTATAGTTAAATGCTGCATTCCAGAACAAGTTATTTTGCAGAGTTATATGAACCTAACTTTACAGTTTCCTCTTAACTGATCTACTCAAGTTATTTGCCTCAGGGAGTCACTTTTCCAGAAGTTGCTTCAAGAGAAGTGTGCAAAATTTAGATCAGCATAAAAATTCACGCTTTCATACAGTGACTGCCTTAACTGACATGCTGAAAGAGTTCAAGTCTTGCACAAACACTATCTGTAATAAAATTTGTAGAAATAGAAGCAGATACAAGTCACTGGGACAGATGCTAGTACTTCATTTAGTATAAGCTACACAGATTAATCTTGATTTAAAATTTTTGTGTAGCAGGTTTTCAACCATAGCCTCATTACAATTTTGGCATTCTAAGTTTTTCACTTAACTTACATGAAATACATACGTCTCGAACTAATGCTTCCAAAAAACTCGCATAATGTAATGATTTTTCATACTGTGTAATTTTCTCTTTTAGTAGCTTGCCAAATTCCGTGAAGTCATCTTTTGAAGAGGGATTCATGGCATCTATTCCACAAGTGTTATTTACACCTGCAAGTAAAGGCATACGTATTAAAGAAAACATTAGCTGAGATCCCTAAAAGGTGACATCAGACAAAACAAGTAACTCCATTCACTTTACCTCTACTGATGCTGTCAAGGGCAGGAAGCAAAACCAAATTTGCTCACTTATTTCCCACTGGTTTTTGCCACACAAAAGCTAACACACTGAGTTATAAATCTGAACTTAAGATACAGATTTAGATGCAAAGCTTAGTGAATTGAATGAGGTGTTCTCTGGAGCTGTGTTCACTATACAGAGCACCTCTTCTCTTAAAGAATTCATGTCTTGAGCTCATCAGGGTAAAATTTAGTTCATTCTTTGTAAGACAGTCAGTCAAATACATTTCCCCCCCAAAGGGGCTTGTACTCTTTCAGAACATTCACACAGTAGCCTTTCACTGCTGTATAAATAACTTGAAAGAAAGAAAGAAACACACTTTCATGTTTGAAGAATGCTGCTATAAATCAGCATCTTCACCAGTTCTGTCAAAGCACAAAACCAGAATCACCTACCTTGAGTCTGCTTCCTTCTAGCCCAGGAAACAAGCTCATTCCACCAACTTAACCAGTTTTTTCAATGCCTAGCTTACTAAATAGATTGCCTGAAGTAAAGTATGCATGCATTATGCTGTGCCACACTCATCCAAAGCCTCGAGCTTAACTCCACATTGTAAAGCACCTCACAACATTAGTATAAGAAAGACTAAGTGCTAGCCTCTATTTTTTTTTTTTTTTTACCAGAAACAGCTACTTGTTTGAAAATTTCAATCAGTTACCTTCTTCCTATAAGCTCCTACCAAGAGATGTTAAGACTTACAAGAAAAAGAAACTTACATTCTAAAGAAGTGGTTTTTTGGTTCTTGAAATATCTTGTTAGTACCAGGATATGCTTCCAGCAGTTACAGAGAATAAACAGGCATTTGAATCCAAATACAACCTGCATGTATCCTATCATTTAAATCCTAATCCATTCTTTTTGTAGGCTATCTAGGTACAACTGAATGTTGTATTTAGATGACACAGTACTTTTGTCATGCTACAATTGCATTGACTTGCTTAAGTATAACACACTTACCAAATGTTTCTTTTGCTAACTCAAGGTCTGACTCCTCTTGTAATTTCTTTAGTCGTAGTTTGTCTGCTAACTGTTCTTCTGGTGTAAGTTCTTTATGTTCCTCTGGTGCCTCTAACTAAATTAGAAAATATATAGAGATAACAGCATTTATATTTCTTACCCTTGAGCAGAGGTATTACAAAAAATTGTTGTTTTTTTCACCAGTGCCATTTGATTGGTGCACTTCTGCGTGAAGTCAGTATAACCTCAAGCAGGTACAAATCTGAAAGACTTCCTAAATAAGCATAACATTGCCATATTGTTTAATAATTGCTTACTTATGAGAAGTGGGAAGAAACATCTTAGTTAAGTTTTACAGCTACATGTTTTATCAAAAACACAAAGATAAGCATTACTTCAATAACCCAGTTAAATTACAGAGACATCAGAGCTAATATCCACCAAATGCTATTATGTACAAGATTTATTTTACTAGACTATTCAAAATCTTTACAGGTCTTCAACCTCAACAAAAATCAAACTCATCCACTAAATTTAATGACACATAGAAGTATAAAAGAAAAAAAAAAGTACCCTTTTTTTAAGCTCCTCTTGCTTTTTCTTCTGTTGCTTTTCTTTTTCTTTTATTTTTTCTGCTATTTTCTTTTTTTCTGAAACTTTTGTTTCTGTAAAACATTGAACAATAAAGCACTTACGAAGTTGTCTGATTTGTGAAAAACACGATCCTATTTGGAAGCATTTTTGATTCTTGATACACACTCAAGACAAAGCCAATGTCTATTTTGATGCTGCCAACAGTGAAATGTATTCCTCTTAAACCTTACCTTGTTTTACCTCTGTCTCCTTCACTTCCTCCTCTTCCTCCTCATCATCCCAGTTATCCTGCAAAATAAGTTTTAATTAAGATTCTTTTGCAGATACTTTTTAGTTTTTTTAGATAATAAATCTAAAGAACAGTAGCATATATAAAACCTCTTTAAATGCTTGCATATCCTTTACTCCCACTTCCTAACTCAAATACTGGAGGATACGAGGACACTGCTTTACGGAATTGACAAAAGATGTTTCAGGACCAGTTACTACTGTGGAGAAGAGTACAAAGAATCAGAAAACTCATGTCAACGCAGTTAGAAAAGCAAGATCAAGAACAGTCAAATCAACATTTGCAGCAAAACGTCTAAGAAGTTATAATTCCTTTTATTAAACATTACAAGATATTGGAATGTCATTTAATTAATTCTTATAGTACAGCCATCCTTAGAAATGGACAACTCAGCTGAAATAGGTTCAAACTGACCTAAGTCATCAAAACCACTGAAAGAATCATCCTTTCTAAAATACCCGTTCCAATAGTTTGCCGACAGCAGTGTATCCTTCTCTCCCATTATGCTAGCAAAAGTAGTTACACAGCTGCATCAGGAACTGTAAAATATAGATTAAAATTAAGTTGGATCTACTGGCCAACACACGTACCACACAAAACTGTGCTGAAACAGTAGGGAAAGCACCAATAAGCAGACAGAATGCAAGGGGATCCCCCCATCTTTATGCAGGAATACCAACGTCTCTCAATCATATGGTAGCAGTCGGTTTTTGACCGACTACTGCTTTTTTTCATAAGGAGCATAGACACAACACATTATCATCAGAAGTATCTTCCCATAAACAAGTCACTTAAATGTCCTCTAACAGCAATCACATTTTCAAACATATTTCCTGTCTCAACCGTCTTGTTTGCAGTAATGCTCTGCCTTTCCTCTACACCTTCAGTATGTTCAAGATCCATGGCAGATCTTGGCTCTGGCTCTGCATTCCCTCATTGTCAGTTACCGGTCACAGCCCTAGATCCTTTCAGAACCAGCATCTCCTATTCTTGTGTCTAATGTCCTGTTCCCAGATGGATGATCCATCATTCAAAACACTACTTGGTTCAAACTAAACAAGCTTACTGAGCAAGCATATTTTTTTCTACAGAATTGACCTATTTATGTCATCTGCAGACTGTGCCAACAGCAGTTCTGCACTTTCTTCCTGACACTTATCTGGGTAAGGTTTGTGGGAATATATATTCTTGTCTTAATGCCAATCCAAATTCTACTGGATGACCTCCATATAGAAATAAATGCTCTAAATCTGAAGTTACATGCTGAGTACAACATGACATCATACACATCAGAAGGTAAAGCCAAGAAATCTCACAGGAATCTAATTTTAGTTACCTGTTTCAACTGAACTTGCAAGCTTTAGAGAGATTACAGTTGGTAAGACCTATTTTACACAAAAGCCACACACATTGTCAATACAACATTATATATAAGCTTAAAAAACATGATTTCTGAATTTTGTGATTTCTACTTTACAACTAAGTAAGTAATGCAAACAGTCATCAGAACTATTTATTATTTTCTAAAGATCGCTCTTAGTATGACAAAATAAGATACATAGAAGAACTCACCCAAGTTCAACTACCAACTCATTCAAGTTAATTGGCACTTGTAAGAGATGCAGCTTCCCGTCCACATTCCAAGAAGCTGACTTGAATTTGCAGCAGCAGTGTTACTTTAGCTCATAGCCCATTAAGAGTGTTACACGCACTTCTTAAATAGCTATTTGCATTACTGCTGTATATAGCTTGCAGCCTTATCCCATGCCCTGTCCTTTATAGATGTTAGATTTTAAAATCAAGTTTCCAAGGTGCCAAACCCCATGAGAACAAAATGGTACTTTATCCATTATGTAAAGGTACTAATGGGGATGAATTAAACTACTGTATTTTCTTACTACACTTGAGAGACTTCAAACAGAAGATATGTGGTCCAACCCTCAAGTGATTACACATGCATTATTTCTCCAAAGCAGACCATGGCACCGCTACTCATGTCTGAATAGGTAGTGCACAATGATAGTTTAGCTTGCAAAGCTGCAATGATAGGATAACACAGAACATAGCAAACACTTTGCACAACACTTGTGACTCCTTGTTGTCAGACATGACTTTCCCCATGAGCTTTTAGATGGAATTTAAGATACCAACTACTGAAGTCTTCAATAGTTGGGAGCCTACCCACACCATAATGATCATGCCCCACTAACACACTACCACTGCTGGACACGCAATCCAGAGCTCGGTATGATCAGAAGTATGCTACTGGGTAGGGCAATCTCTGTGAACGAATTCAAGGATTCACTGAAGGACTGAATGCGAGGATTCACTTTCCAGCCTGGTGTATTAAGATACACAGGTCTCCTAGGTAGGCTGAATATGAATATCTCATTCTTCTCAAAGTCATTGTTTGGGGTACTCCCCTTTTGGGGGTTTTGTTTTAAGCAAGAGGATACATTCAATATTTTGGGCAGTTTTTTTTTTTTGTTTAACTGGAAGAATTCCAAATATTTATCTATTTCTGCATTTTATAAATTTTAGTAAAATCTCTTGGAGAAAAACAGCTTTACTGCCAGATCTTTGTACTGACAGTAAGGAATTCAAAAGAGTACAGCATAATTTCAAAATATAGCCACTAACACTCCTTAAAACTTTGAAGCATTTTAAAAATACTTATTTATACATACTTAACTAAAATAAGGTTACTGAAAATGTCTTCCATTTCATGTAAATAAATGCTTGATGAAAGCAGCTGTGTATTACAATTTCATGTGCTCCACCATGTGCACGTTACACATACAAAGACACTCATTCCAGAAAAACAGGGAACATACTTTGGAAATGACAGGTTCTCCACTATTTAGATTCCTGGTCAATGTTGAGTGTTCCTTCAAAGAGAAATGACTGTACTATGTTAAAGGCTGTTGCCTGTCTGATAACAAGCAGATTTTCTAGTTTTGGCTTTAAGTACAGGATTGCCCAAGAGTAAATAGATGAAAATTCCTTGGCAGCAGGCCTGTCTTCTGGGAAAATTCTGCATCCTGGGTAACATTTGAGAGTAGTTTTGTTACCTATGAAGATGCTAATTTTAATCCCACACAAGTCAAAGTTTCCTAAATTTGAAAGTTACTGGTAGTTCTTTATTAAAATACCTCCAAAATAAACTACAGAATTCAAATATGAAGCGGGGGGAAAGGGGGAACCCCACACACTTAAGTGTGAAATACCAACCTGAAGACAAACTACCAGTCAGAAAACACTCTGGACTTGTATTTTAGACCATATCATATTTCTTATGCAGGTACTTTCCCAAGGCTGACAGTTATAAACAAGGTATCTAGCATCTAGGCAATTCTCTCTCAGGCTCAGTTGTATGATCTTTCACAGTTACACAGTAAATGCAACTCAGTAAAATAAAACAGCTTTATTTGCTGTAGGGGCCCTTGGCTCTGAACGAATCTGCAGTGCTAAAGCCTGAATCCCTCAAAAAGAGGGAAGTAGTAACATTCTTACTGCATGTAGGAAAAACTTTATTCCTTTATCAAAGTAGCCATATAAGCTGGTATCTTTAAGAGAATGACAGTTTATAGCCCAGTTCTCCTAAGACATACTCTATTGTAGATGAAAAGTTTCTCACTTTCAAACAAATCAGAAAAAGCAAACTTTGCTAAGACAGTTTGAGTCAAAAAGGAAACATATAGGTATGTACGTATGTGTGCATACAAAGATACATAAAAATAAAATTTATAAGTACATATGTATAGTCCCATTCTAACCACAAGCTTTACAAACTACTGTAGCCACTGTATACAGAGATACCTTTAGTCATTTTGTCTGGTATAATGTGACTAACACTTACAAATTTAATAACATCCACACACCTTATAGTTAAGATGCAAAATGGACAGCCTATAACTTAACAAAAATTAACAAATATTTTTGTAAGACAAGATGATCTACTTTTTTCATACTAATTAAAAAAAGAATACCCACCCTAAGCTCCAAGGACAACTGTGTTGGTGTTTTTCAGAAGTTCTGGTAACACAAGCAGCAGCCTAAGTAACACCAACAAGTCCTCACCTAATAACCAGCAATATCCTATTTCGGAAAGCCTCGTATTTGAGACCATAATATAGTACTCAAATCACCTAGTGAGCTAAAAGATTGTCTACTGCAGTAAACTCTGCACCTTGATTTGAAACAGAAAGGTGTTTTTCAGTTTACTCATTTTTATTCCTGATAGTCAAACACATTCCTTTTATGTCCCCGATGTCATTTTGCTTACAGGCTATATGAATGCTGAGCAAGTTGAGATTTCTGGGGCATCCACCATTCAGCCTGGCTTTCTAAGAGACAAGTGGAACTAAGTAAGAGACAATAAGCTTTTAAAGGGGATCCACTTTCATAAATATCAGAAGGGAACATCCACATGTTTTAATACAAACTCCATGCAGACACTGCTACTTGAAACACAGTAAAAACAGAGCCTTAAGTAAACAAATCATATTTTAGTGATCTGGACACTACCAAACCTGTAACAGCACAGTAGACTGCTTTATTTTCAAACTGTGGTGGGGCTTAGGGGGGGGAAGGGGGGAGAAGTAGGAAGAGGGGGTGGAAGAGACAGGCTGCTGCAGCAGAGAAGTTTCTGGTCAGTAAAAGTAGCACTAAAACAGCATTGCTTTCATTAAATACAACTTCTAATGCCTCACCTAGCCTATCATACTCAGAACTAAGGATCTGAAAGACCATTTGAGAAGATCTATAGAAAGCAAGAAGCTGGCTGGCCGCAGAAAAGCACCAGGACGTCTAGCAAGCAGCTCAGGAGCAGCAGGTGGATTCCCTGGGAAACTGGAGGGTAGAAGTGCAAACTGGATGGTCCAATATAAAGGAAACAAACCTTAAGGAGAGATGACCACTCTCAGTAAGGATTAAACAGGCACAAAGCAGAACCGCGGGCGTTTTCTATGCGGCATTTTGACTCGCTACCTCCACTCCACGCCGCCCGGGACGAGTTTCGGCACACGCGAGGCTGCAGAGCCCCGACCCCAGAAACTCAATCCCGTGACTCTCCCCCCAAAGCCGCCCGAGGGAAACCTGCCCCGAGCCGCGGGGGCCGCCGCGGCCCTCGCCCGCCGCCCGTCAGTCGGCCGGGCCCGGCCCGGCCGCAGGTTTCTGCGCGGGCCCCGCCGCACGCGGCACCATACGGCAGCGGCGCGGCCGCGGCGGGCCCGGCCCCGGCTCCCCCTCGGGACCCGCCCAGGCCCCACACGCGCCCCGGCGGCCGCAGGCCCCGGCCGCCTCGCATCGCCCCGCCGCGGGGGCCCGGCGAGGGCTCGGCCCGGCCGCGCCGCACCTTCACGTCGTCCTCCTCATCCTCGCCGGCCCAGCGGTCCCCGGCCACCCCCGGCACCAGCCGCTTGGCCACCGGCTCCACCACCTCGAAGCTGTCCGCGTCTGTGGAGGAGAGGAGAGCGGTGAGCGCGGGGCGCGGCGCGGCAAGGGGGCCGCGAGGGCGCCCGCGCGGCGCGGGGCGGCGGCCGCCACCTACCCCACGAATCCGCCTCCGCCGCCATCTTGCCCCGCGGAGCAGCGCGCGCCCGCCCGCCGCAGCCCTCAGCGAGGCACGGTGAGTCAGCCGCGCCGAGAGCGGCCCCCGCCAGCGCCACGCGCGCGGCACGCCGGGATGCCGGCGGACTGACAGGGCCCCGCCCCGCCGCCGCTCAAGCACCGCCTCCCTGGGGGCGGGGCCGGGCCGCCATGTCACTGCCGGGATGAAAGGGCCCAGGGACCGCCATGTCACTGCCGGGCTGAGGGCGTGGGGTCGCCATGTCACTGCCGGGCGGAGAGGGCCAGGGGGCCGCCATGTCACTGCCGGGCTGAGGGCGCGGGGCCGCCATGTCACTGCCGGGCGGAGAGGGCCAAGGGGCCGCCATGTCGCCGCCGGGCTGAGGGGGAGCGGAGGCGCCATGTCGCCACCGAGCTGAGGGGGCTGCAAGTGTTTTGTAGCAGCGCCGTCCTGAAAGAGCTGTAGAGCGAAACGATCCTCCCCAGCCCAGTAAAAGTTTGGCAGGACGAGTGCGTGGCAGGGCCCTGCTGGTCAGACACCGTGCCTTTAAACCCTGCCCTCGGGAAGAACTGGTTTCCTGTTTCCTGTGCTTGAATATATCCCCACTAGGAAAAGAAGGTTGGGATTCTTTTAAAACTGTTTCAGGTAGGAGGCACAGTAATTTTTCCTGTCACGTATGTCAGTATCATGTAAAGGGCAGGGCATAAGCTGGTTCTACACTAAGAGCTTTCCGTGAATATAGCCATGGCTACATGTGGTGTGTTCTACTAGTTTAAATACACCGGTAAAGTTAAAATAGTAACGTTTCATAGTGACAGGACCATTCTGTACCAGGATTATCCTACAGACAGCCTGGAGTCACCATGGTCAGCCCGTGTCTGAAAACTTTTCCCTAATAAAGATTAGGCCTGCAACAGAGCTGTGATAATTCCTCACACCCTCTGCAGATGGCAGAGCTAAAACATAAATACGCTAACGACATAAAAAAAATGCAGTGGAAAATCATAAGCTTCTAGGAACTAGCCATATGCACGGTAAACTTTGTCGCCTGACACTGCAGCTATTACCCCTCATTCACTTAGGCTTCATCTTCTGGTACTGCTGGTGTATGAGGGGAAAGAAGCATCTCTCAGGCATATTTTTATTGGGTTTGTATGTATCAGTTCTTAAAAATATGTAAGAAACAAACACTAGAAATAGAATACATAGAAATGGAGGGGTGCAGAAGAGAAAGCTGAAGATGCCCAAAAAAGATAAAAGTCTGTCAATATATTGAAATGCATATCAGGGAATACATACAGAAATTACCCTCACATCTGGTCTGAATTTATTATCTTAGGAAAAAAAGAGCAAAAACAATACTGTTTTCAAGATTCTTTATCCACTAAAAATATTAATACACTATTCAAACAGAGAAAAACGCAAAAAAAAAAAAAAAAAAAAAAAAGAAAGAGAAAAAAGTAAAGAAAGAACACCCCAGATGTTGACTGCTGTAATTCTTTTGTTTTACAAGGTGACAGGATGCATAAAGACTAAGCACAGAAAATTTGTTTTTTTACTGGGATGAAAGACACTCAAATATTACTCAGGTGCTGGGGGGATGTGGTGATGGCTGATGACAGTGCCCACAGCCTTTGTTCAACGCTGTTTCAGAAAAAGTATGTCAGCCACTGTGCACCTGCAGGTACGGTCATCTGCAAGATCGCAGTTCCTTGCACCGTTGCTGAATCCAAACTGGGCAACAGTATCTGCCTTCTTACATTCTGAGGATTTCGACTAACTCAGATTCTATTTTTCCATTCTCAAAACGTTAGCCACACTGGTGTGCTAAACATCTGTTGTTTTTCAGCGCAGAATTGCTTGATTTTATGAATTTGGTTATTTTAAAGTATTCTGGGATGTATGTTATTTAGTAATGTTCAGTAGTAGCAGCATGAAGGTTAACATGACATTCAGATAGCTTGACAAAATCTCTCTCAACTTGCTGAGAGACCTGCATATGCTGCCGTAAAAACACTGCTGTACTATCCTTGATGTAGTCTTCCTAGATGTATCATGATTCTGTTGCAATGTTGAATTCATTTTTAAATTATAGATACATTTGAGATGAGCCAAGGAGCAGGAGCCACAAATCCAGATGTTCAAACCTTGCAAGGGATCAGCTGGGTGCTAATGCAATGCCATGTGATGGTTTTTCTGTCCGATATTTTTCTTATTTTGCTTCTTTAGAAAGACTGGAATTTACAAATAAAATATTTGATAAAAAGTCTTTATTACAACTGCAAATAAAATTAGTTAAAAGCTCAGAGATGCCAGAATTGGGATGTAACTATAAACCTAATTCAGTTTAAATTCAGTCAGCTTGTGCCACTATAGATTATATGATTTATCTCATGCTTGCAAACTACAGATCAGTAATTTTAAATAGCTGTTTAAATAGTCTAGGAGCCTTATTATGCTTTTACAATTTATCTGCGTAATTCTTTCTGCTTAAGCTGTGATTTCAAGCAGTTCCCTAGGGGATCAGGGCCTTGCAATCACTATAGTTGTATAAATATATCCTTTATTTAAAAACTTTGAACTCACCAGCTGATTTTAACTAGATTGAGTAGCGGTCTAAAGGTTCTTTACAGGAATTCAGTATCTACAAATATAAAAATAGGTAATCAGATTGAAGACAGACTCGGTGGAATGAAAGGCTGTAGACACAGGACACAAATCCATAGGTATCCAAGCTGCCTTACTTCTGCTGTACAGGAGCCTTTAGTTCCACTCCAGTTATTAGTGAAGTCACACTGCGCACAGTTGTAGCCATGATTTTCTTACACCAAATAGCAAATGATTTCTGCATTTTGTAATCTGTAGACCCTGTCATTGGAAAGTCATTCTCTCTTGCTATCCCACTGGCTGAGGATTTATTTTAAACAACAGATCTATAGAAGTGAAGACTCTCTCTGCACCTTTTCCAGTTCCCCCTGGATGCCACAAAGACAGCTACATCCCACAGATTCCAGGATAAGTATTTTAAGTGCTTGAAATTCCTAAAGAAGTGGGTTTACACCTTCACCTTGCTCTATTTCAGGTGCTCAGATTATAAAGGCAGTGTTTGCCTCTTTTGAGTTGTCACTATTCTCTAACTTCTTCCCCACTGCTACTAGGGGGTATTTTATTTTTAAATGTTCTAAAGCCTGTTTTGTCCTTTTAGATTGTTCTGCACACAGGACAGCACAGCTGTCATGGCTCCAGAGCTCTGATTTAGTCAGAGATAAGCAGACGTCTGTCCAGGACGTGATGTTTGATGCTTCATATTGTTTGGATGTTCCTGATGGAAGAGGTTAGAAGTGGAGAACTGTTTTGTCTGAGGTTTAAACATCAAACTCGCTGATATGCCTGGGGGCTACAACCAGCCTAGCCTCTTCCAGATAGTTTTGCACTGGTATGTTTCCTTCTACCTTGTCAAATAACATCAGATACATAAATGCTGGACACATTGATTGTCTTCATCCAGTTTACTTCATCACCATTTCCCAGCTTTATGATGTCTCAGAAACTCTGGCTCATGAGAATCTGATCAGATTTTTCACTGGGAGTCTAGTCAACTAGTTCACGTGCTTCTTGGAGAAGTGTTTTTACAGTAACAACTTTCTCACATGGAAGAAGAGGAGATATTGGTGACCCATTCAAAATCTTAGCAAATTAAACCTCTAAATGTTCAAGTTTAGAATGATGACACAAGCCAACATTACTATTACATTGCTTTCTGGGAAACAGGCAGTCTGTGACTGTCATCATGATACATATTTTCATATAGTAGTAGTGCAAAGCCACTAATAAAATTCCTGTGTGGCTATCATGTAGGATCTTTACACACTCAAGGTCCCTCTGTTTTTTCCATAGCTTGAAAGGCTGCTATAACGGTCACCAGGCATTTCAGGCATATATTTGGGTGTCTTTCTTTATCTCCAGCCCACTGGTTGATAAGAGGATATACATGCTGCAAACTCTTTAGTCACTAATAGAGTGTATGTTCTAGAAGTGGATCCTGCTGCCATGTTAAGGCATAACATACATCTGAGTAATATTTGGCACTAGCAATGATAGTGGTTCTGCCTGGTTACAGGCTTATTTAACTTGATTTTATAATTTAACTCCAGGCCAACCATCAATATAAATCAGTACTTGTCTCCCTTAAGCCACATGACCTCTCTTACTTTTCATGACATGCTATGTCAAACACCTTCTTTGTTACTTCCTGTGTCAGCGATACTCACAAATGGTGTACCCGTCTGCCAGATACTTTTTTTTTTTGAGTTAAGCTAAATGATCTGCTTCAGGTGGTGATTGATATGCTTTTTGTTTTGAGATGCTAAAGATCTGCAAGGAAATGCATCTTTTCTTCTCTGACCCTTTTTCTTGCCAGTGGCTTTAGAAACTTACTTCCAAAAGTCAGCAGTTCCACTTCAAGATGCTAGAGCTCCAAGGCTGTTAGAAGACATTCCAGTATCATATGAGATGACTGCATGTCCAAATAATAATGGATCATACTGAACCACCATACTACGATGTCCTCTGTCATCAAGAGGAGTTGTATAAAATTCTTCCTCCTCTATCAGGAAGCAATTCCATACTGGGACTAACACATAGAAAACAGTACTCTTCTGTTAGCAGTTCACTGACTTGGATCTTCAATTTATTATCAGATGAGCTGTGCAGGTTCTTGTCTCCAAATCCTGAGTGGGAGATCTGCATTGGTATCCTCACAGTAGTCAGAAGGAGGCCACTCAAGTAGATTTGGGCTGTCCACATCAGGAATAAAAGTCACTTCTCTCTCACATATTTTAGAGCCCGAAGTCTCTCTCTTAGATTCATTCTGGTCACATGGTCAGTTGGGTGTGCACCTTTCTTCCAGTTCCACTGCTTGTACAAATCTTGATTGAAATAAAACAGAAAAGCACCAAAATTACTGAGTGTTTCAGCCTGACCTAAGCAGTTTCCTGAACCTCTACCATTGTTCCAAAACTTACTGATGCAAATGTCATGTCACTTGATTCAACCCAGCCTCAAAATGTTCCATCTCAATAGTGTGCATACTGGATCTCTGTTAAAAATATTTCTGCTCTTTTCCAATAAAGTTAGTCTTTATAAATAGCTCTCCAAGCACATCAGTGAAGTGGACCAGATTCTCTTCTACATTAGCCATTGAACTATTTTGAAATAACTGCTGGAGTTAAGTGAATCTGATTTCTCCACTAGGCTACTACTCGAGCACACCACTATCCTGTTGACTGGACCCCCTTTTCTGCCTTTTGTCACACTTAAAATTTCCGAAGGGAGATTATTAAAACATTTCCTCTGTTCAAGGATTTGCACTCACTTTAGTGAAACTTACAACAATGTGTAATAATGCTTCCTTTTAAATTTGCATATTCCTTTGTCTCTCTGCAGATTTCTCTGGTGCTGTTATCTCCACTGCAAGACTGATGGAAATGCCAACCCTTACAGTAGATCGTCTTTTATTTTTTCAGGGAGAATGTATTGCTTTGGACAGACTCAGTGTTCTCTTTATCATCCTAATCAAGAGATTAATCTCTAGGTTTTATTTTCCAACCTTCAGTCATCTAGAACAAGAGTCTGTTTTCCACACTTCAGCTGTAAGGAGGGCTTTTCCCTTTTCGCATTTAGAGGCCTGGTTATTTTGGAAAATCACTCATGCTGTTTAAATGCCTTGTCAAAAATCAAATCCATTTCCAAACAGAATCTCTCAAAATGAGTGCGTGCAGTAAGACGTGCTATGAGATCATGAAAGCAAGCCTCAGGACACAGCCCATCAGCTGTCAGTCAGCACTGGTAGCTCAGTGAGGAAGATCTCCATCTTCAATACTTGCCCTGTAACCATAAGAAGGTTTAGCCATACCTTCACAAAACATGATGCAACCACTTAAATTTCACACACCGACAAGACAGTAAAGCTGTATGGAATCATTCTCTGTGTGAAGGACTCTGAGTCTTCTACTAGTTAATTAGTAAAATAATTGCTGGCTCCTACTATTCGTGTACCTTCAGACCATCACTCAAAAAGACATAATTTAACAGGAACTTGAGTTCTTTGAAAAAACTACATTCAGTTCTTCTGTACTGTCCCCTCGCTCTTAAGGTCCTCCACAATTCATGGAGTTACATTTTGTGACTTAGAAGAAACTGGAATGGTACATTCCATGCTTTAATCTGTGCCCATCTATCCTTGGGACACCCAGTAGGTTTGAGTATGCTCTTTTTATGCAAAGGAAAAATGTTTTGCAGTCTAGAGTAATAGGAAATATATACACTCACAGTGTGAATGTATATGTTGACTATACATTCATAAAAAACTGAGAAATAACCTCTCGTTTTCTGCTATTTTTCAGGTGTTATTTGAAGAGAGAAGTTGAGAGATTTAATGAAAGACAATTTGCCTGAAGACATTTAGAATGCCGGTCTTCCATATAACAAGTGGAAGAGCCTCTTATGATCTATGTTAGTTAGAAGAAAATTACACCCAAATTCATCTTTTTTTTTTTTGTTTTGTTTTCTTTTTTTTGATATTACTCATTTACTGGGCAGTAGAAATAACAAGAGATACAATTATAGATCAAGTATATAAGTTATATCCAAGTCTAAACAGTTTTGTAAGCTTAATGTACTAGGAGGATAATTATGAAACTACTAAGAACTGTGCAATTATAAAAATACTGTATATTTACACAGCACATTTAAAGTAATTTAAGCATTTGGATTAATATGGTTAAGTATTATTCTCATAGTAGAAAATGGAAATAATGAGGAAATGCAGGCACAAAGAGGAACACCCTACCCAGCTTAACTCTCTGAATCAAAGGAACTACTAAATCCTAGGAAAGCAAACCTTTCTCATTTTGAAGTGTAAAGGTTTCTGCTTAGGAGGACAAACAAATGAAAAATAAGACAGATCAGGCTTTGTGGTAATTTTACAAAAGATATCCTCTGGAGTATGTATTATATACTGAAAATCAGCATTAAAGCAAGACTGAATTATAAGAATCTGCTATGACAATTTCAGTCTGTAAAATGCATCTCTTTTTTTTTTTCTTGTTTAGCCTCCAGGATCCTTAGCTTTTATAAAAACACAAACACAACATTTATTTTTGAAAAGTGACATGAGAAATGTCTTGCTTTACATAAAACTTATTCTTCAGTGAAGGCTGGTATCAGCTAAAATCATAAAAACAGTAGCTAGAGCATAAATATTTAATATAAATCTTTATGATTCTATATACTAGGAATGATGGCAGAAGAAACACAGATTTGTAGAACATTAGTTCTCTTCCAATGGAATTTTTACAAGATTCAGCCCATCAGTACAATGACATTTCTGCAAGTATCAAAAAATGAAGCAAAAGTTTTACATTACACTGACAAAACAACCAAGATAGTCACGTGCTTAACCAAATCTCTACAAGTTAATCTTTAGAAGGCCATCCTTTGTTTGCTTTCCAAAACCTTTTTACAGAATTATTACTAATAACTAAGAAAATAGTGCATCTGTGCTACTTCCCATCAGCAGTTTATGGACTCACTTAGGATTTTATTTAAGTATCAAGAACCTAAGATACAAATCTGAAAATGACATAGTTTTGGCTTAATTAAATCTTTGAGAATAATCCTTCAATTTCTTCAAGATACACAGTAACATTTTGCTCTAGCTGAATGAGTTTGAATGAGTGGCAATTATTTGTCCAGAATAATTGTCTTCCCGTGAACCCGGAGGCCGAGCCCTAGAGTCCTACTTGACACAACATCACTTTACCACTTTTTTTTTCTTTTTCGGATAGATCGGCTTCTTGCACAGGCTCACCATGCAGGTGCGTGAGCATTAGGACTGGCACAAGGAAGTGCATAATAAATGGATGCCCAGGGAGAGAAGAAAAGAAAGGGGTGAAAGTCACTTAGAATTACACCAGCCTAAGCTGTTGTGGATCTTCACACTTAAGCTGTAAATCATGTGGGGCTTTTTTGTTTACTTTCTGCAAAATACTTTTCAAATTTATACTATTCACAGAATGGATTTTAAAGCCCCTTTTTATTCTAAGCTTCAAAATAATCTTCTTCCCTGAAAATAATAATGAAACACCTTTAATGGATCAAGCCTCCCGGAAACAGGCACTTGTCTTCCAAAATTGGAAGACATTTACCTCCTCTCCAGAGGTAGATGGCCATGAATAATTCGCAGTACACTGCTGTCTGACTCTGAAGCTCATTCTGTTGCTGAGGTACCATCTGACTATGACTTCCTTCTTTCATTTCTGTATCAGTTTTTGATAATTAGTTTAAGAAGCATAATGGAGTTGATTTAATTAGAATGACTGCAGATCAGAGATACCATCTGCCTTCTTTGCCACATATATCCATACAAGTCCTTTCACCAGAAAATACTGAATACTTAATATTTTCTTAAAATGGAAGACATTACTAGAATACGATGATTAGTTTCTATTTGCATCTCTTGGAACGAGCTTTCAAACTGAGTCGAAACTATACTGGTCCTGACATCTTCAATTCTATTAAGTTATAATTCAGCTAGATGTACCATATTAATTTCAACTACATAAGCATTAAATTTGCATTAAAATCTTAGCTTTGTAAAGATGTGCTATACAGGCCTTCAAATGGTACATAACAGGAGCACATTCCAATGAGGGAATGGAAGGCAGCACTGCTAACTTTTATAATTCCCAAAATTGAGGTGTACTCAGTGCCAATCCAGTCCTCAGTCAGAAGGAAGAGGAATGACAGCAAGAGTCACATGACTGGTTCAGTAGCCACAATTTGCTATGCTGTATTACCATAGGCGGTGACAATTGTGAAGTTATGAATCTCATGATCTAATTTACTATATTAACAATATGTACTTGGTTCAAGAAGGATAAAAGAGTATGATTTGCAAAGCAATGCTATAAGGAAGCCAGAACCAGAAGGAGAAATAAAGGAATATGGGTATTTACTTAGTATGGTAACAAAGTTTTTGCATTTCTGGGCAGCTTTCCTTACCAAATGAACAAGCTCTGCTAATAAAGCCCGTTTCAGACTGTAGGTCTGCATTACTGTTCCACTGGTGGCAGATGGGTTCAGATCTCCATCCACTGCACCTTTTCCTCAGCCACCGTCCGGGTCCCTCTCTCCCACCCCCTGCCAGGGTTAGGTGGTGCCCTTTCAGTTGTGCCAATTCTTCACCAGCATAGTTACCCTGTCAGTCAGATGTCCAAGAGGATTGAATTGGGAGGGAGGAGTGGGGAAGCTGCAGTCCTAAAAGGACACTTGCTCCTAACAGTGAGTGAGAAAAACCTGTTAAAACAGTCCTGTTGCCAAAGGAATGCTAACTAGGAATCACTACCTGAGTAAGGCATTTAAGCAAGCATTGCATTCTGTTCTTATTCAGCACAGAACTTACATATCTGATTATTCTTAATAACATATTTAAGTGCTTTGTTTAAAGAAGATATGTCTCCTCAGTGGGCATTTCACTGACAAAGCTCTTGCTCTGGAAGACATTTGATCAGGTCTTTAAACATTCAGATTTTCAGGTACCTTTGAATAGTAATGAAAAAAGTATTTTCCTATATAGGTAGAAGGTGAAATGGATCAAAAGTGTGGAAAAAAAAACTGTAAAACCAAGGGGAATTCTATTTTATCTAAGCAGTAATTTAAAGGAAGAAGAAAGAATGACTGCATATTTTGCCAATTATTTATGAAATATTATAGTTATTTTGCTGTCAGAACCAAGAACGCTTAAACTTAGAGCATATATATGGACATGTAAAATTAACACACAGATAACGCAATCAAAGAAAAGACCACAAATGAAGTCATGAAGAACTTTGGAAATAGAATGTTGTGAGTATTTTCTAAAAATACATAAAATTAGAATAAATGATACAGCTACAAGATTATCTGCTTAAGTAACACAATTCTACATTCAAGACTTGAGCAATATGTATAGCAGAGACCCCCATAGTTATCGTCAGTTTTGATGTAGACGCAGTGAACAATTTGATCCAAACTAATGTCATAGAAACAGTTAAGTCTCACCCTTGAAACTATGAAGTTGAAAATAAAACCTGATTAAATATAACTTTGTTTCATGCAAAGACTATTTATGTCAGGAGTATCTGATATTTTTAGGAACTTACATTTTGAAGAAGGTAGACTCATTCTGCAAAGAAAGTTCAGAATGATAAATATCAGACTTGCAGCACATTAAAATATTAATATTTAATATGTTTACTAAGCAGTCTCTGTTATTTTTGTTGTGCATCTATGTAGAATTAAATCCCCTAATTTACATTTTGATTTCCCTCACTGATCTGATAATCACAACACAGATACAGCTGTAAAGTGCAATGTATGCTTTGGTTTCCTTAACTAAAGAAAGCACTTTTATAATGGTTTTAGCCAAAGATAGGACGCATGTGTTTAAGGACATTACTTGAACAGATGATAATCTCTTTTTACAGTTAGAGAAAAGCCATGAACTACTTAACAAAAATGGTTTCATTCTGGTAGATTAGTGAATTTTAAAGCAGTCCTATTATGTAAATTACTCTGAGAAATTTGGAAGAATTCCACACTGAACAAGGATTCACTATTAAACTAATTAAAAAAATCTTAGATCAGGTTTACAATTAAAAAAACAACTAAAAAATAGTTGGCAAACCATGTAGCAATTCAAATACAAGCTGACCATTTTCAAAATCTATAAATATTTCCAGAACCATCTTATCAACATAAAAACAGGAAGAAAAGGGGATGGTTACAGGGTTCACACGTCTGCGCAAAAGCATATATAAAGGTAATGTTATGTACATTTTATTTCAATAAAGACATAAGACAAACAGCGTAAAGATGCCCAGATGCCCTAAAGATAAATACATTTAAAAGATTCTCATTAAAATGAATCTGTAGTATTTCTTTCCTGCAAGCAAAATACCTTTCTTTAAATACAAAAAAAAATCAGTATTCTGAATTGCAAATGTTTTCACTTTTTGCAGAAAATCTGCCATGATGATTTTTTTTTAATGAATAAGGATTTTCCACAAAACAGGCTTGCTCTACATGCTATTTTTTTTAAACAGTTCAGTGACACAATGTGCTAGCTACATACACAACAGATAATATAGTAAGAAAACACTCAACCTGATGAAAAGTTAAAATCTTCATTAATACACTGGAAAAAGTTGACATAACTCATGCCTTTTAAAATCAAAAATACAAAAATTAAATGTTTTCCTAAAAAGATTTTCCTTATTTTAAGGACTCATTTGAAAATGAAGCTGCATGTAATTTGTACAATAAAATTGTACAAGTAAACAGGTAATATACATAAAAAATTAATTGACATACTTCTCAATTATCAGTTGTCCACCTTTAATTTCCAATACTGTACTTTCTTAACAAGCATACAAAATATCAAACTTCTCTTTAGAAAAAGTGCCGTTCTGTGACATCTTTTACACAAAAACAGTCTGAGCCTATGGCATGTTAATGCAGTCGAGAGGCAAAGCATCCTAACTTTTACAAATTATACCTTCCATAAAAAGCCTCCTGAAAAGGAGATTACACACCATTATAAAAATATCAACCTCTTGTAGTAGCTGCATTAGAGATCCAAGGCTTAAAGACTATTTCCATATAGCATAGAAAACCACTATGATAGCATATTGACTGCATTGGTGGCATGGGAGTGTACTGTACCACAGGATTATGCATAGTTACTGTTTGGAACCTTTGCTGTTACACAGAGTTTAAAACTGATTGTAATGCACAGCGTAACAGAGGTACCATCAGCCCATGCAAAACATCTTAAAATACTGAGCCACTGTGCAGAATACTTCATTCTTGGAGGAAACAGAAGGCAGCAGTAACTGAATTGCATCAAACCTAACAGATGACCAAACTAATTCTCCTTTCAAGACTTGCATGCACAGTGTAGTCTGAGGTATTCCTTGTCCATCAGTTGTTTGTGCCACTGCAAGATATTGACTGTCCAGAGTACATGCCATCACAATGGTTTAAATATTCTGAATATTAGTAATTCTTATATTCTTCTTATCTAGCCAGTCTCTTGATTTTTGAAAAGATTTCAACTACAGTAGAATATTACAGAAACAAAATATAAATGCATTTTTTTTTCTAAATGAAACTTACATGGACTAAAACTAGAGAATATTTTTAAACAAATATACAGTATGCAGGCAGACAAAGCAGGAAAACGGCCATTCAACTGTATAATAAAAAACTAATAAAATTTGGCTATTTCCAGAAAAACTATGAAGCGCCTCAACTAAAAGGAATGCATAATGAAATTCTAATCTAATACAGGTCAAAAATGTAAAAAGGTTATAAACCTTAACAGGAAAAAATAAAACAACTTTTACTGGCCATTCCTGTTGAAATGAGAATCTTAAAGTAACAGAAAAGTGGCTACAAACCCACTTAGAGCACCGAACAGAGAGAAAATAAGAGTCCATTTTCAATCTCTGTTATATCATAAAATCCTGTGTTTCTACAGGTCAAACTGCTGGTGGCAGAAACAGAATTCTTTATAAACTGCAGATGTCCTGTACATAAAAAAAATTCATTGGAGTTGCACTAGTTCTAAAGACTTTTCTGTTCTAGCCTACCTACTGTGTTGTACTGTATTGTACTGTATGTATTCAATCTCAGATATATAAAGTCTCTTTCTGTAACCCTTGATTATTGTTGGGCACCAAAGATAAGAAAAGCAAGACGGGGTACAAAAATGCAAAATTTCAACAGTAATGGCAATGTTTTTGTTTTAGTCCAAAAGGGTCCTGCATTTTCTCCCCCTTCAGTAATTGGACAAAAGGCTTTAATCTGGGGGTAGCAAGTCATGCAAGCGAAATCTGTCTCTGATGTGTGGTCGGACATCTTCATTCTGTAGGAGGAAAGAAATTGTAGGTTTTAAAAGAATGAATGCATCTGAATGTCAGATTTTAACAAGATTCTGATATCAGTATTTTAATATAACAAAAATTTAATATAACAAAATATAATGCATGAATATTTATAATTACAATAGGCTTACGAAAATAACTAAATAACATTCACAACTTTGGAGTACAACTATTTCCATTTAAAAAACAAAAGCATACAACACAGCCAACTACAAGCATTGTTTAACCTAAATTCCTACAAACATTCAATTCATAACTAATGTCAGAATACTCCAGTTCTTTATTAAAGGCATAGCAGTCCTGGGACATACTCGGTAGTACTTAGAGTAATAGTTTCAAAAAGAGATGTACGTTACTTACAGCAGTCTAAATCTCAGTGAATCAGAATCTCAAAATATGTGAAAATGCTTAAAAGAGCTAATTGTAACATATTAGGGAAAGGAGAGACTAAATAAGGGAAATACTTACCAGCTCTACAAGTTTCTCCAGAAATGGAATCAATTTTAGGAGTTCATTGTCATTTTTATCCATGAACCAGCTTTCTATAGGAATTCCATTTGAAAGCTAAAGTAAAATCATGTGTTATTAAATTTTATACTGAATTTATCTGGAAATACAACTTGTGAAATAACATTTGAGGGAAAAAATATTTCCAAGCTAGCATTTATTAATATGCATTTCCTGCTCTAAAGTTTGTATTAAAATTAACTTATAAAATATCTCCTTCCTTTGCATAAATCATTGCAAAAATTTCCGCATCGAAGCTGAACTATCTAACTCTAAAAGTTCTGCTGAACAGAAAAGCATTGGTATATTGAGCAAATTTCATTTTAAATCACTCACAGATACTAACTATACTGGATGCAGTTTATATGTGCACATGAAGCTAGGTTAGGCAGTTTTATGAGATTTTTGTTCTTTAGCATAGGTAAGATGTTAGAAATCACATTCTGCACTCGTCTATGTAACAGGATTAGCTGGAATAGTTACATAGCACACTTCTGGAATAAATCTAAATCACACAGTGTAACTTGAGCGTTTAAGTATAAACAATGTAATGGAGACCAAACAACTGGTAGTTTCTTTAGAAAAGATGAATGAGAAATAAAACTGATATAAGCCTGTTCATATAGGTCACTTATTTTGCTCTTGATCAGCTCGTCACAAAAATAACAAGAACAAGCAAATCTGAGTGATTTGCTAAAGAGTTTCTTTGTAAAATTAAACACAAAATTATGTGTAAAAATTTAATACAAAGTTAAATCAAAATATTTTGTTCCACTGTATTCCTCCAGAAAGTTTTTTGCCATATCTAAAGTTTGCTGATAGCAACTTACATACCTGA
This sequence comes from Rhea pennata, assembly GCF_028389875.1. Lineage (NCBI taxonomy): Eukaryota > Metazoa > Chordata > Aves > Rheiformes > Rheidae > Rhea > Rhea pennata. The sequence continues at coordinate 1,018,667 of NC_084672.1, read as the reverse complement.
TAGGCAAAGGCTTGTGGTGAATTGTCAATTATGATCGTTTTTGAAAGATCTCGTCCAAGAATATTTAAATCCTTTATGTAGTTTCCTTGTACACAAACACAATGCTCACGGAAAAGTCGATGCCTGTGATTAAATTAAAATACTAATTAATGAGACAAATTACAAAATCTACATTGCATAGGGAAAAGGAAATTTTTCTAAATATTATCTAAGTTTTTTTCTTCTGATCTACTTCACTTTTTTCAAGAACTGTTTCATTTATAAATACGATCTCTCTTTTGAGCTTTTTCCTGTTAAAATTACTAGTTAAGGAGATTTTATAGTAATCTACTTCTGCTGGCAGCTGTTTTTGTATTCTATTTAACCAGAAAAGCTCAACTCAGATTTAACAAATAGCTGTCAACAGGATCTTGCTTTCTAATGATTTTTCCAGATGGGTTGACAGAGACCCATCTGATTTTGCAAGACGCCAAACTCAGAGATTATGCCTACACTGGAACCCATTTATATAGTTGATTCCCTTTTTGTTCAAATTATTAGAGTACATAGCCTCCCTATGCCATTGCACGCTAGAATAGAAAGTATTAGAAGAAATGGTTTCCTTTTTATGTTACCTCTGTTTGCAATTAACCTATTTCAGTTGTAAGAGTTTGAAAAAAAGCCTCGGAGCCAAAACATTCCATCAGCTTCTTCCTTTCTAATTAGTCTGCTCTCTTCTAATTTATTACACGTAAGAATAAAAAGACTCAGAAAAATATCCTGAATAAAACTGAAATTTCATTGAATATTAACTGTAAACACAACTTAAAAATAAATTCTGAACTAGACAGATAGTTTTACATTTTCATGTTACAATGCAGTCTCTTTAACGTTGCTCATATTTTCAAAGCAAAGTTTTTAGAAGCTGTACATAGTGTGCAAAATTTCATAAAAGCGTTGTGCTCTTAATGTTGCTATGGAGGAAAATAAGCTGATGCCTCAGCAGCGAATGAATTTATATATAGATTCTGAGTCATATGTGTGGAGTGCCTGACAAGTCTACCTTTAGGCTAATGTCAAAACTAATCATGCTTTGATGTCAGCTTTCAGTGGCACATGAATCACAAGTAAATTCATGAATCACATGAATCCATCTGCAAATTTTTAGAATACTGTTGGGCTGTACATTTTATTATATCTTTTCCTGTTCCCAATGCATTTAAAATTGCCATCCCCAATCATACATATTAGGTTCTTGCAAAAAGATTTTCAGTGCTACAGACGCACATTTAGACTTGTTTTCTGTAAGTGCAAATATCATACTTGTTCATACATCCTGTTTGGTTTTGTAATTCAGATAGGCTCAGATATTCCAATGATTGTGCATTTCTAACTCTGAAAGTCTAGTTTGGTTTGCCTGTTCAAAACACAGTAACAAATTAGTTTATCAGTAAGAAACCAAGGTTCTCCTGTGCCACATGAAAACAAGCAATAACATTGTTCCTGCCCTACAGCACTTCTAATGAATGATATTAGTGCTCTATGCTGTACTGACTTCAGTACAAATACCAATTAGATAAATTATAAGCATTTGCTCTTACAATACTATGTTTTAAGCACAGCAATCATGTGGATTAAAAATAGTGACAGTTTATCTTTACGCTCTTAATAAAAATGTGTTATGATGTCCCTAAACTGCTGAATGAAAACAACAGATGAATCATTATTCAGTCAAAATGGTAATTTTATTATACATTTAAATAAAGCCAGATTTTCACTCAATAATATTAAAATAAAATGATGCAGAGAAACACTTTATCAATGACCTCCCAGATACAGAATCTAAAAATACAGTCCTGACCACAGCTAAGTACAGTTGTTTACTTCCCTTACTTGGAATATTCCATTTAGAATGAATCCCTGAGAAGTTCCCTCTTTTGTTTCGCTTTTCTCACCTAACAGTCCCCCTTCCACATGAGAATAACAGAAAGAGTCTCATCCCATATAATTTGCTTAAATCTTAAGGAACAGTTCTTGAGAAAGGCCAATCCCTTTCAAAGAAACCTCAGGATTAGAAAAAAAGACAAGAAATGAAAAATCAAAACAATTTTGCTTCAAAAACCACACAAAAAAAATTGTGATTGAATAAAAAATAAAATGTTGATTTGGAAGATAGCTATATAATACAGAATTAATAAATAATAAATTTCAATAGTTTAAGAGCAATCTAATCTTCTATCAAAAAAGTTATTTTCTTTATTCTTTCTCTCTCTATATATATATATGTATATATATATATATTCAAAGGCAGCTGAAACATACTTTTGCTACCCAAGAAGTCATATTCAGTGAATTTCAGTGAAATTGTAACATGCTAAAAAAAATGAACAGGTAAGCTTTTAGGCCACCAGGTGCAATGTGAAGCTATTTATCTTATCACCAAGACAATAGTTCAATCACTTCATTTCATTTTTCTTTCACTCTTAAGACTAGATATGACCACAAGAAATCAGTTTAGTGAGACACCCTGCAACAAAGAACATGTCATATTCAATTTCTTCATTACATTTGTTAGGAAAACTAATTTGATTGTTTACAACAGGTATGTTCACAATTTTTTATTTTTACCTGACCAGTTGCTTTTTAGGGTCTAGTATGTTCAGTAACTTGTCTGCATACACCTTCTTAGAAGCAGTAAAAAGAATGATCTAGATTAAAGAGGGAAAAAGTAATTATTTTAGATATAAATATGTGAATATAATGTAAAAAGAAAATTCAAAGGTAGCATCTAATTCTTCTTACCTCATAAATCTGAGACATACGTTCCAGGAATTCTCTGAAGAATGGCCTTAATCGGACATAAACCTGAAGCAGAAATGGACTTTATTAATAATTCAAAATACTTTTGCTATCACCTGTGCTAATTACCAGTTTATAAAGATTTAGTCGATCAACATTATGAATGAAGTAAGCAGCAAATAGGAATTACCCACACAATAATAACTTAACAAAAAAAAAATTAAATTAGCTTGCAACTGCTGACAAAGCACCTATAAGTAAAAGAGTAAGATGATAAAAACAGGCTTAACAATTTTACTGGAAAAATTTATTCAGTTAGAAATCATTTAAATTAAAATATAAAAGTTCGACAATCTCTAAGAAAAAGAAACTGTCTGCTTGGACTGAATAATTTGAATCTGCTTTGACCAGTTGGGCAGCATCATTCATACAAGATAGTGTGTTCCAGCATATAAGCTAAGCAGTCTTCTCATTAACTTTCTTCCACTAAGAACTAAACAGTGAATATGGGAGTGTCAGAAGTAGTAAAAAAACAGTTGGCTTCAGCTCTTTCCAAAGTTCCATTAATTTGAGCACCACCAGCAAACAAAGAACTGCATTCATGTATAAACAATTCCCTGTAAGTAACTGTAGACTCAAGAGAAGAGATACAAAAAGATAAGAGACTTCTGCATCTCTAACTCAAAATATAAGACTTAGTCTTACACAGAAAAATCTAGATAAATCTATAGCTTGGGACCAATGACTCAAAATTAAGGGAGATTTGACAGTACATATCAAGGGCTATTCTTCTACTCCTGCAGTAGAGTATTTTTAAATTTCTATTTTTTGTTTGAAAATATACATAAAATTTATTTCACAGATGGAAACCTAATGAAGTTACACATTACAATCTCAACTGTCACATCTTGAATCTTTTAGACTATCTGGAAGTCAGATTTTATACATGTATCCCTTAGACCCACAAGAAAACTTAAAGGTCTCTTGTACTAATGACCTTGTAGTACTGGAATTTACTGTGAGCAAAGATCAAGTTCTATGATAACCAAGTAGGATGTGAGATACTGATACTAAATTCAGTGAAATAATGAGGCTATAACATGCAAAACTAATACTGGTGTTTAGCACGCCGAGTTCCTTCACCTCTCAGTTTTCATCCATGTTGTGGCTGCAGCTTGATGCAAAGCGTCTACACCGCGCTTACAAGCTGACGGACTACTGGGCTCAGCCCATGCCAGCTCAATCCACCCGATTGTAAATGAAGACTTGGGCCTGCGCTAGCTTTGACAAGCACGCTCTGATTTATCCATTTCAGGCCCTGGAGAACTATCAACCTGTACTTGAGGGCGTACTAACTTGAACGAAGACCCTTTGTGGTCTTCGGCACACATTTGGGCTTAACCTTAACCAACAGTGAAAATGCATGCTAAGGGGTGAAAATGACCACCTTATTCTCCGCTTACCTTTCTTTTTGTTTCAGGGTTTGCCCATATATCAAATAAAATGCTTTTGAGAAAAGTATCATTAAAATATCCAGAAAGAAGAGGGAATATATTGACCTTACTTTAATTTAAACCAAGTTCATTTCAGATTTAAATTGACCTGAAGCAATTTACTTTTAAATCAAAGCAAGTCTCCACAAAGGATCTGTATTTTAACTGTAACTGAGTTGTATGAAATTTCTATGTGGACACAACCAAAATGACCAGAAGGAAAGGAAAAGGGAATAATTTAAGTGAATACAGTTTCACATTGTCAGTACATGCTGGAATAGATCTCAGTCCTTTAATGGAAGCATACACAATGAAAATCTCACTATTTAGCTTAAAATTTAGTAAGGCTCTTATTTGTTCCTTTTTAAAAGTGTCTGAAGTTCTCACTTAATTTTACAGAGTGACCAGTTACTATAGTAGTGTTTACATTTGCAGTTTTTCTAGACTAAGAATAATAATCAAAAGCATACAGTCTTATCACATCTGGTAACAAAGCCATTATTTCTAGCACAGGAAGATACATTCACTGACTATGCAAACAACGTCTACTTCCTTTCTCATTTTGGCAACCCACAGTGTGAGGCAGTAAAGAATTATCCCTCAGATTGGCTATCAAGAATGGTTTGGAGAGACCATAGGCTGTGCTTGATAGGTTTCTGGGCTGCATTTATCCAAGATACTACTGAAAAGCCAACTTTCTAAATACAGAGTTGACAAGTGTGTCTTTACACCATATGTCTCCTGACGGCAGTAAAATCTTTGTGAAAATGACATATCATTTTACGACAAGGTAATGAAGTTTTCTTCAAAGACTAGATGAGGTATTTATCTTACCACAATAATAAACCTAATGAATTAACTCAGAGCCACCAGGTGACCAGATGCTAAGTAACATTCAAGTTATCTGTGGTGGTAAATTCAGTGTAAACTGTTCATTTTGAATGTCTTTTCTGTATACAGTAAGCATATAATACACCCAACATCCTCCTTAGTTGAAACATAGAGTTTCAAGGGAAGGTAACAACTTTTATGTATTTTTGTAGCTTTCCTTTTGAGAAAATCACAAAAGACGATATCAACATAAATTCTTCAAAGCAGATATCAATGATCTTTGTGATCAGTATTGTTTCTACTCATTTCTCCCACAGTTGAAATGGTATTTCACAGTAGAAAGGGAGTGTCAGAAACTTGGAGGTACAAGTGATGAAATATTTTTATTTGCAGATGCCAAACGGTTTATTCTGTTCATGTGATTTTCCTGAGTAAACATTTACTTATTGGGACCTAAAGCTTACTCTTCAAAAATAAAGTCAGTCACAGAAAGGATATCAATGTTTTCACTGCATATGAGATAATAATTCTGCATATGAGATAATAATTGGAAATAAGAGTGGATAAGAAGGATGATGTTTGGTTTTAAGGCTTCTTCAAGAGCCTTCAAATTAACATGTCTGTTCTGTTACAGAAGAAACACAGATGTCACTTCAGAAACAGTCTCCTCCATAACATCTCCTCTACAAACTCTCCTGGCAACCAAAGGAATAAGCTAAGGTATCTGTGAATATCTTAAGTGTCACTAATATAAAGAAAAGCATTTGCTTTTACGTTACTGTTCCTTTTATATCTGGATTGAATCATATAGATCATAATGGCCAGTTTAAGGAATTTTAAAACACATTTGAATATATCAGAGAATAGTTATGGCTTCCTCAATAAAAGGAAGTTTGGGTTCCTCAGGCATACATGCTTTTTCTGTTTTGTTTCTCTGAATTTGTTTCGTTTGTAGATAATTGTGTTCTCTTTGTAATGTGTTCTATTTTAGATTACTGACATGGACTTGTAAGTGTGCATCTATTTTAAAATAAAGTTGTTAAATTATTTTCTTTCTCTGAAAAGTTCACATGTAAATGCACGCAAGAAATCCAGGGAAAATAATGTCTTTTCAGAATATGTATTTCTAACTACGCTTTATATCATAGAATCATAGAATCAGTAAGGTTGGAAGGAACCTCTGGAGATCATCTAGTCCAACCTCTCCGCTCAGCAGGGTCACCTAGAGCATGTTAGACAGGGTTGCATCCAGGCGGCCTTGAATATCTCCAGAGAAGGAGACTCCACATCCTCTCCGGGCAACCCGTGCCAGGGCTCTGTCACTCTCACAGTGAAGAAATTCCCCCTCACGCTCAGGCAGAACTTCCTGTGCTTCAATTTCTGCCCATTGCCTCTTGTCCTGTCACACGGGGCAACTGAAAAGAGTTTGTCCTCGTCCCCTTGACACCCTCCCTTCAGGTACTTGTACACATTGGTAAGATCCCCCCGCAGTCTTCTCTTCCCCAGGCTGAAGAGGCCCAGCTCTCGCAGCCGTTCCTCATAGGGCAGGTGCTCCAGCCCTCTGATGATCCTCATAGCCCTATGCTGGACTCTCTCCAGTAGCTCCATGTCCCTCTTGTACTGGGGAGCCCAGAACTGGACACAGGACTCGAGATGAGGCCTCCCCAGGGCTGAGTAGAGGGGCAGGATCACCTCCCTCGACCTGCTGGCAACACTCTTCCTAATACACCCCAGGAGACCATTGGTCTTATATATTCATATATATATATATGTATGAATACACACACACACACATATATACATGTACAATTTAAATAACATCCTCAATGGCAGATTCACTGATTTGTTTTTACTGTTTTGTGAGACTCTGGCACAACATAAGACAACTATAATATTAGAGCCAGTTAAGATGAGTTGACACAGAACTTTGGGTAACCAAAACAGAGGGAATAGGTAACCAAAGTAGAGGAAATTACAGCAAAAAATATCCCCCTTTCCCTCTCTACCTCTTCCTCCCCTTCCTTTTGCACCTTTGCTTTTTCTTCCTAACAGTTGTGTCAGCATTCCAAGTTTCTCCCTTTCCTTCTCAAGTCCAAACTTCAGCATAACTCTGGCAAATATTCACTTTGTTCCCTTCCATCTGCAGCGTTACTTATCTCCTCTCCTTATTTTCCTCTACTGCCTGATTCCACTGCATACACAAATTCTAATACCCCATCACTTCCCACTCCTGTTCTCTCTGTTGACATCTAATATGAAAGATAACTTTGTAAAAATACATATATCTAAGCCTAATAATTTTTGCCATTTTAATAACTGAAAGTCTATTTGTCCACAGAGATATATGACATCACCTACTTCAAAGTGACTCACACAAACTGCCATAAATACATAAGAAAAGCCTCCTAAAATCTTTCCCTCAGAATGATCACCATATCCCATTACTTCAATGGCACTAAAATATGAATGTTCAAAATCAATATGGTCATTCAAATCTGTCATAATGCCCAACTATTGCTACTTAAAATACTCTGAGGAAAGTTGGTGCATAAGGCAGACAGCAACACCAACCTGAGAGCAGTAGTTTTGAAAGTAGTTTTACATGGCATTCTGCATGTGTTTTAAATGGTATTCTTTACACTGTTGTACTAACTTTCAGTATCTGTTAAATGAGAAACTCCTAGCTTATTAAAAATCAATAACCCATTAATCCTAACAAAACCTATACTCAAAGATATAGTAGACACAAGTTTTCAATGATTTCTTATTATACAAGAAGTTTGAGATCTGTTTTGGGAAAAAAACTGTCACAGACAAAAAAAAATCTTAAAAGAAACATTTTTCAATTAATTTTCACTTCTGATATTTTTACATGCAACTTCCCAAAGTGTGTTCAATTTTCAAAAAAACCACAACACTTTAGTTCTTGGAAGGAATTATTATTCCTTTTATGAATTAAAAAAACAGATATGTATTCCATTTAGTGTGAAAATCTATGAAATTGCAATAATTAATTTCAATATACCTGTAATAAACCTGTATACCTCAGGATTTTACTAGCATTCTATAAGGTGAAAAACAAAGACACATGGGTTAACTTGCCAATGGGAAGCTACACTTACGCCCTGCACTTCCAAAATTAGCCCTTACTGCAACACGGCAAGGCCCCTTGTCTGGTCCAGCTGCCTCCATGCACCCCATCCAACGTCATGGTCAACAGTATCAAGCTAACCTGCTCCTAGTCTTACCTGGAAAAGCCTTGACATGGTTTGCTGCCAAGGAGTTGGGTTTGCTGACAGCCTTAGTTCAGACTGCACGGGACAAGTACGATGCACGGAGCTGGGTCCTGGGAACGTGTGGGGCTGCTCCTGACCTGGCAGCAGCCTGGACTTGCCAGCTAACCAAGCCAGACTCATTTCTGACTGGACCCTGCAGTAAGCGCCTGGAGATAACTGTCTTAAAATCATATTATAACCACACCGAGGTACCAGAACCTTAGCCGTCCCTGGTTCTTCAGGAGGAGGTTCTACTGAACTAAAAGTAAGTCTTTCCAAGCTCAGACCGGGTTTCCTTGTGGGTGCTGCCCAAGATACACTTTACATGATGGCTTTACAGATCCAGAGATGGTAGCTCTGCTGCTACGTCAGAGAAACCCACAGACCTGGGTACCATTAGAAATGAGAACCAGAATTCACAAGTGTTTTTGCCTCATTCCACTGTGGTAACAAAATAAAGAATCTAAGCAGTCTTTGGCTACAATGAGATGGAATCTGTGTAATGCTATATTTGGTAACCTACAACTGACCTACGTAGTTCTAGAGCACCTTTCAAGGACCACAAAGACCAAAATGAATTATGCAGTGATAGATCAATAAGGACATATTTCAACTCAAGAACTGAGTGAACACATCTGCATTTTGATTAAGGCCTACTTGTGAATGGAAGCTATCCTTTGAACAGAATAGGGGGCGAGATGATCTCATGTCTGGGACTTGATGCCTTCACAGCAACAGAAACAAAATATGATGAAAACCTCTTAACTGAGTAAAAAGATAAATTTTATAATAAGAAAAACATCTCAATGTAAAGCATTAAAATAGTACAAACAGCATAAAATCTAAGATCTGCAGCTGAGGAGTTCAAGATTTATTCCTGCTTTCCAGGCAGATGCAAGATAGCATTTAACAGACATTCTAAGAAAACTTCAACTTTGCAAAGACTTTATTTTTACAAAGACTTAACCACTAGCAAAATTTAGAGATTTCTCAATGAAGGAAATACACACAAATGAACTAATTCATTTTTTCAAAACTCTGAAGTAGGCAAGCACAACTGTACCCATTTTACAGAAATGGGGACAGCATGCTCTGAGTGACTTATCCAAAGGTTAAAAATTGCACGTTAGTGCTGGAATGGCATTGTAACTTTTAAGTTTCTAGAACACTGTGCTAAGCACATAAATTAAATGGTTCTTTTCTTCTGCACAATTTATCATAGGTTGCATGAATTAACTTAAAAACAAACAAATGCTATTTTTAGAAACCTTTCTTAACAACAAATCTTCACTTGCAGTCACTGAAACAAACAGCAACAGAGCTGAGTTCCTGTACTTGAAAAGTTGTTACTTGACTCATAGGGCAATGGAATTTAGGTATACTTTGTATTAAACCTTTTAGAATCTAAGTCAATCTGATTCTTACTGTTGCAGTATACTATTACGGCCAGTTCTGAAGTATCTTTCTGAAAAAGTGTCAAGTTTATTATCACACTATTAACACCAAGAATACTGGTTTGATATCTTCAGATCGGTAGGAATATTGAAATGCTATGAACTCAGGTTCGCATTTGCATTATTAGTCAGATTTAATGTGAAAAGAATAAGACATTCAGTAGGAAAATGAGCACTGAGCTCAGTTACTCTTTCTTAGAAAAGATAAATATTACTATTTTTCATATAGATTTTCCAGAAATACTAGAAAGTATTAGATATTTTCATACTAATAAGTAACATCTTCAAAAATGTATCTTTTACATCAGATATTGTTTTCAGTGGGTTGTATTATGCAATAGTTTATAGATAGTAACTTGCTGACTTCTACTCTGCTCAGACAGCTTAGTGTCTGCTTCCCATTGCCAGCTGAAATGACTTTCAAAATGAAATATGGAGATGTGAAATTAATACAGGATTACACCAGAAGGGGTGGTCATTGATAAGCAAAAATAACACATTTCAAAAGGTGCAAAATAGCTAATCATTGATTAAGAACACTAAAAAGGGTATATCAACAAAACTCTGTTCAACTTTTATCACAGGAAGATTACTTATCTTCTTGTATATAATAACCTAGTTGAACATGAATTTAATTGTATCCTTAAAATATTTAAATGTCTTGCTTATTACCCGTGGCTTAGTAAGAGGTGGAGGTTTATTAAGTTGTAAAGTCTAAATAGAATACAGTGATCAGGACAGTGCGCTCAGAGACAGCGGCCAACTTTCTCAAGCCTGTAAGAAGTTACGGTTCCTTGGCAATTCTAGGCTTGAGAGCTAAGAGAAAACTTATCTAGGACTTGCACAATCACTTCACTGTATCAAGGACTATATAGACTTATGTACAATGCTGTTAAATAAAGATTTAGAAATCTCATAAGTCACCCTTTCCATTGTCTTCAGTTCCTGAAGGTAAAACCCTCGTTGGATCTCAGCTACTCTCATTCAGACACACATCACTAAAAGGACCACAGTTATAGACAGAAAATACTCAAATCATACTGAGATCTTTTAAGAGAAGAAAGGGGAAAAAAGGAAGCTTTAGTCTTTCTGATTCTGTTAGCAGAGGCAAGAACCTCCAAAGAATTAACTCTAAGGCTCCTTTTAATTTCAGCCTGCAGGAAACTAAGCGTGGCCGTCACCAAATAAGAGATAAGAAACCCATGTTTAAAAAATTATTTCAGCTTTTCAAATTCCAAGGGTTTTTATACGCAACAGTGAAGAAAAACATTTTTAAAATCACGAAAAATACCTGGACAAGTGTCCTTTTAAGGTGCCTGATGACTGGCTCATTCTCCAAAGATACTACAGTGGGGTCCATTATCGTGCGAACTACATGGTGGGGAAGCTGTTGCTACTCCCAGGTACATCACACAAAAGGACCTGAGAACAACAGCCTGGGTCAGTGCAGCATCTTTGGCAGTTGCTGGAAGAGAGCTCCTCCTTCCCATGCTTGTTCCTCTAGGGTATGTCAATGTAAAACACACATAACTAAGAATACCTCCTGATGCAGAACAAAAAACTAACAATCTAGCAGTCTCCACAGGACAATCAGAAATCACTCTAATCACCAAGCAGATTCTGGGACTAAGGAGGTAGAACTGTCACTGGCAAAGGGTACAGCAAGACTAAACACTCTAGACAGAAGCTAGTTAATGTCAGGCTCTGAAGAGGTCTTCTTTATAGAAAGAAATGATCAACCAGTGCGGATTGTTGCACCCCACAAAGGGAAGAAAGGTAACAGTCCATGAGAGGCTGTCCTGGGAAACGACACTAGACAACTTTCAGGGTTCCTGCCTCCACCTGCTGGTAAGGAGAAAGGCTACTGCTGAAGATTGCTGCTACAAAGATCATTTACACTTTCTTAGATATGAACGCTTACAATTTGAATTAGTGACCAACATTACCACATTGTGGAAATAAACAGGGCTCCACAGTATTTCTAATACAGGAAAATCCACCTTGCAGAATTTGATATCTGCAGTTTATAACCCAGACAGCTGTTAAAATGCCAGACAGGATTTCTCTCTCTTTACACAAGATGATATACATATAAACAGCAAGAATTTGTATGTTAAACAAAACAAAAAGGTATATATTTTTCTATGCATGCCAATTACCTGGTAAATTACATCTTGAAAAAGGACTGGAAAAGTGAGTGCAGCATCTTCTAATTCATTTAGACTACAGTGCACTAACGTTTCATCCTATTAAAAAATTTAAAAAATAATATTAAAGTAAGAAAAAATTGTGAAAAGAATGTTGAAAACAGAAGTAGATGTTTGCATTTAAGGTAAGTTTATTTAGTTTGCAATTTGTTTTGTGCAACTGGTCAAGATTTGCAGAAGAGTTCTAAGAAAGAATTACACATTTAATTATTCCAGCAGTTTCTGAAGAATTTCACTAAGGATTGCGTGCTAGTGGTAAAATTACCAGAAGATATTTTAATTTTGTAGGCCATCCTGTCATTCAGATCAAATCTACATCCATCTATCCATTCATAGGATCACTGGAGGACATGCCAATTTATATTGCTCACGATAAAGTAGTGTTCCTGACATTATTAGCTATGTCTGAAGCATCCTTCAAAATAGAGAGTGATTAAAGAAATGATTCTAAAGAGAAATGTATTTTCCAAGAGTCCTAAAGAAAATGAATTTATTTGTGCCCTCTGAAAATAAGAATGTCCTAAAATTAAAAGATTAATTCTCTGTCAGTTTTGACACAAGTCCATGTGAAGCTGAATTTCCATATTTATTATACCACATTTTTTTTCAAAACATTTTAGGAAAGCTGTATGGGGACAGGTAACTCTTTTTTCAAGCTGATGAAAAATTTTATGTTTTTGAAGCAATATGTGAAATATTTAACAAATACATGAAGCATTCTATTTTTGCTACTATTAAATATATTTTTATATAGAACATCTTTAACATAAACCATCATGAAAATTTTAATATTCAACAAGGTCTTTTTGTTTAAAGACAACATTACTAATTTCAGCAACAAACAAAATCAATTTAGTGCTACTTAACTCTCCCTCTAATTTTGATACGTGTGTATAAACATATTTACCAAATCTAGAACTAATGAGAATTCTGGTGTGCTTCTCGTTTTCAGTGGAAGGGCTGGCTTCCTGTTAAGTTGTTCTTCTGTTAGTGGTGGAACATGTTTGATGAAATAATATCTGAAAAGAATACCAATTTAGTTGTAGAAATGTATGTACATTAGTTGGTGATGTTGTAACCCAGCTAAGTACTTTTAAGTATTTAAGGCTACACAAGAAATTAATAATTTAAATTGAAGAAGGAAATACTACAATATCAATACACAATTTTTTAAGAGCTTTCAGAATTCATTAATATAATATAAGAAAATGTATCAACTCAAATAAAGATTTCTTAAACCAATACCCCAAATGATCAATTTAGTATTTCAGTACAAATATTAACACTTACGGATCAAAGACTTCCCAGTCTTCTTCATAGGTGGCTTCTGCATGAGCTGATGAGTAGCCACTGTCTGGAGATACTGGTGCTAAAATTCAATGAAAATGACCAAAACAAAAAATAAAACAAAACAACCACAAGAGCTAGTCTTATTAGAGCAGTTTTTAAAAGTGAAAATTTGCACTTGATATAGCAGTGCTTCAAACAACAGTGAAAAAGTCCCCCTTCAGCCCTGCTCTGGCAATGCCCCATGCTTCAGCTGAAATGGGCTACATAGCTTCTCACAAAACTATCTGACAGCTTGATGTCACGTCATCCCACACTACTTCATGTTCTGGCCAAAGTGGAAGCGCCCCTATTACACAGCAAGGCATCCACACAACCTGCGATGATGTGAACAACCTGGATGCACACTCCAGTCACATCACCAGCTGATCTCATCATCTGCTAGGATGCTTTTGTCACGCAAGGAACACCTGTTGGTTGTGTGACGGAAGAGTAACAGGGAAAATGGGAAGTAGGAAGTTAACTCTAAGAAGCAAGCATGATTCATTCAGTCTGCAGCTCACTCTCACCTCATGTCTGAGGAGCCCTTCCAAGAAAAGGCCCCAGGGAATTAGCTGCAGACTGACTGTGCTGATCGAGAGGTCTGTATTGGACCTGTGGATCACACAACAGCCACCTTACTTGGGGCAAAATTTACTCCCTTGATAGGAGACCTCATAAACCTAAGTACTACTTAAATACCAAAATTTTGAGGGCCTAAATAACTGTTAGTAATTTGATGTTGGCCTTCCACAAAGAGGTGAGGCTGAATTTTAGGGATACAATTTTTTGGACAAAAAGTGTGGTGAATCTTTTGAAGAAAACTGGAAAATGAATGCAAGATCTGTATTTCTTACTGACCTCACCATGCTGTTTTATTACAAGAAACCAAAATGTTGCAAATTTCTCTTTTGTAATGAACAAATCAAAGGCATGCATTCCTAATGCAGGCAGAGATAAGTGGCTTAAATATTAATAAAGATGCCATACTGCTGGAATCACTGTTTTAAACTGAACAAATTTTACAGAGATCAACTCAGTTATATTAGAAATGGATTAGACCTACCTGCAAAAACTGTCTTTGGTGTATAAAAGAGGTTTGTCTACTAAACACTAAAATCAGTATTAATATTTTTTGGCATGCCTAAGCAAGTATGATATATTTATTTATACAAAATGCTAGTAGCATTTTCCTAGAGTCCAAATTACGTACAGCTTCAAGATCTGAATTGAAGGAAAACACGCATTTCTTACCTGTAAGTGGTGGCAGATCACGATCATTTGTTTCCTCCACTTCTTCTAAACCATTGTTGACAGTAGATCTGACCTGCACTGCCTGGCTAGTATAAGCTGCTCCATTGGTTGATGTTGCAGTACTTGTAGTAATCTCATCTACCTGTTCCATATCAAGCTGTTTGACTATTTCTTCAGCTTCAACAGCTTGTCCTGGAGAATCTGATCCTGATGTTCCTGAATTAAGATTTCAATAAACGCTTGGTCATTGCCTTTAAGATGAGCTACCTATCAGAGTACTATAGTCATTATTAAACATAAACAAAATATGTTTCAGAACAACTGTAGATGGCTTTATTTGATTCAGGTTACAAAAAAAAAAAAAAAAAAAAAAGACTATGACGAATGTGTTTGGGATAAAGAACTCTGCACCAGTTTTTCATTTTTTTTTAATAAAAGGTACAGTGCTTATACCTGGAAAGAAATGTACTAATGAATATAAAAATTTATTAAAGAGCCACCCTTACAAGAATTAGGAAGGAGGCCTTTTTTTTCTGACAGCAGTAACTCTTAGTCTCTAAATCAGAAGGAAAAGTATACTGTTACCTAAAAATAGCTTTTTTCCTAAAAAAAAAAAAAAGAAAAAAAAGAAAAAAAAGTCCTAGTTTTAACATTATTGACTTTTAAATTCATACTTACCATTTTTATTTGCTGGTGAGAAAAAATTGAAGACGGGAGAAAATATGGTGCCCAGTAACGTAGTTCGTGGGGGACTTCCAGTAGCAGGATTATCTTCTAATTTCCCATTTTGCTTTACATGTTGGTTTGTCATTTCATAACTTCCAGCTTCTGTAAAAGAAAAAGCATGAAGTGTAGTAGAATGCTTCTGTTTTTCAGAGTTACAAACTCTCTTTTATTATCATCGCCATTATAGGAAACATCACTGTTGCTCATAATTCTCCTTGATAGGCAGATAAATTGAGTATTTCATTAAACTAGGAATTCAGTATCAACATAAAAACAAGATGCTAATTTTCCACACTGTCTTAAGCAATCACTTTAAATTCACAAGCAATAGTTGTTATAAAAAGTAAGTTATACTTTAACAAATAATAGTTAACAGTAAGTTTAATAATAAGTTTAAATCCTTTAAATAGGCTTGATGATGGAAGACAGACTTTCAGATGCTGTGCGCCCTTCACAACAAACAGATGTCAGTGTCAGTGGGACTCCAGTAGACTGAAACAGGAAAAGGTGTCAGTGGAACTCCAACAGCTGAACCTCTAGACTTCCAAAATCAAGTCCATAGTTAGTTGTTTTGCATATATATGTGTGTGTATATATACATATACACACACACATACATACACAGACACACACATAAATCTGAATTAAAATAATTAGTTTATTATCATAGATAACAAAAGATGTGGAATTAAATACATCTTCATATTGCAATTAACAGAATACACAACAAGATTTTCTATAAATGTGCACATACGCTAATGTACCTCCTAGATCTAAAATTGTTGTCTCATGGGTGAAATAAAAGACATAATTCTGAAGCTGGAATGAAAGAGAAGTTATGTACTAAACAGTAACAAGTCTTTGAGATGTCTGTCCATATGGAATTAAGCGAATGTATTTTGTGCACATGAGCTGAGAACCTTTTTGTCAGCTGAGCCTGATGGAGCTGCACCAAGTACTTCACACATCTTAGCATTCTTATACAAAACATGGGCTGTGCCAGCTGCAACTCAGTGCCTTTACTATTACTGAATATCTTAACTAAGAACTTCATATTACTGTAACAATAAAATGGGTTGAGTGTGGTCTATGTGCATACCTCAAAGAACTTTGGTTAAGTAAATAGCCTCTCTTCCTTCTTCGAGCACTGTCTGCATGCATCCCACTACAAGTGAGTGAATATCCATTCTCTCTCCAGGAGGCAAAAAGTCTTAACAAACAGTAGCCCATACTGGAAAAGAGGATTCCCCTGAAGTCATGTGACATGGACATCCTTATACATCCTTGTAACCATCTGACAACAGTCAAACAGGTTAACTTCCTCACACTGTAATCTCACCATCACTGAAGTCACTAACCTGGACCTCTGTTATCTACATAGTTACCAGTTTTACAAATTTTGTGGGAACTTAAAATTGCTAAGATCTCCACCTCACTGACTAACTTGGTTGGAACTAGCCAATGTATTTCAAAGCTAATGGGAGAATGGAGAATGAAGGAATACAGACAGCACAATCACATAAGTCTTGTTTCCTTAGGCAAAAAGTCTAATGAAAGTTTAAGTTAGGTTTAGAAGCACTGTTTACACTATTAATGTAATTGAATGTTTTATCTAATACCTGAAGTATCTGTGTGTGTCCTGACTAGCTACTCAGAAAATAATTTTCACAATGAGGTGGTTGGATGACCTTTAAAGGTCCTTTCCAACCTAAATTTTTCTATGATTCTGTGATAGAAACCTGTCTATGACTTTGAGAAGTGCTTTTAATATCTAAGGATACCTGGTTACTTCCACAAAGGTCCTATGTTACATTTCTTGGAGAGACTCACAGAATCATAGAATTGGTAAGGTTGGAAGGGACCTCTGGTGATCATCTAGTCCAACCTTCAAACGAGTGGCCTGTATGGGGACTGAATCCGCGACCCTGGCATTATTAGCACCATGCTGAAGAAATATATCACTCATTTGTAAGAAAATGGAAAATGAGCTAAATCAAGTAACAATTATCATTGGCTTATTGGAAAAAAAAATAGTTAAATTAGTTCCAAAATAGCTAGTTATTGTCCCATACCCAAATTGTTCATACAAAGATAAAATGTTATTTCTCAAATATGTCCACTGTAGCTTGTATTCATAGTCTTAGAGATCTTATTTTGCTATGATTAGCTCAGCCTTGCTCTCACTGAGGTCAATCACAAACTCTTAATAATCCTCCACCACTGAAAAAATGTCCTTTATTAGTAAACAGCTGTAAGTACTGAATCACCATTCAACTGTAATAACATATGATTAGAATATTTACAGACCTCCATTTACTTGACTTTTCCGTCTTACTCGAGAGATCTGTTTATTAGGCTTTTCTCCTGTTTGAGGTGTGGATGTAATCAAGTTGTTATCTATATCCCGTTCAATTCTACTTCTTTTTGCAGGATTTTCTCTTTCTTCCTTAAAACAGAAAAGGAGGAAAAAAAGAAACATACTGAAAAGTGCCTCTTTTTTCCACTAAATACCACCAGGTGATGTTAGCTGTTAGGGAAAGCTCCATAAAAGATCCATATCCACTTCCAGACAAACAATATGCAACTCATACCTGGCCAGCTGGAATTTTAAATTCATTTAAATTGACACAACTCAAGGTAAGCAGCAGAGTACTGGGAAACAACACTGTACTTGGAATTTTTGTTGTAGAAAAACTGTAAATACTATTTTACTGGATAACTGATTTATAAACATTTAAGTACTGAGGAACTAGAGAAACATAGAAATACAACAACTAAAATTATCTGAAACCTGATTTCTCTGCCTGTTAAGATACACAAGAAGTAAACTGCACATCCAGTATAAATTTTTCCATAAATCTCCCTATGTAGTTTGCTGAACTGTATATAAATATAATACTTGCTAATATTTAATCCATATCGGATACTATCTGACAAAATTGAGAACTTAAAAATGTTAAAAGCAAGGGTTATAACCCAGTTATTCTTCTTACCTTTAAGTAAATGACTGTTCTCCTGTGTGGCACTTACATGAATGATTTAGCTCTTGTAGAACCAGATATTTTTGCATATTTTTTTGTGCATGAGTGTATGTGTAGGCACACATATTCAAGACAGATTTCTCCCCCCTTTTCCCAAAAGCACTTACTACATCTTAATAAAATAGCAACCTAAAATCTAAAGCATGACCTTTTGGAGTACATTGAAATGTGAAGTGTGAGACAATGCAAAATAAATAGAAGTAAATATCAAAATAATAACAAGGCCACGGAGCACATTGAAGTTAATTAAAATTTCAATTTTAGAATTACCATAGTACCTTTCTGCAGCAGTGGTTTTCAAATCTTTAAAACGAAAAGGGAAATCAGTTTGCTTGCTCCAGAAAAAAGCATGCAGATCCTTTAGTAAAATTAATTTAAAGCCCACGCTAAGACTAAATTAGCTAAAAGAAGTACTAGAAAGCACAGGAATGCACTGACATCCGTATCAGAATACAATGCACGGGAACACCAGTGGTCCCCAAAGCATCCTAATGGCAGTATCTTCTTGACCAACAATCTTTGTGAGAACAACCAAATTCCTATCACTTACAATTAATTTTATTGTACATACAACAAATTCATATAATCAGAGAAGACAGATGGCTCACTGAACTGATAAAAGAACAGTACGGTATTTCATTTTCTATATCATTAATTCAAATTCAACACTGAAAAAAATAAGAGTATTAACTTCTTAAAGCAATTCATTTGCCTTTAAATAATGAACGTGCTTCACTCTGCTTTATGGAAGACAGGTGTAGAATCATTACAAAGCTCACGATGAGAACAGGAAATCAGGCTGACAGTATAAGCAGAACACAAAGAATTCAGTAAATCTGGAGCCTGAACTGCCCTTTCATCTTAGAAGTGTTCCTCCAGAGGAGGATCTATCAAGGAACTGTGGGAAAGCTCACACTGCTGTGTCCTCCTTGTACTACCTCTGTGAAAAAAAGGACTTTAGTCTCCAAGACTGCCAATCTTGCACCTCTGAAGTGCATTACATTCATTAAAAAAAGCTAGAAATCAAACTGCAGACATCTTTTCGCAAAACAAAACAACAACAACAAAAGCCAAAACTCTACTATTTCTAAAAAAATGTTTGACAAAAAAGGAAACAAAACAAACAATGGACAGGACTACAAGAAAAACAAACAATCAATGAATAAGACTTGGAGCAATAATAAACATTTCTGTGATGTGAACATAAATCAGTAGATAAGAGGAGGCCTGACAATATCACAAACCACAGTATCAGAGTTCAAGTGGCTTGTTAATAGAATTCAAAGCTGAAATTACATAAAACTCTGTTGTTCTACTTGACTTATATGCTGAAGATTTTATTGCAAACATATATAATAAATATATTTGTATAATTAGTTACATTTGAATTATATCTATTCAGTTCAATATAACCAATTATCATCAATAATTGTGCCATAAGGAACATGGCAATGTCACACCAACATGCATGCTTTGTTAGCTTTTTGTTTGTTTTCACAAATGATACCCATATTAATGAATAGCCTAAACTGACACTACAAGTAATGACAACACTTGCTAAGTCAACGTAATTTATCATACTGCTAGAACTCAAAAATCAAAAAAGATCAGAGTATCTTACAGCAGCAAGTTCTACAATATTTCCATTTTTAAAACTTAAAAATTGAAATAGTACTTCCTGAACTTATATGTGCATCTGTTTTTGTAGTATTATTAGATCGTCATTTTGTTACTCTGATTCTGGTATTTTCTTTAAACACTAATTTGTATTTCATACTAATGTTGACTTGAATGGGGGTTGTGAGTCAGCAAAAGACTCAAGATCAGCCCTGTCATCATCCACACTTCAATAGCGACATCTTAGTTTCTTATCTTCTCTAACTGATTATCTCTAATGTTTTTTAGGTTTTGTTTGTTTAAGGAATATTCCTAGTAAGCCATCTTTAAAATATCTGTTAACTGAATTAAGACTGTCATCAAAATCGGCATATTTTAAAGTTGTATCTTGGTATGAATACATCCGTTGCCATAAATCCATAGAATCTTATTCCTGATTTGGATTTTAACATACCCATAAATGAGCTACTATGTAAGGTATACACATAGCCTATCTCTAAGAGTTCTGCTGTTCCCATGGCAACCACAAGACTACTTTGTTAAGTCATTAGCGCTTTGGAAGATAGCCCAGCAGTATCAATATCATGCCATGTTAATGCCACTGGAACCACTCCAAGTCTTGCTACAGACACAGGAGAGGACATGAAAGGAAATATGAGAAAAATGTGGACATTTTACACCGAAAAACCTGTCCAGAAAAAAAAAAGAACAACATGTAATTCAAATTTGTGGGAGAGGAAGAGAACAGGGGAAGGAAGAAAGTTAACAAAATCTTGGAAAACAAAACAAAAACAGAAATATTTCTCTTATCTTAAAATTCCAATATAAAATGTTTTGCTTAGATTTCAGCATTTTGTTGCAGTGGTTTTGCAGTCAAAATGTTGCACTATTGTGCTGTATTACAAATGCTAGAATGTAACATAGATTAATTGTCCTAGTTTAATGAAACACAAAAGGTAAGCAGTTTGAACCATTTACTTTTACTGAACTATTTCATTATCTGTATCTCTATACTTCAACGACAGAAATGAACACATGCTATTCAAGATTAAATTTCACTATTTTTGACAATTTAAGAATACACTGTTTAATTAAAATTATTTTGACTACAGCTTGTTAAGATTTATTCAATATTTAAACATCAAAAAATGATTCTGATTTTAAATCATAATTCTTTTTTACCATATAGTTCATCTGAGGTATGTTTTAATATTATCACAACTTCTTACATATTCTTTAAAATTTACAGTTACATTATTTCAATATCTGGATTGTTGGGAGTAAGTAAAGGAGTTTTTTGGACTATTTATAGGAAAAAAAAGGTTTCTGAAGCAATTGAAAGATTACATTCAGCCTATCAAAGTAATATATATGATTCTCAAAACATATTTTCAATGCGTTTTAAAATGTGAAGATTAGTATAGTTCAGATTTCTGTCTGGATCAAGACAGAAGAGATTTAGTAGTTTAGCCCTGACAATGTTTAAATTTGATCCACTAGGTGGGGGCAACATTCACTGCAGTAATGCACTGTGTAGTCGTATCAATTCCAAGACAGTTGAGTATGTTACTTTCAACCTTTCTTGATTGTTGGAATCCTACAAAATTTCCAACAGGAATGCTAAAAATATACAATAAAATTATGCTTACAGACTTGCTTTTCTTAGTTCCCTGTATAGATAATTCCAAATTCAAAAGAATCCTTGAACCAGAACTTAAAAATACACTGAATTTACTATTCAACATTTTCACAAAGAAATACCTTAGTAATAAATCCTATAATTTATTGGATTGTTTTAAATATATCTACAGTTGACTCCAGTAGGGTTTGCTACTTTGTGTGGGCTTTTATTTATTTATTTATTTATTTAAACATCCATTATCTGGCAAAACTATCATAGGTACTTCTGGCTTTCCAATTATTTACAAAAACATTGTGCTTCCAAAGGAACATCAACCTTTTACATGCTTTTATTTATCCTTAGTAAAAGTATTTTTATCAAATTTAAGTGAATATGACTCAATAGAAAAATAAAAGAAACCAATGAGGTGTACCTTGGGTGTACTTCCTTTAATAAACTTTTTGATTGAAGATAATAAGCCAGTTTCATTTTTCTGTGGTTTTCCTCCGCCAACAGGTAAGCTCTCTTCCACCTCTGAATGTTTCCTCTTTGCCCTCAAAGCACGTTGCGTGTGAATTTGATTTGACTGCTGAGAAGCTTTCCGCGTTCTCAGCCTCATTTTCCTGTGTACCACATGTAAAGCTACAAATGGAAGAAACAAGAACACTAAGTCATTGGAGAAATTTATTAAGTTTCAGATCATGAATTCAAAAAATTATATAATATTGACACTGTGCTGATGCACTGAGCTTTTACATCCACACACACACCCCACACACATACATATGGCTTAATTTAAATGAAGGAGAAAAGCTATTTAAGGCATATCATTGGCAAAAGAACAAATGAATATAAGCTGTCCAAGAATACATTTAAGCATTAGATCAATGAGGTTTTTGCATACCCTTCCAGTCAGAGTAGTGGGAGCAAAAAAATCTAACTGCTTTTAAGATGAAAAGGATTGTATGGTGCCTGTTGTCTTCAGCATCAAATGACTGACTCAATGACCTAGGCAGTCCTTTCCAGTCCTGTGTTCCTTAAAATACTTTATTTTAGGGCTCTACATCACATTTGGGATAAGGTATAAATCTAAATTGGTGTCAAGTGTTCACAGAATAAGAAATCATAAATAGGACTATGCATTAAATATGGGTGAGGATATAGACATTCAACAAAGGAACCCAAGATTGATCTTCAATACAACTGTATTTGGGAATAAAATTATACTGGAGAAAGACTCATGCAAGAGCAGAGTGAAAAGCCATTCCAGAGAATATGTCCCATTAATCTCCAACCTTCACTTGGACTGCTGGTACACTTAAATTTGCACATAAATAAAATTGCTTTTCTGGATTGAGGCATACACCTTCTTCAGCTGACTGAAGCTCATACTTGAGTTGACCTGAATGGGACTACTCGTGCTTAAAATTATGCATGTGCTGGATCAGGAGCAGAGAAAGTAGCAACAAAATTCATTTGAGAGGTAATGCACAGAAATACTGCTAAGAGAGTAGTGAGTATTTCCTAGTTTAAGTCACAACATTAAGCAAGATTACAAAAAGGAAAAGCATATGCTTATCCTATAATGTGATATGCATCATAACACATTATAGGATTCAATATACTATATATATATATAAAACATGTCATATTTGCTTTAATTGCTGATGAACAGGGGATTTTATACACACTTGTTCAGCATTCTCCATCAGTACTTAATACAACAACTACTACAGAATGGAAAAAGCCAAGTTGAGATTTTTAAATGACTGTAGTAATTATGAAAACAACAGACTGACATTTGAGATTTAAGGAAAAACAACAGGAACCGTAGCCTAAATTTATAAAAATTGGTTCCTTACAATCTTGCACCCTCTAGTAACAGAAGCATTAAAATTTAAAGTTCATAGGAATACGCTTTTCCATTAATACTTACAATAAAACCTGCATTTAGTTTAGAAGAATATACTGTATGTCAAAAAAGTAATGCATGGAAATAATGAAGAAAATAAATATTTTAATCTAATTTTCTATTCCTATTCCTTGCCACTACAAAAATAAATAAAAATACCATTTTTATACAAAAATCTAAAATAAGTACACATTACCAGAAGTTACACCTTGACTTTTCTTTCTCACGAATTGCTGCCAGTTTAATATTATTTTTGTGATTTATGGCAGAAAGAATTCACAGCAATAGACATATGCTCCTACTATACTTCTATATAAATTAGAAGGACTGACCTAGTTGTAATATTTAAGAAATTATCAAACATTAATTTACTTAATGGCCCAAAGGTACCTTAAAATATATCAAGTATTTTTACTTCAGAAATATTCAGGGAAGCATTGTTTTTATCAACTTTTTATGGGTTAAAAAGTTTTTTAGGTTAGCATGAATTATCAAAATTTTATTTATATTGATGACAGAAAAATGGACTACTACAGTTATGATTTCTCAGTGTTGTTTTATGTAGGAGATGAATTAATTCACAACACTGGCAGGAAATTAAGCCTGAGACAAAAAATGACCATTTAAACTTTTAAACCAAATAGTTTATATGTATCAATGCTTCAAGTTAAATAGTTAGCAATTTATTGGAATGAAGTTAGAGAAAAATAACATTGTTTTGCCACATTAAAAATATTCTTACAGCTCTCTGAGAAGCTTCATGGAAGTCCACCCATGCTTTTAAATGAGAATTTTATTAGCAGTATTATCAACCTGTTAAAGAATTATTTTTTTCCTGAAAGTGGCCTCAGATTTGGTTATAAGCCCCCGAATTCTTTAATCTGTTTATTCCAAGAAGACATGTTAGGCCACAGGCAGCAATCTCCAGGACAGTGAAGGGGGCAGAGCGGGAGCGCAGACAGCAGCCGTGAACACTGCAGCCATCCCAGCTTCCACTGGTTTCAAGTGGGCATCATCAGCCACAGCACGTGAGGCTCCTTCACGTCTCCTACACCCTAAACAGACTGCCCAATGCCATCCAGAATGGCTAAACATTTTGGTTTGCAATCACTCCTGGCCTGCCAGGGGCCCCTGGAAGCCTGGCACGGGACTAGAGGAAAGAGGCAACCCACCTCCTCGCAGGCCTGGTAGGCACTCCGCTGTTAGAGAAACAGGCAACCGAGACATTGGGAAGTCAAGAAGTGGTGAAAGTGGAAGAAAAACAAAAAGACATATGAGAAAAGAAACAAGAGTATGCAATGATTAGAGCAAAGTTATCAAAGGTACCAGAATCTGAATTTCATTTGAAATTAAGGTAT
Source organism: Rhea pennata (assembly GCF_028389875.1). Lineage (NCBI taxonomy): Eukaryota > Metazoa > Chordata > Aves > Rheiformes > Rheidae > Rhea > Rhea pennata. The sequence goes on along the minus strand of NC_084672.1, from coordinate 993,774 downwards.
GGTAGAAGATTATAACATGAGAGATCCTAGAGGTTTGCTCCTGCTCCCTCCTCCTTTCTTTCCCACACACTAATGCCAGAATTTGTCTGCCTCCTCAGAGACCAGGTTAGCTCACTGAGCTAATCAGAAAAAAAAAAAGAATTTTTATGCCAGTTTAATCAGTTTCTAAAGGGAACCAATGAACGTCCATGCAACAGAGCAGGTGTGCAGCTGGGCTTGGCCCTCCTGCTTCCAGCTTGCACTGGTGCTCCCGGTCTGCCCCGGGTGCCCATCCCACCCCTGCTTGCAGTGTAGGATGCCCTGCGTTTCCGCAGAGTCCAACCCTGCTCACAGTCCACGCTGACAGGCAACGTTGTGCTACACAAAAGCAAGTACAAAAAAATAAACAAAGCAGGACCAGCATTGCCTGTGGAACTTAAACTGGCTCTTGCATTCATAAGCTATACAGCATAATTTTTAATGACAAGTATATGTTCAAAAAGGGCAAATTAAGGGTGAATGGACAACCTTAGTTTCAGCACTTCCTAACTTTTTAAGCACTCTTTTGTAATCTATTTTTTTTTTTTTTTAACACAACTTAAACAGAGGTTAAGTGCTTAGGAAATTCCTCATGAATTGTAAAGGAAAATCCTAGTGTAAGACACCACTAGCTGTTGATGTTGGTCAAGCAGTAAAAGAATAAAATCATCTAACACTTCATATTTGAACTTCCACAGGCTCTTGGCAAGGTCTTTCACTGAAAGAAACTAAGTTATCAAATAACTAGAAAGGTCCTCTCATGGGCGACAAATTGTTTAAGACAGAAAATGAAGAGGAGGAACAAACAGGTGAAGAGAGACATTCAGTGGCCCATCCAAAGATCTGTGTGAGGACCTGCTCAGGTTTTCTTGTTTAAAAATATTCACATATTATCTCACAAAATGTGCAAACAGTGAGAAGGCAAAGTCTAGAGACGATTCAGAACTGGTTGAAAAATTAAAAACTAAAAGTGAACAAAAAGTCACAGAAGATCGTAACATACAAATGATTATGCAATAAAAAGGCAGATGAAATTCATGTACAAGAAAATGTAACTAATTATTCAGACATAATTAGTGCTGAGGAAAATGATCTTGGAGATTCTCCTTGCTGCCACAGAATGGACTTCTGCTTTGAGAACCTGTGAGCTGTACCATGACCGGGAACACCTCTGAGCCCATGGCCCCTGAAGGGATTTCTGAGCTGCAGTCCCCAGCGTTGTAGAGTTAAGTCAGAACAGAGGCTGGCCCACAGGACCTTCTAGTCCTTTTCCTGTAGCAACAGATCCTGACACGTGGTGGGAGGGTCACACAGGTAAAAGAACAGACTGCGGCTATCTATACTGAGGTATAGATGCTTCCACAGTAGATGACTAGCTAGATGTCACTCAGCCTACTGAACTGAAACACTTGGGAAAGCTGAATAGACTTTTACGAGAGAGGTCGAAAAGATGGACCATGCGAAGCTGGGAGTGTCTAGTGGCTGCACTCCAGAGTACTCACTGTGATACAAGAAGAGCACAGGATTCAAGGTGGCCCTAATGTCTCAGAGCAAACAGGTATATAGCAGATGTGTGTGTGCACACGTATGTGCGTGAAACCAAGCAAGAGGCAAGCACTACGGAATGCAATCAACCATACCAACTGCAGTCCAGGAATTCTCTGATCTTCATGACATCTGCCAATGTCATCCTCCAGCATATGGAGAGAGTACTCTAATTCTAAACACCAAACTTTTCGCCTGAGCACAGCTGTTCTTAAACTTTTTCTGTACAATAATGCTTTTTAGGCATTCAAATTATGGTAAATGAGAATCTCAAGTTAATCTAATTACAGAAACTGACTTCTCAGTCAAGAGTGCAATGAGCTCTCTGGAAAGAGTGTATTTCACAAAATTCAAATATTCAGCAATTCCTAACATACATATATGCATATGCTTATATACTCAAAAAATGAGATTCTTAATTCTCAATTATCTAGTTCAAGAAACTCTGAAAAGCAAGAAGAGAGTAACAGCTCACTATCTCAATTTTTTGATTGACAATGGATAACTATTTATCATGGTGAACTGGGAGTTAAGTAAATGAACAATAAAAATATAATGGAATTTAGTACATTCAAAGATGTAAACTCCATTTATTAAAACACGTTATTTATACATTTTGAAAAACTGGCAAACATCCTAAAATATGACTTACAATTCGGCAGTCAAAAATATTCTGGTGAGAAATCACTGACTGACATTAAGTGAGCACAAATTAAACAAAATTATGCTAAAAACAAATGTTTGTGTAAAGAATTAGAAAAATAGCTGTAAAACATAGAAAGAAGGTTGACACTGGCGGAATTCCAATTTGAGAACAAAAATATTACTTAAAATGGCTATTCTACAAGTTACCAAATCTTTTCTAGAATAGCAACAAAAATTAAATAGACAAAGCAGGAACCAATATAATGTTTTCCAATTTGTGTATGTATTTATCCAGCAACGAACCATTCAACTCATCTGTACACTATTGCCAGAGAGTTCTTTGGCTTATTTCACATCCTGGGTATCAAGCCTCAAGTTATAAATAGCTCTAATGGACTTAGCAACAGTCACTTACAATCCTCTCAGTGACAGAAGTTTGCTTTTCTAATGCTTGATACATTTGGCAGTGTGCAGTTTTTACTTGAATTCTATTTGTGTTTCTTTTCTGAAGCAAGCCTAAAACTATAATACTTAACACAGTCAAAATAATCAAGTCTAAACATGTACATGAGTTTCCTTCCTTACACACTTACTATTCAAATTTCAGCATAGTATGAAAGTCAACTAAGAATCTGACTAAACTACTGTAGAACTAAACATTTTGCTTAGCCACATTTAGTTAAGACTTATTTATATTGCTATCATGTTTGCATCCAGCAGGTAAATTAAGACCAACGTCAAAACCGTTCTACAGTTCATTGCATGTGGGATTACACTAAACAATTCTAAGGAATTTCTATACTTCAATTCTTTTTTCAGTAGATTCACTTTTAAGACCTTGTAGCTCCTAAAATCTTTGCTCTATGCAATAATGTCATTTCTTTACACCCTGTAAAGTTGATACGAAAGTCTTACCACAGCATCACGAATTTGAAACCATTAATAGCATATATACTAAGCATTTTAAAATTGAAGCCATATTTCTGCATTACACACATATCATACTTTAAACTCCTAAAAAAAAGTCTTTCCCAAATTCCTTCTACATATATGTATATATAAAACAGAAAGAGAAAGAAAAAAAGGAAAGTATCAGTTGAAAGAAAAGAGTTTAAATGTTGAAACTCATTCTTTAGAAGAAAAAAACATGGCAAAATGCAAGTTTCGTTAAACAATTAGTGAGCTAGGAAAAATTAAGTAAAGAAGCAGCTATTAAAAACAGATGAAAGAGCTACAGCTGAAATACATTTGGTTTTTCTGAGTTCCTACACACTAAGTTGTCAAACTCACAACCCTGCAAATATTGTCATTATTCTGTGGCACTGGTACAGCATACCTACTGGAAAGACATTCCGGTGAATGATTCCTATTTCTAAACCAGAACATATCTCTATACAATTTTCAGTTAATGATGATTTATTTCCCCATCACATATGGTACTACTGTTGTATCTACTCTTCCACAAAACTACTAAAGAAATTTAGGTGTGGCAAGTATAATTAAAAGGTTTAAGGTCTTTTGATACAGGAGAAACTTAAAGATGGTAAAAGAACAACAGTGATGAACAATAGAAAGATGTAACTGGCATGAAAACTTAAAATTATAGTGTTGAACAACAACTACAGTTAATTTAGCTCCTGGTAATAACACTGGATTGCCATGACTGAAAGCTATATATTCCAAATCTGAATACCGGAAGAGCTCTAGAGGATTAAGACAACTAAACACACTGCAGGAATGTCACTTGGTGAGTGACAGGAATACATTATGTGAGAACTCATTTATTTATTTATTTATTTGATTTTTCTATCTCATCAATTTCTGTATGCCTAAGTCTTTCCCAGACAGATCAGACACACTGTAAATCCTCACTGGATTTCACAGAATGTCTCGCTCTTCCCAACGCCTCAGAAGCACCATCTATAGAGCCAGAGACAGCTTTCTGGCCTACTGGCTACAGTGGTGCAGAAGATACTATGAGCTTCTTTTTAAGAAGTGAGATAATAAGAGAAAGGGAAAGCATGAAACTTCTGCCAGCTATGCTGGGACTTTAAACATTTTTTTTTACACAATAGAGCTGCTGTGGTTATAGATTATACTAGTCTCTTACTGTAAACACAGCATATGTGGACAGAACATTTCTTTCTGCTGTCACAGTAAACTTCTCTCCAAGTGACAAAAGTAAGCCAAGAAAGCTCCCTTCTCTTGGAATAATCATGCCCATACATGAGCTTTTGCCACCATGGAGACAATGACCAGTATGAAAAATTCACACTGCAAAATACAGCGTACTGACAAAACTGTATGGGATACCTCTGATTTTAACAACCAGGTCGTTTTTCCTGCATTGTTACCACGGCATTTCTCCAAACACTTTTTTAAAGGCTACAGGACAGTGAAACTTCTTTACTCTTCTTCTGAGATTTCAAGCAAGAGGGTCTATCAGTCCTGTTTAAAATGCAGATAGTATGGACATGTCATCAATTCACATAAAGCCGTGAACTGTTATTCCTCTTAAACAAACACTACGAGTCATATTTCATCAGCACATTGCGTTACTGTGATGTGACCCAGATTTCATGTATTAAGAAGAATCCCATTCAAAAGATGCATTGATTGAGCTGGTTGAAGTTCATTTACGTGGTACTAGTGATGCTTTCAAGAAATGTTAGATCTTATGATACTGCACAAAGAAGCCTGAGTCACCATGGGAAACCCATGGAAAAACAAAGCGACAAGTCTGTCCCTGATGGGGCAAGAAAATATGTAACAAATAATAATATACCAGTCTGGCCTCAAAACACTCAAGGAAAATGACTTACAGTCTTTCATCCAGGCAGGTCTCAAAGCACTTTATAAACTTCAAGGAAATGCTTCCTTCACTTCTGTTAGTTCAGAGGTGTTGAGACCTCTCCCCCCTCAAAACCTCTTGGCCTTTCTTCAACCAACTAACACTCCTTTCCTAGAAAATTATAGCAATTATACTTTATTCCAGCTGATGTACTTCATTGTTTGCCACATACTATATTACTCTTGTCACATTTTTCAAACCTTCAAGAGCATTTTTCTGCAACCACTTCCTAGAGAGACAACTACTAACCAGGAAACTATGACTCAAAGAAATGTAGAAGTAGTGCCGGTACAGGTAAGAGCAAAATAAAAAGACAATGATTTATAAGAACAGCAAAACACATAGTATATGCTATCCACGTATTGTGTCTGGTTATGAAATCTGGATAAATCTACACCCTCCCTACAAATTTCATTTTAAAAAAGTCACCAATTGTAACTATCAAAATTGCAATGCAAACAGTACCACTAAATTTTCCTTATTTCACTGAAAGTCTTTTTTCTTCTTCCCCAACATCTTTCAGGCTACTCAGCCATTTCATTCTAAACAAACCACACCAGCCCGAGGTTTACTTTCCTTGTTTTAACCATGATTCCTCGGTGTGTCTGTCTTATGCTTATGCACTACAGTTCAACCCTTTCTGTGTTTAAGTATCTCCCTTGAAATAAATGTTTTCTAAAAGAGATTTTGCCAAAGAATGAAGAAGGCCTTTTATTATTGGCCAAAACACAAAATAGATTTTCTGTTACCTTATTTTTCTGCTCTAACAATCATATTTCTAGGCACCATTGCTTTGCTAGCAAGGCTTTGTTTTGATTATACTATATGCATTTGGAACTGAAAGTTTATTCCCTCCTGGCCAAGACATTTTTCCCTTTGTGACTGAGGGTACACACTTGTAATTGATTCATCCGTTGTAGTTTGGGTCACACTAATAACCAACAAAGGAAAGCTGAGATGTGGATTAGCTGTAGAACAACTAATTTCAAAACAAATCTCAAAATCTGTTACAGCAGAAAGAAAAAATGATACTATTTACAATCTCTTATGTTGCCAAGATAAGAATTTTACATTAGTCATCTTCAGATATTGTGGAGCTCACCAATAGCCAAAATGTTTTGAAATAAATGTTTGCAATGCTTGACTTTTAAATGAGTGGATTACAGATTCCACTAGAACTTGCTCTGTTCCTGTCGAGATCCTGGAACGGACCAGCTGTCTTTGGACACATTAGGCTCCCTAGACATTTAATCCATGCTGCTGGGCACACAGAGAGCCTATTTTTGGAAGTCATCTCCCTCTTGTTACAACCCCTGGTACAGACAGGTTGCTAAACACTTCCTGAACAGACCTTCAAGGATGTTGGGATACACTTTGACCTCAGAAAACTACTAACTGGTTATTTCTTTTATTGTACATAACTTTCTCTTGGGCTACAGAAGCCATGAAGTAACTTTGGTGTTTGTTATAAAAAGCTAGTAGTTTTTGCAATGTCTACATGGAGAAGGGAGTTGCATTTTGCTTAAATTCATCAAAAAAACTAATCTTGCTCTGCTTTAACTTAATCCTTCTGTGGAAACAGAAGCCACATATTCCACAGGACTTTGTCAGGTGTGTTATCTACCTTTTAAAAGGTAGATAAGATTTTTGGTTGCTCCCTTTGCCTTAACAATAACAGACTATTTTTAATGTGGGATAAAAACTCTTAAAATGAGAATATGATCCTTATTTCCCCAGAAAATATTTTTTCCCGGCAATTACATAACTTCATAATCTTTCAGAGTAATTTAAAATCATGCTCTCTACCTAGTAAGGGGCTATCATTACACTCATTTTGCACATGGCTTTCTTGGTAAAGGAAAAAAAATCATGACACCATTGTTAAAATTGGAAAAAATGTCATCACATCCTTTTTTTTTAAATCAGTTATTATCCATGTAAATTCAAAACTAAACATTCATCATTACATATGCAAGCTGATTTAAAGCTAACTTTTTCATAGTCCATTTTGGCCTGCTTCTTGATGGAAAAATCTCATCCTTATAAATTTCTGAGAGATTACTGTGAGATTAATTTCCTAATTTGTGCATGTGCATGCCCACATGTGCCCGTAGCTAAGTTAAAACTGATATGAAAACAAGAGCTAAAGTCCCAAGAGCTTCAGTAATCTTGGAGTGATATTATATTAATATATATAACTTTAAAATATTGAGAATTCATGACCTTGAATGTCATTCAGTTTCAAAAAATTAAGTGAAATCAGTTTCAGGTAACGTACCTATCTGATCTCATTGCAACAATACTATTTTACACATTTTATTTTCTTTGGTTAAATGTTTTCTTCCTATTTTGTCATGGGTGAAAATCCATGAGGAAAAAAAAAATCATTGGCTATTCAGAGGAAAATTGTATGAGGTACCTGAACAATACTGCAATAATACAATTACCACAAACACATTTCATCAGCGCCAATGTAGATTTTTGTAAGACAAAACTGATCTTCATATATTCTGTAATGTTTCTATCTTCTTTAATTCTACCCCAAATTTCACTTATTTCACAATTTAATTGCTTTCAGTTTTTTCCTACCCTATCTCCATCACTTTAACAAATAACCTTTTAATTTTAAATATGTGAAGTTCATTTAAAAAGTTTCCTGTTTATTCTAAACATACTTGCATACAACATATCGCTTCACACTCATTCACATCATGTAACTTTAGTTAGTAGCAAGGGCTACTAAACAATATGTTCCCTACAGTGTATCATGTATAAAAATGCAGGAAAGGTAGTGATGGTGGGGTTTGAGTAATTTGCTTTCTTTGGAAAATACATCAGGAAGGGGAAAAGCAAAGGTTCTTTGAAGTCTTACAAGACCTTTCAAGTGAAAATGTGACATCATCATCAAGCAGAAACCAAGAATTGAGCAAATGAAGGTGAAAGGGTGCCAAATTGTTTAAAATGTTGGGTTTTGTTAATCTTTGTAATTAACTTAAACACTAAGGAAATGCTTGAAAGAAAGTCGTCTTCGTGCTTTCTATGAATGTGACAGCACACACATGTCACCAGAAGCACTGAAGAAACAATGTAGCAAAATCATGGAAGACCGCTCTTGATATTTGAAAATGTTTTAATGTAAATAGAAGGCACACTTTCTCTTCTAATTTCCACACCTCCTCCTCTACATCCCTCCCACTTCAGTGAATACTTTTTCAGCGTTCATTATGACTAAAGGAAAAACAAGGAGGACAAGCCGTAGTTCAGTGATATGTTTTCTCCAGCTACTCACTCCGGCTGTTCATTCCCCCACGGGTTCTGCCTGAAGCTGGAAGGCGCTAGTTTTTGCCAGTGTTAGTTTTCACTAGCAGCCGGCATGAGCAGCACTGGTCTCCTCATCTCCCCACTGCTCACCCTCAGCACACAGGTCACTGCTCCAACAGGCTGTGGCTCCATGGCAGTTTAAGCCAGTCTAATTACTGCCGTACTCCTGCACCCTCCCCAAGGTAGCTTGGGCTGCCAGATAACTCTCCATTTAGCTATGTTTTTAGGCTAGCTTAGTAAACCAAAATGTTTCAGCACAGAATCGTATGAACAAAGGGTGGGATAGAGACAACCAGCTTGCGGCAAGGGAAAGGACTGGGGTCTCTGTAGCAGTAAACCAGTAAGTCCAAGGTACTGGGTTAAAGCACTGCATCATGATCGCCTGTGTTGAGCTATATAACCTAACACAACTGTTTAACTGTCAGCAATCTCTCCGGTACAGTTAGGCACAGCCTTCTCCCAGACAGGGCTCAGGAACAGCTCAAGGGAGGTCATGGACAAGCGCTGCTCCCAGCAGACGGGACAGAGGAGATGACCCTGATCTGGAGGAAGAACACTGAACTGTCTGGATGCAACCTGTGTCATGTCACCTGCTCTCAGGACCAGAAAACAAGTCCTGGCCTGGTTCATTTACTGGTGTAACCACAGTTAGCGGGGCCACAGCAGCTCCGAGACCATCCCAGGCTGCAGTGGAACCAGGCTTGGCTGCTCCAATACCAACTGAGAGGCTGCTCTGTCAGCATGATCACTGAAACAACTCAGGTTTGGAATTGTCTTCCGCCCCCCCCCCCCCCCCCATAAGTTATTTTTACCAAGATCATTTGGTCACTAATTTTCAAGGCAACATTATTTTATGCCCTGTATTTCATTCACTCATTGTACTCTTTGTAGAGTAAGTATTAGTCACTTAGCACAAACATCGGTAAGCTTTTTCAAATACAGTTGTTGATTTTTTAAAATAGCCTGGTTTCTAGAGACAGTAAAGCTTATACAATTGCACTGTCCACAAGCCTGTCTGTCGGTCTTCCCTCGGTAGCTGTGGATCCCACTGACCAATATCAATCAAATCTGAGAGAGGGAGAGAAGTCTCAAAGATACAAAGTTCCTATGAGTTTTCTGAAAATCAGAAGCTATGTAGCTATGACAGACACTTTCAGCATCCCCAGTGAGTGAGAGACAGCCACCATCCAAGTCTGTACACCATATCCATTCAGGTTGCACACACATACTCTCCATCTTGCCTCCTTTCCTAACCCACCTCTGAAAACAACATTCAACTTAATTGCAGAGATATGGCAGTGAGCAAGCAACCATGCATTCTGCTTCTAGTCAGCCAGCAAGCGAAACTGCAGCAGGCACTACTGCACACCAGGAGGTAGAGCAAACAGGAGGTACCGTGACTGGAGGTGGGGGGCCTTGGAATACTGTGGGTGGAGAGTCTGGAGGTACTATCAGAGTCAGAGAGGGCTGAGGGCACCAAAGGATACAAACCTAAGGAAAAACAGACATTTTGTTGTTCAAGAAACAACAGATGACCACCTTGTTAAGAAGAATCCTCATTTGTGATACTTACAACATGGCAATAAAATAACTCTGAGCTTGGGAAAAAAAAAAAGTGAAGCCCATATAACTGGTTAACATCTTTGTCCACGAACACAACAGTGGGTCACTCTTTTAGAATAATGTTTAAAAGCTTTCACTTTAAAATGAAAAAGATGAAAATTAAAAATATTCTCTCCTCATCCTTATTAGTCTTTCATACTAAAAATCAGAACCTAGCTTTTTAACCTCTATTTGAGCACAGAGGATAAATAAAGTCCAGCCAAATTAGTTTAAAAGAAGAGAGCTACATTATGGAATTCAAATTAAAGCTGAAAAAAGCATCCCTTTACATATTCAGAAAATTCTGTATAGGTTTTACTTGATTTGTTTCTGTCGTTTGATGCCTGACTGAAGGCTCTAACCCTCCTCCTTTCACAGCCTTTTTACACAGATTTATCCCTTCCCTTCCCAGCTGCCCTGTGCTTCACACGCCTTTCACAGGGAGATTAACAAAAGTTTTGCAAGTAGCATGGCATTTTCTGCCTTCTCATAAGGCAAAATCTAAAGATGCATCTACATCAGTTTTTGAGCCTGGATCTGGTTTGAGCTTTTGAAGCAAATCTTCTGATTATCCCCATTTATTGTGCTCCAGGTATGCTCAGACACTGGATGCCTCTGGAAGAAACTAAACTGGAAGATATACTTCAACTACTAACAGACACAGAACCAGACTGAATTAAAAACTTTGGAAATGCAAACAGTGCACATGTGAAATCCTCAGTACCAACTGATTCGTTCTGTAAGTCTGCTCCTACTGCTCCACACTAATTATAATACAGATGTAACTCAACAACACTCTGAAAAGCTGGTATAACACCAGATCAGGATAGTTACTTTGGTCTAAAAATAAAACCATCAAACAAAAAGAAGCTCTTTACTCTGCTAATTCTGACAAGATATCAGCTGTCCATAAATGAAAGCACAGAGCCTTTCAAATTGCCAATAACAATACGTAAGAGTGCATGAACAATCATACACTATTCTCTGTACCTGAAATAAAAGAAGAGGAACAGAAAATACATTAAGAGGAGAAAGAATGAAGAGCAGTCCTCATGCAATAACTTTTTAACTTTGAAAGCATGGACCACTGATGATAAAAGTTTATTTCCTAATCTTAAACTCTCTTATGGTATGGAACTCTGTTATGTTCATTGATTCAAGACACTTTTGTATTGACATCTAATCTCTGAGGTTGAACATTAGCAAACATTTTCCAGATAGATAATAAACCAATCCACTATCAAAAAAAGAATTATCTCTGAAGAACTTCAACAGCATAATCAAGTATGATACTGCTTCCCCTGAAACCATACCTGCGCCACACCAAACCAAACCATACCATATTCAGTTTCTCCAATACGGCTCTCAGATACTACTTCTTAGGAGTACTACTAAGCTTTCCAGTCCCTAAGCAATACAAAACTCAGGAGCTCTAACTCCAGTAATTAGAGTTGCTTCAGAATATCACTTTGGCGATATTCAAGTCTTCAGAAACTTCTTCCAAATCTATACTTTTAAGAATGTAAATAAAGAGTATCAAGATTCCATTGATTTTATTGTTTACTTATTTTAATATTCATTGGTCCTGTTTTGATAAGCAAAACGAGCAAGCTCTTCCAATCACATTTAAATTGATTTAACTACAATTGCTCACTATCAACAGGAGTTTAAGAAGGTGTCAAATAAATCGAGCTAGGTAATTTAATCAATGTGATATATCTAAATCCAGTGTACACAAAGACTGTAAGTACCTTTGACATTCTTATAGATATTTCTTCTATTTATAAATCATCTCCTTAGCTTCCTATATATTGCTTTCAGAAGAACAACCTTAAAATTGCAGGTAATATTATCCTTTTGTTCCACAAACACAGAAACAGTATAACTGTGACTCACATTACTACTACTCATAACTAGCCTTCACTAATTCTCTTTACTTATTTCTTATTTTCTACCAGAAGGTCTTAACATTTCTAAGACATATATATTTATGTATAAAATATGCACTTCACTGCAGTATAAGCAATGTATTACAGTTAGCCGTGTTTTTAAAAGAAACTAAGCTTAAGCCTACCTATAGCATTTATCTCCCTCCCAGGTGATGGATATGAATCAGGTGACCAAACATCACAGCCCCAAATCATTATTTCATATAAAAGGAAGTCTGCTTTAGCTAAATGAGCTCCCCCAGGATAGTAAAGTGAGAGAAATTCCCAGGAAGGGAAGGAAAGAAAAGCAACTGAGGTAGCCTTATCCAACGTGAAAGGATACTTAAAAGGGTATTGGAAAATATAAAGAATACAAAGGAGAATACAGAAGCTAGTTCTGTTAACCCAAGTTAGCCCAATCTCTCCTGGAGTAGTGAATGCTTCAAAAATACCAGCTGTGAGAGGTAAGCTACAGAAGAACAAACCCAGAGGAAAACTACAATGGATGAGGCAAAATTCTACCATGTCAGGTAAGAAATAAATATATTTGTATTAGACTCTGTTCTAGCACCTTCAGCCCTGTATCTTAAGTAACAAATGCTGAGTACAGTTGAAGCTCTATCTAGATTAATGAAATCTATTAGTTTAGACTGTCTAAACCAGAAGTTTTGTCAGTACAACACTGTTAGAAACACAAAGTGGGAGATGAGGTGTTCTTTCTTCCCCCCTACTCAAATATAGCTACAGAAAGAAGCCTCCTAGTTTGTACATACTAGGACACAAAATAATGTGTATGTACAAATACAACTTGTGCTGGAAAAAAGGACTCCCTCTGTGACAAGAGGCTCTACCACTAACTAGGCTGGTATAACTGTGCCAGTAAAGTCCTTGTGGTATAGTCTAATCCTTAGACTGAGTTACTTGCCTTCCTCTAATTAATACCTCTTGAAATACAGGAGGAATCAGACCAATCATACTTTAGAATAGCCTAAAGTAAACTGAGTTATGTCCTGACTGAATCAGTACAGCTAAAACTAAATTGCTTAGAACACCTGCTCTGATTAAACTGAGTTTTTATTAATTTATAAACTTAAATTAGCTAATCCTAAACTGAACCTAAATAAGGCTAAGTTCCCCTTCTTTCGCATGGGCCTTCAAGGATGCTAACATGCCCTACAGTACCACCTTCTGAGCCTTCACTCTGCTGATAATGGTGTTCCTCTTATGTTACCACTTTGTGTGTGTGTATAAAACGAAAAACTTCTTATAGGTTTGTTTACTCCAAATGTTCTGAAATTTTGTAACTCTTTTGTTACTTACATTTGGTATGTTGATAATAGACAATACAACAGATCTTTAGTAGTGTATTTAGTAAGCATATGTAGCACATCTCCCAGATACTGGGAAGTTACCAGCTCTATTTAGTGAAACCTATCTTCATGGTAATATTATATTGAAAGCTACAATAATATAACAAGTACAAATTTAAAACTACGAAGTGCTTTATGCCCTATAACTTGTGTAATCTTAATTTGATTCTTCCCCAGCAAAAATCCTTTCTGGATTTAAATGTGAGTTAGGGCTGTTAGGAGTAATCTGTTTCTACTGTCTTTTACATGCAACTATGTCCCTTAATTGATAGAAGATACTCATCAGGTCTAATGTAATAGATAGGTGGCTTCCTAAATGTTGGCTACAGAGCTGTTTTTAGCTAGATGCATGCAACTCTCATCGAGGCTAGACTGTCATAAAACCTTCCCCATAGGAAGCTATATTCTTTTTGCTGCAATATAGCAGGTATTGGTGCAGCTGCATTTAACAGTGCTTCCCACAGCCTTCTCCATAGAACTCAGTAAAATAATAAATGCTATCAGGTAGTGAAACCGAGGCAATAAAGGACATAGCTCAGATGATACATATGACAGCATGGGGCAGAGAGGGGGCTTCCTGTGCTGGTTCATTATTTTGTATACCAGACCATCCTGACAAAAGTATTTTCCTTAGGTCACTGGGTTAATCAACAAAAACATATTTATTTGCCATGTATAAGAGGATCTTACTCAAAGTAATCATTGAAACTGACCTTACTGGAAAGTGAGCTACTTCTTTTTTTTCTTAAAAAAGAAAAAGAGGGGGAGAGAGAATCTGCTACCCAACTTCTAAAACCACTTGCTTTTTGGTACATTTTTTGTACTTAAGTGTTACTGAAAATGTCTTTGTCTATGAAAGCAAAATATTTATTTTTTTAACTAAATAATGGCCACTTAGGCAATTTGGCATGTAAACATGTCAGATTGGATTGCTTGTGAGAAGAAACTTGCATATGTTGAGGTAGTTGAAAATAAACCAAAGCGATACACTACACAACACAACTGACATTACACTTCAGCAAATTAACCTATGTTTAAAGCACTCTACAAGGCCTGACACTGTCAAAATCTGAATGAGATTGCTACTCTTAACAAGCTTGTAAGGAGCTTACTGTTTCTCTACAGCATCATAGCAGCATGATTCAATATATTGTACTCTAAAATTATATTTCATTATGATTTGATAAATCAACTGTGCAATTATATGATGCATATTTGCATTTTCTGGAGACTTCATTGGGATGTATACACAAGAAACAAAATTTTCCTATACAATAGATGAAAAACAATCTTCCATTTAAGAATCCTGGTACCAACACCTTAGTGGTAATGTAAGCTGTTAGCAAATAAAATGAATTTCATTCAGACTTAGTCCTCTACTTTCTGAGCTAGTAAGAGTAAGAACTATCATATCTCGTCTATTCAGAGTAATGAATGAATCAGAAAGGCATTTCTTTGGGAGGAATTCTCCTGAGGAAATATGGAATGAGGATGCAATCACAAATGGGGAGTGCAGGTGTGTGCAGGGGGTGGGGAAATTGGTTGTCTTTAAGTCTGGGAGAGACTCACATCAGTGAAGTCCAAAAACTATAATGCATAGCAATTGGCTTCCCTAGGGAGAACAAACTGAAAGTACGTGGATAGGGAAGATCTTATACAGCCCTCTGAATAGGGAAGACCTGCAAGCTCATAAACTGGAAAAGGCAACTTTAGAGATTTACAACTACACTGACTTTAACTACTAACTTGACATCATTGTGAAGATGTGCTGGAACTTCCAGTCATCCAAAGAGCCAGAAGACTCGAGCTTCTGTCAGAATATATATGTCTAGAAATGCACAGTAATTTTAACTTTACCAAATTTCATTTCTACTTGATGCAGTCTGCTTTTTTTCTTGAAAGTTCTTGTTGAAACAGTTCAGTTTGACTTCTCGTGTTGGTTCCTAACTTTGAGTAGTTGCACACACTTCTGTGCAAGCTTACACCACTTACACCTATGAAAGTCTCTTCCATATGAATGAAATATTTGCATAGAAAACTGTCAGAGAAAACGAATTTTTAAGTCTTTGGCAATAATAGTTTTGTTGGTGTCAGCCTTAGTAGCATGAGAAGCAATCAAAGAAAAATAAATGACGATGCAATATGGAAAAAAACTTTGGTAGATGGAGACTAAGTTTCCTTTTGAATTTGGTATATTGAGTACTCAAGAATGCTATTCAGCCTGCAATAGTATCATGTCAATGTGCTGGAGAATCAACACAGTGAGAAGAAGCTATCAACACTCAGAAGTATGAAGATAAAGCTACCTTTTTAATTATGAAAATGAATATACAACTACAACATTTTTGGAATGCTTACATATTGAAAAAATGATCCAACCACCAACACCATTAAATGTGGGACAGAATGACAAGCGACTTTTCCTTAATGAAACAACTTTCTTGGATGAAACAGGAATGTCAGCTTCAGTGTGTATTCCATTGACTGGAACAGGATCAAGCTCCACACAATGTTTTCAGGGAAAAAGTGGAGGATGTTTTATGGAATTTAAGTCTGGATTTGGCTTCTATCCTAGAACATATATCTTGTTACGAAAACTGCTGAAGCACTTTCAAGTGGGCAAGCCACAAGTGTCCTTGTAGCTACCTCTTCTGCTGGAAGCCATAGAGCAAAGACTTTTAAAGTAGCTGGGGTGGGGGGGGGGGGGAAAGCAAGGGTGGGGAAATAATCTTGGAAGTCTATCTGTTATAGAGAACTGTTCACTTGTGCCTACAGCATGAAGTAGTTACAACTTGCTTTTTGTTATTGTCACAGATCCAATGTGTTACTCTGGCTAAATCATAATCTCTTCCTGCCTCAGTTCATCCATGTGTAAACCTGGTTTGCTAACTCTTACCTTAATGTGTCACGAGGCTTAATTAATAACACTTAGGTCTTTTAAGCCCTCTGCAAACATTAACTACTTCTTGTAACAACTCTCCAAGGTATTATTATCCCCATTTTACTGATGGAGAAATGGCAAAAGTGGCTATGACTTGCCCAAGGCAACAGAGTAAGAGTTACACGTGGAGAGCCTCTTCATGGACAGTAACAACTTTTATCAAGGAAGGCATGGTCAACGAACACAATCTCAGAACTACTCTTAAAAGTGAACCACAAGCAACTAGAGGACTAGGAGAAACCCCTCCAAGAAAACGTAGGCTTGCGGACCAGCACAAGTGCTACAATCACCTTCACAGGGGAAAATATTCCAGGCAGGTCTCGACTCACCACAGCAGTTAGGAAGAAACAGCAAGACCTGCTCCTGGCTGTTACAAAACCGAGCAACAGGCTTGTGCGCGCTCCTCAGCACCGTAACGCGAGCGGGTGATCAATGTGGCATGCAACAAGCTGCTGCCGTGTGCCGCCCTCCCAAATACTGACAGGAAAAGGGGGGGATAAAACCAGCAGCTTTAGCGGGGGGCTCCGCGGCGGGTGAGGGGCAAAGTTGGCGTCGCCGCCGCCTCCCGGCCGCGGCGGTGCCCCCGGGCCCGTCCCGAGGCCCGCGGCGATGCGGCCGGCGGAGCTACGCCCCCCGCGGCCGCCGGGCCGGGGCGAGGGGCCCGCGGCGGCCGCCCCCCTCCCTCCCTCCCCCGCAGGCCTCGGCCTAGCGCGGGGGTGTGAGCGCGGGGTGACAGCCGCGCCGCCCGCCTCCGCCGGGGGCAGCGGGCCCGCCCCGGCCAGCGCTGCGCCCCCGCTCCGGCCGCGGCGGGGCGGCCTCCGCCGCCGGCCAAGAGCCCCGCGGCAGGGCGGGGGCTGCCCGCGCCGCGCCGCGCCGCGCCGCGCCGCGCCAGCCGCCCCTCGCCGCTCCCCACCTGATCCCCGGCTGGGACCCCGCGCTGGCCGAGCCGCCGCCGCCTCCGTTACCTGCGGGCGCGCGGTGCCGAGCAGGCGGGCCCCGGGGTCCGGCGGCAGCGCCGGGCCGCGCCGCGCCGCGCCGCGCCGGGGCGGGCGCCGCTGTGTTTACACCGCCGCCGGGGCTCGGCGCTCCGCAGCCGCTCAGCAGCCAGTCGCCATTTCCCGCCTACCGACCTGCTACACCGCACGGAGGGACCCGGATGGGGAGAGGGGCCGCCGCGCAGGCGCAGCGCGGCCGGGGGAGGGGGGCCGCGGGCCGGCGGCGCCGGGGCAGGCCGGGAAGGGGGGAAGCGGGGCCTCGCGCGGGCAGCGGCGCCGCGGGCCGCGAGGCAGCGCGGGGGCCGCGAGGCGAGGCCGGGGGCCGGGGCGCCTCCGCCGCCGCGTGAGGTGAGGCGAGGCGAGGCGAGGCGAGGGGGCCGCGCCGCGCCGCGGGCTGAGGCGAGGGGAGGCGGCGGCGGCGGCGGCGGCGCGGCCCCGCGCTCCTCGGGGAGGGGAGGGGAGAGGAGAGGAGGGAGCGGGGCCCGGCGGGGCCCGGCCGCGCCGCGCCGCGGGCCGCCCTGGCGCGGGGCCTGAGCCGTCGCCCCGCGCTCGGTTCCTTTCGCTTTTTACCTTCTTCTCCGCGGCGCGAGGCCGCGGTAGTCGCGTGGGTTGCGTTGCTGTGTGGACACGCGTGTGGGTTCTAGCATAAAGTTTTATATCCTCTGTTTTTTCTTTCCTTTTTTCTCCTTCCAGGCAGCCTGTCGCAGCGCGAAGGGCTGGTCGGGTGCTGCGAGTGTCTGAGCGCCTTAGCGAAGCGGCTCGGACGTCTCCTGCCGTGGAGCGTGAGGGGACGCGTAGTGAGTTCAGGCGCGTCCTTACCTGCTGCTGCGCTTGTGTGTCTGTTTCTTTCTGTTCGTGATCCGTTCAGCCACTGATTTTTTTTTTTTAAAGACCTTATTTTCTGGGTTTAATGTGTTTTCTGACATTAAGACAACTTCTTGGTGTATTGCAGAAAATGGAATGTTTCTGTAAAAGTAGTTTTCATCTGCGTTATCTGCGTCTTAGCAGAAGTAGGGAGACGCTCACACAAGTATTGTGGTTTTTTTTTTTTTTTTTTTTTGTCTTCTAATGCTCTTCTTAGACTTCAAACCAGGATCCTATTAGAAAAGACCTAGCTCTCTAGTCAAATTATTTATTGATTTGTTAAACTGAACCATATTTGCTGCCATGATTTGTTTTAGAATTGTATCATAGGGCTCTAGCATTCTTTAAGAGAAGACATTGTAAAGTTAATTTTACCATAGTTTTTTAAGGGAAGAGGTTATAAAAAAGATAGTGGAAGCAGGTGGCCTGTTCTGAATGAATACTTTAGTGCACTAAAGTATTTCTGAACACACTAACTAAGCATAATTATTGAATATTTTTTGTATGATCAGCTATGGAAAAAAGTTAGCTTGGGCATGTTAAAACTTAATTAAGATTGTGTGTCAGTCTATTAAGAAGAACTAGTATGGCAAGATAACTTTGTGATGTCTCATAATACAAGCCTAAGAGGACATTCAGTGATACTTAAGAAGTGGGAATTTTAAAAAATGGTAGGTGCAAATACTTTTTCAAACAGTATGTAGTTAAAGTGAAACTAATTGCCAGAGGAAATCATTTGGGTTCAAAACCAAGATTCAAAGCAAGCAGATGTTTGTATGGATGCCAAAACTTTCTAGTGCTTTTATACAGAAAGCCAGAAACCATTTAGAAGAGAGATTAAAACATATGACTCAAGGTTCAAACTAGCATGGGTGGGAATGAGAATTGTGCTTTTCTAGACTACAGATTATTTAAATGTATCTTCTGCAGGAGTCTTGGGCCATCCTCAAATTACTGGTTCTGAGGATTTGGGGCCAGAAGGATTGTGAGCTTTGCCATGTCAGGTGGGAATAAATGTAAAGTCATACTGGTAATTGACAGTGCTGTGAAGGCAAAAGTTCAAGTGTCCATCTATTGTAACTGTTCCCTAGATTATGATTTTTACCAAGAAAACAATATTAGCTCTCTGTGTAAAATACAAAACCACTAAATACTAAAATGCTAAACCACTGCTGTGTCCGCCTGTGTATACATCAGGCGTTAGAAGCCTAGTGTGTGTACTAAGTTCACAGAAAAGGCCCATGTTTTGGCAGCAGCTGTGGGTGGTGGGTTTTGTTTGTTTGTTTTGTTTTTGTTTGGTTGTTTTTTTTTTTTTTTTGATGGTGGATTTCAGGGATTCCATCAGATTGACATATTCTGGATGCATGTTTATAGAGAAACTGAGGGAAAAAATGTACATTTGCCAGCAGTGTTGCATGTTCTTGAAATGGTATTCTCTGAATGATCATTTGAAAAGTCATTCTTCATATTTTATGATTTTACCCTAACTTTTTGCCTTTTTGAAGTCTGGTGATTCATTAGCTTTGCATTTATGTGCTCATTTAAAATGACTTGCTTTAGGGTGATTTCTCTATTCATTGTAGAGATTAAGTGTTGGCGAGTCCACCAGCTTCTCTTCATAAGCACTTTCAAATGTCTGCAGTTAGGGACTCATATTTTATTTCACAATTGAGTTTAACTTCCAGCTTATTGCATCTAATGCTTCTCAGCAAGAATCAAAAGTCACTCACTGCTAGAGTTCTTTATTGTGTGAGGACCTGTGTGCAGTGATCAGGTCACTTCCGATTTCCGTTTCATAAACTGAAGTTCTTGCATTCTTGAGTCTTGGCTGCTGGGCTTTGTTTTCTGGAGGAGAGGGTTTTATTCCCTGGATAACTTGCACATCCTTTCTTCATTTTTTCTTCAATATTTCAACATCCTTCTTCACTTGTTGATTCCAGCTGTTACCCCAAGCATGGCAATTTAATTTTATTTACTTTGCCAAAGGTAAAATTCTATGACATGACTATGAGAGAGCATTGTTGTGTTCTTATTTAGGTTTAAAATTTTCAAATTACCTATTTCCAGTATTTGTTGTTTCTCTTGTTTATCTGAAAGAAATAATTTGCTTATTAGGTAAATAGAGCTGTGCACTTGAGTTAAAAGAAAAGCAGCTATTGGGCTATGCTTGCTCCTTTGCACCTAGACGTCTGTGATTCAATCTGTCTGCCCAGAAACAGCTACAGACTCACTATTTTAATTGCTTGTGCTTCAGCTAACAGGAACTGGGATTGATATTATACTGTTATCTTCATACAGAAACAAAGGCAAGCACAAATTTAAATGAACTTACATGTACATCCGATCTAACACAGTGCATCTTTGAAGAATTTTAAATTTGAGCTTTTCTTGTGGCATATGAAATTTGAAGTGTTTTTTGTTTGTTTTCTTTTTTAAAGATATTTTTGAATGTAGGCAGAGATGTAAGTTCTTTTGTAGCTGTAAGATACTTGGGAAGGAGTGATCTTGCAGAGTGGAGGTTGAGGTCTGCATATACCACAAGTGGATACACATTTATATTTGTTCAGGTAAACCCACAAGAGTCTGAAATGAGAAGTAAATGGTTGTGTGTGCATGAAAGTCTTTGGAGTGCCTGATAGTAGCAGATAAAGACCTGGCTCCTCTTCCTTTTCTGGCATTGATTTCACCTTTGGCAAATCACAAATTGTGTTTGTGAATGGGCAGGGGAAGTTTAATGAAGCATTTTATTACAGTGTTCTCAAAAATCAGTTATTTATGCAGAGGGTCTATTGCATGTGTTAGTATTAAAATGAAGCAGAAGTGGATGATAACCTATGTAAAATGTAGTCAAGAATGCCCAGTGCATTGCCCAGGCCAATCATATGCTTTGAATCACTGAAAACATTTAATCTGCTACTGCTGTACACTGGCTTACAAGAGATCTCTTGTTCAGCAGACTTTGGTTTTTTTTCCCACTATTTATGGTTTTATGTTTTTTTTGTCTGTGTGAAAATGCAAGATGCTAAAATTAAATAAAGCATATACCATTAATTATTTAGTACTTATTTACATCTTCTAAGTTCTCTCTTCAGTGTTCAGAAAATATTTAAACAGAATTCTTTTTGAAGCAATTAAAATTCTGAAAAATTTCATTGCTTTCATTTGTTTTGTATATAGCTAGTTCTTACTTTTCAGTAAGATACTGTCATCAATTTGTTTGGTTTTTTTTTCCCAACATTTAAACTGTAATAGGTTCTTGAGAAAGTGTTAGTTTTTGTGGATTCCACATAACTTCGAGAAAGCTTTGGCAAAGCCAATCTGTTGAGAATCTATACAATTGAGTAGTTGGGAGTAACAGGAAAGAACTGAGTTGTTGCTTTAACTGTTCCTTGTAAGTGCTTGTATTTCTTCTAATTTTAGCAGAAATCATCCTTCATTCTTGACAGCAAGGTCTTCAGCTTACTGTTGTTTTCCTTCTGCATGTTACAGAGGTACCTGGAATTTTGTAGTCATGGTTCTGATGAGATATTTCCCAGTAAGCAGGGTAAGCACCCCTCAATTTCTTGCGTATTAGATTTTATCATCTTCAGATGAAAATTTAGTCTCCTTCCCTCCATTTTTGGGGGGAAGTAAGAGGCAAGGAAAGTAAAGTAAGAAGAAAGGAGGAAAATAAGTGGTGTAGAGAACATTCATAAATGAATTTTTTAATTTTTTTCCCTCAACAAACTAAGTTTCTACAAGCTTCAAATTTCATATATGTCTCTGAAGTACTCATATTTTAAACTGAAACAAAGATTTATTCTCTGATTTCTAACAACCTAATTGATTTGAGCTGTCTGTAATGGAATAACAGTTGCATAAGCTTTGGAAGTTCATATCCCATTTGTATGCTAATGTCCCTTCAAGTCAGATTTTTCTTCAGGGCTGGGTATAAAAACAAAGTACTGCAATCACTCACTGATCAAAAATGACTTAATATGTATTTTCTCGGTTTAACCTTGGGCAAATATTTTTGGCATCACAACAGATTCATTTGCATTGACTTGTGAATGCTTTTAAAGTACAGCCTTTAATTAATTAGATTTTTAATTTTGGTTATTTATGCAGAGCTTATAAGTATTTTGTTTGTTTGTAATTTTGCATTTGAAATCTTGAGGAAATGGGACAATTGCAAATATTTTCTTGGTCTGTGATAGGATATTAGCTCTAGGTGTTTGAGAAACCCAGTATTTTCTTATATTTCCTCTCACAGTTATACCTTAATTAGTTCATCTCTCTACTCTGCTTTGAAGCTGTAAAGTGCTATTATTCTTTAATTAAAAAATTGTTAGAGATCACCATATTGGTAGAAATCACATATTTAAATGGATGCAGATAATTTGTAATACATTTAAAACCACTCTTTCAATAAATCTCCTGCCATAATTTGTATTGTGCTTTTAATTACTCCGTTATTCTATGTAATGGCAAAATCTGTGGTTTGTATCTTGTCCCTAAAGAATGAAGACATTCAAATGTCTGCTATTTGGCCCAGCTGTCATTATACCTTTACACCAAGTACTATGTACAACAGTTGTTGGCTTTATTTAACCTGTGCTGGTGTTCGAGTTTAAATAAGTTTTGGAAACTTTAAGATCATAGAACCATAGAATCAGTAAGGTTGGAAGGGACCTCTGGAGATCATCTAGTCCAACCTCCCCCGCTCAGCAGGGTCACGTAGAACATGTTAGACAGGGTTGCATCCAGGCGGCCTTGAAGATCTCCAGAGAAGGAGACTCAGCCACCTCTCTGGGCAACCTATGCCAGTGCTCCGTTACTCCCACAGTGAAGAAATTCCCCCCCACGTTGAGGTGGAACTTCTTGTGCTTCAATTTCTGCCCATTGCGTCTTGTCCTGTCACACGGGACAACTGAAAAGGGTTTGTCCCCGTCCCCTCGACACCCTCCCTTCAGGTACTTTTACATATTGATAAGATCCCCCTTCAGTCTTCTTTTCCCCAGGCTAAAGAGGTCCAGCTCTCGCAGCCGTTCCTCATAGGGCAAAGACGATAAAAGTATTCTAGGCACTTTTGACTAGTGTCAAAAACTAAGTGTTTTACCAGCCAAAAACTTCCTACTTCACATCAGAGCAACTTCAGACAAGACAGAAATGCAGTAGTTGGTTGTTCCATTCACACTCTCTCTGATCTGGCAGTCACACTGGTAGTTGCTGTACTTGGCTTTTGAAATCAGAAGAGAGGAAAGTAGAAAAGGATTCAAGTTTGTAGAAGACTTCCAAATATGTGTACATGTTCTGAACATACATATTTCTTGTTCCTCTGTTTTTGAAGGATAGAAATTTTGTTTGCTGGATGCCCTTACTAAGAGTATCATAAACTGAGCCCAACAAAATGATCTTATTACAGTAAGATCTTAGTGTGTTAATCATTTCCTTTACCTGCTTTATCTCACCTAACTTTAGGCACTTAGCCTAGATACCTAAATCAAGAGCTCGCTCACTAGTCCATGGAAGTCAGGAGAAAGAGTTAAATCTTTGTTTAGAAGAGTTTGTTCTTTTCTATAACTGTAAAATGAAACCCAGAAATATTAGACTTTTACAAACTATCTTAAGTGCCTAAATTTGAGTAGTATGAATTCATGCCTTTGTAACAGAAACTGGCTTAGTGCTGCTAACAGTGTGTGTGCACGTGTGTGTGTGAATGTGTGTCAGTGTCTGTCTTCTGTTCTGCAAGTAACTATGTTTCCATTTCATTAAAAATTTCCATTTGATTTTGAACAGTGGACTGAAAAATTAAAGATAGGGAATGAAAGTCTTTTGGTTATCCCTTAAACTTTTGCAATATTGTGATCCATTATGAAGTTATTTGTACAATTCAGTTATGTGTAGTCATTGCTACAGCAATGGTGATTCAGATGTGGTTGGAGCTACTTATAATAGTATCCTTATGTTTTAAAAGTGCATTTTAAAAAAATAAGACATCCAAAATGTGATTCTCTCTTAATGGCAAGCATCCTTCCTGTGTAATTAATCACAGCTCTAAATGGCAGTAGATTTAACATTTTTTAAGAAAATGTTTGATAGACACAGCCCAAGATAACTTGTCCTCTTGTCCAGTTTGCTAAGTTTTCTATGAAGATTTATCATTATCAGATCAAATTTTACATGTTCTTGAATAATCAGTCACTTAGCCTTATGTACAGTACTATGTTTACAGATGACATACCAGAAAGTAAGAGATAATGCAGGGCTTACAGAGCGAGAAACACATGACCTTTCTGTTATACTTAATGTTAACAGTGCTAGTTCTTAGTACTTAAGTTGTGTAGAAAATGATAGTTCTGATATGCTGTTTAAGGTTTTCATAAAACACGTATTTTTGTATCTTTTCACAAACCTTTGTTAATGTTATACCAAGAAAGATTTTCAAGCTTTAGGTTTTTAAAAGCTATTTCAATTTTTATCCTTAAGTTTCCTAGTTTAGTTGAAGACAGTTGTATCAGATGAGCACAAAAAAGAGGGAGCACTTAATTCTGCTGTTAGGAGCCCTAGCTTACATCATGGGGTGCTTTTGGTGTTCTTTTGACATACTGTCCTCTAGCAGGGGCAAAAGCTAATTTAAAAGGTAGCTGATGAAGAATGGAAGCAGAGAGAACAAACCGAAGTTTATGATAAACAGCAAAGGTACCTTTTTACTCAAGAGGTAGTGTTTTCTTCAATCTTGTAAAGATAAAATGCTCTTCCCTTCTCAGAATATGTGCTGTCTCTAAGAGACTGAAACTGTTGGCCACCAGTGTTTCACAAGTTAATGTAAGTAAAACAACAAGATACAGATTGAAGCAAAACGTGTATTTATGAAAAGCTATGAAAAAGATCAGTTGGTTGTATTAGCTGCTTTTTCAAGGGATTACTCCCTAAATATGTTGTCATATTTTAATTTGAGCCTTAGTACAAGAATATGATGAGCTGAGTACTGCTTTAGCTATTTCGATATATTGTCTAAACACAAAAGTCTGGACTTGCTTAACTTGTATTTTTTTATTTCTATCAGAACATATAGAAGACCTAAGCGGGGACATCCCTTAAAGATGCTATGTTTGATTTTTTTTTTCTTGTAAACTGGTTTGCAAGATGTGAGAGCCAGTTTTATTTTGAAGTCTGGCTGGTGGTTTCAGGCAAGCGGATGTTAAGTAGCTCTATCTCTCTGAAATATGTCAACCTTTTGTATGCTGCTATTTCCATGGAAACTGGTATTGGCTTAGCAGAAATGGCATAGGGATTTCAAAAATATGTTTTAAAAAATAAAATCAAAATAATTAGTCATTCATATTTTTACTTCTGAATACTGATATTGGTCACACTGAAAAAGAACCCATTTATGAGTATATTAGGTGTAGTCATGGGAATTGGCAGGTCAGTGATTAATATTTTTTAATTAATGTTTTTTAAAAAGTGAGCTAGTGTTTCATAGAACTTCATTAGGAAAACATACATTTATTTTTTTTTCAAGCACATTGACTTCTGAATAGTTGAAGGCAGTCACATTTTCATCACTTCTTGAGACCTTCCCCTTCCTCAAAAAAGGTGAAATATGCATTGAATGAGAACTAGAAATAAGTTTAAGCTACTTCGCAAACTTAACACAAATCATTTTTTTTAACATAAAGTGGCTCAGGAAACACTTAAAAGTGATCACATGTGAGTTTGGAATGTTTAGTAGCATGTAGAAAAGAAGCAGGCCCCTGTTTCTTCGGGCTAGTTTGATTGCCTTCGGCGACAATTGCTTTAAAATAGCCTGCTTACAGCCAAGATAGTTACCCCAGTTCAGCATTGCTATGGCACTAAAAAATAGGCTTTAACTAGTAGGATTTGTTGCTTCCCAGACTATTGCCCAAAGGATAAATCTCATACATAACATTAATTTGAGGACAGGGAGTTCCAGGAGTTCCTGAAAAACGAGGATGCCTCTAATTGTAGCCTTGCATCTTCAACTTTGTTATTTAGAAATTCAAATTTATTTTCTAACTCAAGTAGAGATTAGATCGTGCTTTTTTTCAATATAAATAAAATATCCTAAGTCCCTCTATATGACTAGTTTCCAGCTGGTAAAGATCTATGCTCAAAGTGAGGCACAGAGTGGGAGAGGATGAGCTGCATGCATGAAGCAATTGAAGAGAAAGCATGGTTCAAGGAAATGGTAAGAAAAGCCACCAACACAGAATTGTGGAGCTGTGCTGTAAGTCTAGGCTGTGAGGGAGGTACCTAGGATTAGCATAGTCCAGAAGAGACGTGGACGTTGCATGAGGAGGAGGGCAATAAAGCAAAGCTGCAGCTCTGGAAGAGAAATGGGAGTGAGAAGGCAAGGGGCTAACAAATACCGTGAGGAAACAGTAGCAGCAGCATGTGTAGGTGAAGGAGGAGACAGCTTAGCAAAACAGCTGTATTGAAGCCACCTACTGGGGTGGGGGAGAAGCCAGGAACATTGCTCTAAAAAAGCGCTGTCAGTCTTCTAAAAGAACACAGACCTTTTTTTTTTTTTCCTTCACTAAAGTGGAATTTGTTTGACAGAACAATTCTCTTTAGAAATAAAATTCTTTAAACATTGGGTCACTAAATAACGAAGGGTAAAGTGCTTAGTGACCTAAATTGGATTCCATAAAAGGATACCCACTAAGGGTATCTGTGTACAGGATAGTACACAGTAGGCTATGCGAAATGTTGTTTGTATATGGGCTACACTAAATATTTTCCCAAAATACAGAGGAAGAACAAGTCTACAGTTCATGCATATAGCTTCCTAAGTCTCCTAATGCTTTTTAAATAGGAAAAGAGAATTAGTAGTGTTTGCCTATTCTCAAAACTGACTGAATGTTATCAGTGCACCAACCAAACCAGAAATGAAATTTCCTTCTAAATAGGAGACTCTGCTGTCCTTCCTAGCACGACATCATCTTCCACCTTCTGTGTCTAAGGATTTCTTGGTTGATTATGAAAAATAAAGCTGTGAATATCAATTTCTCTCAGAACATAAGAACACAAGAATAAGTAGACTGGGTCAGACCAAGGGGCTTGTCTAGGCTCATTTTGCTCCTTTTCTCTCTCTTTACTGTCTTCAAATAGTATGAAGAATGCAGCTGCTTTTTTTTCTTCCCCTATCTAATCAATTTTAGCTAATGTGGTTGCAGACTTAGCAATGTTTGCCAGGAAAGAAAAACGCGGAGTACTTCTATGTTTCAGCTATGGGAGTACCTGTATGCCAAGAAATCTTGTCTGTTGCAGACATACCATTGGTGCCACCTTCTAAGCACTGTTCAAACTACTTGAATGTTACTTTAACTCTACAGTTTTTATCATTAGCTTTCCCTGGTCTCTTTCAGACTGCCTTATGGCGAAAGTGAGAGTATTGCAATTAAAGGTATTGGTGGGTTTAGCAAGGCATTGAGAGATAGGATGCGTATTGTCTTCGTTTCTACTATTGTTAGGCCTAAAGAATCTTAATGTGAGGCTATTTCTAAATATAAAACAAGAGATAGCCTGCAGCACAGGAAAAAAAGGAAACGTTCTGTGCATTAGGAAATTGATTATGTATACGTTTTTATATATGATTATGTATATAATTATATAAGTGCATGTGTGTATATTAAATACAGTTCTGTGTATGAGTATTAAATCCAAGTATTTCCCAACATCAGTTATCTAATGACTTTGTTACTCTCCAAAGATGCCAGATAAGATAATCTGTTTACTTTTGCATATAAAATGGAATTACAGGGAAAATCAGAAACAGGAAAAAACATATTAAAGGAGCTGTTGCATATCACAACCAAGGTGGTAAATATGCTAAAATGATTCCTGAGCATTAATAGAATATTCTGCTCTTTATATAGATATGGGGTTTTGGCTGGTTTCTTTAGAAAGCATCATACTTAGGTGAAATCAAAGAAATATGGAGTGCTTCAATATTCTAGAAAGTAACAAGCTAGAATAAAATTCTGATTACAAAGTTCCACACCAAATTACTGGGAAAGGAGAATAGTGCTAGTATAAAAGTCAGTGTGACCACACAACTGCTGAAAAGTAGTTAAGGTGTAAACATCAGCACCTTCTTAATGTACTTTCTTCATGATAAACCAAGCTAATTTATTACTTCATAACAAAAAGTTGCTGACTTGAGTGCAAGAGTGTGTATGTGACAGTTACTAAAAGATGGCACATCTGCTTGTAAACTTACCCTTATGCACCCTCACAGTAACTTGTTTGTATGCTGACCAACAGCCATGCAGGCTACAAGGGGTGGAAAGTAGCAGGTCTAGCACAGCCACCGCAAAAATGACAACTTGCCTGTGACTGGCCACAGCAGCCTGTATACACTGCCAAAGGTCATACAGTGACAGACTTGAGCTGTGCACAGCAAGTACAACATTGTCAAGTTAGTTAGTCTTGCAGAGGAAGGTTACAGATCAGTAACAGGAATTCAAGATTAGTTGTGCATGTTGGTATGCATATTCACAGTAATGCACAGGTACTGTGAGTATTTGAAGCACAAACTTCTGGCTTTAAAATACCTATGGAATAAATGCTTATACTATGCTGCATGCAGCACTAAGCTTGTAAGGAAGGCATGCCTTGAGTTCCTTAACTTGCTCAGTGCCTTAGGAGTTGGCCTTTATGAAGCAGCTTTAACCATGCTGCTGCTATGTCAGAATGGCCTCTAGAGACTTAAGTTAATCCATTTTTTAAAAGTCAAAATCACTTTGACTTACGATTTTGCTCTAAAAGAAAGCAAAGCCAGAAGCCTCACAAACTTTAAACAACTTAATTTATTAGAACCCAATAAACGTTGCTTTCGTTAGAAGTTAACACCTAATTGAGGGTGAAATTACACTTTAAGACAAATAAAAATTGCAGTGCTTAAATATAGTATTTACTGATGACTTTTTTTTAATTTCTGGTACGTGTTTATACTTACTGTGTGGTGTTAGTATGGTTTCTAATTGTGCAGGTTCAGCATTTTATTTTAAACTGGAAATATATCACACCATGCAAAGGGCTATCCCGCCTCATCTCCCTCCCAGAAGTACATAATGAAGAGTTTTGGCTTATGCATAGAAAGCTCAAGCCTTAAACAAAACACGCTTAAGATGCATCACCAGAATCTGAATTTTTTCTTTTATGAAGAAATTACGTATTTAAGATTCATTGGTAGAAGATCCCCATAGCCAAGAACTGTTTGAGCTTTGAAATTTAAATGGTTTACTGAATTGCATCAAGCAAACCTTAACTGTTATTTTAAATCTGAACCTGAGTACAGAGATAGTAAGAGTACAATCACCCACGTCATAGGCCCTACAATTTATTTTCACAGTAGCCCTTTTGGAGAAGCAGGTTGGGTTAATCTTAATTTCCACTACTGCAGATCATCAGAATCATTTCCATAAAATTCAAAAAGTGCTTAAACAGAGAATACAAAAAGTATCTAACTTACAAACTCTTCTGAGCTAGAAAAAGCAAAATGTGGAACATGCCAGATGTCTGAAGAGATTGTATCAGAGTACTGTAAATTAACTTAAGTGACTGCGATGGATATGATGCTCTTGGAACAGTAAAACAGTGCACATAATGTATTTACTGATGGCAAGGGTTGTTCCTTTCATTAGGTTCTTACAAAGCTGTAGACTTGTCTTTATTTCTCACTGAAGAAATGCTTCAACATGTACACAAACATATTTCCTACCAGCTCTGTTATTTATTTTACCTTTTAAAATAAGCTATAGTTACACAACTTTTTCAGGATGTATCAAATTATTAGAATTCTAATACCACTGATTCCCAGCTCTAGCTAAAGCTTTGGTCACTGTATACTAGAATTTAAATGGTACTTGCTTCTGAAGATTATTTCTCTGTCATGTATCTTTCCTCAGTTAAATTAAGGAAAGAACAATTTAACATTCAGTTTTTATTCTCAATTGATAGCTCACTACAAAACACAGCACTCATGAAAAAAGCAGAGTATTTTTGCTCATACAGGTATTACTGTAGAAAAGGAGTCCTTTGGCTATACATTGTTTCCACAGTGTATTTGTTAGATGAGAGATACAAACTGTACAAGTTCTCCAGTTTACAAAGTTTTCTAATTTGCAGAAACAATTCAGCCTATATTTATAATAATGGTTTTAAATGTAAAGATTATTACAGATAAGGTACAGTCTAATTGGCTCGATGTAACAACAAAAATGAAGTTTTAATACAATTGCCATAGTACAACTATGTACATATGTACAGAACCGTTTCCTTGTGTTACTTCACTAACTTTGAGTATACTTATCACTTTATTATAGGTTTCTTTTAAAGTAAGAAACACTGAAGTAAAAATGGTTCAGTTTTGCAGCACTTCAAGTTCTTCAATTGAGAGTTCTTCTCATCTACGTGTCTTGTTTAACTCTGGATTTAAAGAACACCATCACTGAAGCGTGGCTTGCCATATTCAACAAGGTCATTTTGAAGATCTCGTTCTTCATCATCTGCAATTGAAATATTCAGACCAAATCTGAATGATATTACTGAAAGATTTAAACAGCTAATGCATATATTCATACAGGTTTAGCTTTGTCTGGTTAGGGGAATTAAGTCATCAGGGAAAACAGGGAGAAGGCATATGGGCCTGCAATTACAAGTCCGGCTGTCAGCACTTTGGGAGTTGTCCCTTCAGAAGAACTGTGACTTCACACTTTTTGATATCTTTGGCTTTCTTACAACTGTGTTTCAGAGATTTGTTGACTTAATAGATTGCAGAACTATTTAAACTTACTATTCAGAGAATGTTCCTGTAAAGGTTTCAAACTGTCCCACTAAAACCCAACTACAAAGTCAACTTTCCAAAAAAATTACATTGCCAGTTTTTAACCCCTTCTAGCATTAACACATTAAAAGTTTTTACAAAGAGTTGGGTACCTCATGGGACACGCATAAAGATGTTACTGTAACCCACCTCTCCGGGCCTCTGAATAAATTGTGATGGAATAAAGGTAATACTTTTTCCACTTCTCAGAATTAAAAAAAAAAAGATATATTCCAATTTCTACAGCACCGCACATTTTTCAACGATGGGATTTTTCAACAATGCTCAAATTGTACTTTGTTATCAACATTTTTAATTATTGCTATCTTGCATCTCAGTAACTTGAGTGTAAAATTTGAGGAGGGACTTTCTATAGAGTTTAAAATTTAAAAAGCAAATCTTAAAGAATCTTTTTTTTGTTAAAAAAACACTCTTACCAATGGAAATCTGCCTTTCTTCTCTCAGCACTGCTGATTAATCAACAATACATTTTTCACCACTATTCTTTGCAACTGAAGCAAATTTATGTAGCTAGGTTATCATGTGATAACTATTCAGCACACTAGTTAAGACATCTGTCTATTCTTCAGTTGCAGAGGAACTACTTATTCAGCCACGAATGCATGTAACAGTAAAATTAAGAGCAGAGTCAGGAGTAATGACCTGTAAGCAGTCGAGCAATTGATGTGGAAAGGCCAGTTCAGAAGCACCACACCTTTCCCAACTGCATTTAGTTCATCTTTACAGTGGATTTACAGCATTACCCTTGGCTGGAAGAATGAGGGGTTTCAATCTCTTTTTTTCCAGTTTCCTAACAATTCTCTCCCCCCAACACTTTTTCCTACTTCGTAACTTCTGTTCTTTGGGTTTTGGTTTTTGAACCTTATGGAAAATGATTAAAAAAAAACTTGTGCATTCTCTGGATAATCATTTACTACAGCACATCAAAATTTTCAAAAAAAGTTCAATACTTTTGCAGAAGACATTTTAAACTACACTTCTGAAATATGACAAACAGCAAAAGCAGTCTTCATGACACCCACTGCACTAAAATAGTCTGCATCCTACCTCCCATAATTCAGCTCTCCTATGTGGGTCCTGAGCTGCCCTCCCTCAATAAATGAAAGCCCTAAAACTTCAGCTTGTTTCAAATAACATGCTGCTGCTGTATTTCAGGGCTTAGAGCATCCCTTTGTACTTACAGGAGTGGAAAGCAAAGTTGAAGTGATTGATATGGTTCGGTTGTATTTTTTTCACAAGTTTATTTAATTAAGGATTTTCTTTGAGGATGAACTGGAGCTCTCAAACACTTTTTCCTTCTAAAACAGTCCTCATTTTGCATGCTGATAAAGTAATTCTTGTGAAAGTGTGAATACAGCAAGCCTTACCTGACAGCACCTACTCTCAACAGCTAAAGGTTTAAGTTCATCTATATCACACATGCTTTTATTTTGGAATAAACAATTAATACAGCATGTGTATAATTAGTATCACTTGATTGACAAAATCCTTCCCCATCCAGCCACCCCAGAGAACATCTACTGTAGTAGAAGCCAACAACTACATAGCACCTTGCATTTCAATAGATTTTAAAGTAATGCCAGACTGGATACTGACATTCACATAAAATACTGTATCTCCCAAACTTGAAAGTTTTCTCTTAGCTAATACCAAACTAAGGCCCACACACTTCTTGTAGAAACAGAAAAAGATTTTTAACTAAATTGGTTTGTTTGCACATGCCACATGCTTTGTTCTAGCCTAATGTGAAGCCACATGATGGTTTCCTAAAGTATCACAATAGTTTTAAAGTCAGAAATTCATTTTTTTTCTCCCTAAACAATTACAACAACCCCTCCCTGCAAACACCCACAATTCTACCCTCTCCTCCCCTGCAAATAAATGTGTGTAAAGACTAAAGCAGACATTCTTCTTATAAAGCTTCTAGAAGTATCACTTTCCATGCTGTTTGACTTGCATCAAAACTAGTCAACAAGTTATTAGGAAACAAGATAACAGAATAAAAACCAAAAGGCTTGGAAACTTAAGTCTGAAGAAGCAACATAAACCACTCAGACTGTTCTCCAGAAAGAGGCTTCCAGAAGTCACTCTAATCTTTACTATTAGAAATTAAATACAGTATGTCTAGAGATGTACAGAGAAGCTGATGAGAAAATAGATAGATGTTTTACACTTGGTAAATATTGAAAGCCACAGAACTAGTGAGCAGACAGGTGTCATGTCTAAATGTGAAACAGTTTTATGAAGCCACTTACAGTTACAGCTCTATTTTTCAAATACTCCCTGCATTGCAAGCTACATAAGCACACCCTTTATTTATTTATTTTCCCCTAATGCTGCATTATTATACAATTCGTCTAGTCAGCCTCCCTCCCACCACTACCTCAAACATCTGACTGGAGAGTAATGACAATAGATGAGCATCACCCAAGAGGCTGAACGAAGCAAACAAGCAGTTAGCACTATGAGATTTAGTGACAGTCAGATGGTCTTGGTTAAACTTCGAAGAACTGTGTTTTGAATTCCAATTAAGTACTAATGCGGAAAGCAACAAGATAGCACCTTCTGTGTAATAGGGGAAACTGGACTAAAAACACAAAAACAACCTAACTTGCTGGGATTTATGAAGTATAGTTGGAGCATAGTTTAGACATACAAACATGAGTGTCTGCATACCATGCTTTCCTTCCATAAGGAAATCATAATCATTAGAAGCAAGTCTTCTTCCACAACACAACATCAACAAGAGGCTGAATAAACTTTTGTATCTTCCGCTGGAAGCTAGGTTTTACAAAGAATATAAACTCCAATAATCACCTATCCAAAAGAGCCAATATTAGTAATCCACAGTGACTGAAATCCCCTGCTATATTTTTGATCAAAACTGTAATAAAACAGACCACAGTTTCTGGAGCAGCAATACAGTTTTCATTTTTATCAGCAAGTTAATCAATTGCCTACATTTCTGATCTGTACTTTTCTTTTGCTTGTTCACGAGTTTCAAACAACCAGCCCAGCCAGGAAGTGCTTACGCTGCACAGCTCTATGCAGTGCCACAGGAATCAGTTGCTTTTTAATCATTTTTTTTCAGTAATTACACTTGGACATCAATGAAATAAAAGCCTGAGAAACTACCAGCTAAAAAACTTGCATTATGACACTCAAAATCAGGGTGCATGCAGAAATTCAGTAGGGTTGCTTTTTCTCTATTTTGCACTATTTTCTCAACTGGAAATATTGTATGTATTTACTTAAAACAATTTCACCCTACAGACAAGCAAAAGCCTTTCACAAAATACTACCAAACTACTACAGGAACCTGGAAAATGGCAGACAATGTGGAAGATACATGGCAGACAAGCAATGAAGAGTTGCTGATACACTGAAATGCATGCAGAACAAGAGGTGGTAAACATGCATATGTAGATATTAGGCTAGCACCAAATTAATGAGTTTGAAGTTCAGTTAACAAGGATAACCAGAAGTCTGTTGAATCTGTGTATAATGCACAAAAATTACACTTAGACTAAGACTTCATTGCATACCACCTCCAGGCAGGTGTTACAATATAAGCAGTAGTCTTTAAAAAAATATATTCTTCTCTGTTTGAAAACTGCTTTAGTGAGTGTCAAAGATTAGATGTGCCAATATACTAGATATCAAATTTTGCAATTAGACAAAACTACTTCTGAAATTGTAAGCGTCTTGACTTCCTTGCATGAAGTGTATACAAGATAGAAATTTATCAAAATACTCTCACTGCAAAATACTGTTGTGTTGATTTTCAAATGGCAAGTAAGACTGAATTTGGAAAATTGCCCAAAGTTTATTATTTCATATTATAAATTTTTGATTAAGTAAAAAATAGCAAGGCTTTACACAAATTCAACAAATAAACTCTGTGGATTTTATTCTAATGGGATGGAGATAAGGCCCAAGCTCACCTTGGACGTCTTCTTCTCCACCATCACCATC
Source organism: Rhea pennata (assembly GCF_028389875.1). Taxonomy (NCBI): domain Eukaryota; kingdom Metazoa; phylum Chordata; class Aves; order Rheiformes; family Rheidae; genus Rhea; species Rhea pennata. The sequence continues at coordinate 958,863 of NC_084672.1, read as the reverse complement.
CTCTTCCTCATTGTAAGCCAGTTCAGCCTGTTTGTCTGCCTCATACTCACCCACGTTACCATCATCCCCATTATAATCTGCCAGTTTAGAGCCCTGCTGCGGATCAACAGGGGATTCATTCTCATCAAAGAATCGGCCTGTGAAGTAGGCAAAGGATTAAGTCAGAAGCAAAGAGGAAAGAAAAAGATTCTAAATGAAAGCAGACCAGATTAGAATCTTCAGTTTTTGTAGCAGTTTCAACTGGAGGAGAAAGGGAGAAGGGTGTGTGTGGGCAGAGGGAAAAAAACACAATGCAGCTTTATGACACAATTCTGTGCAAAAAAGGATGTACTTGATCAGTTAGAATTAGGACCTCATGAATTCTCATTGCTATAAGCTCTGCTCTTTGTAGAAACCAAGTAGAGTAAGCATCCAAATGTGATCTCCATCTATGATTACCTACACATACTAACAAAAGTTTCCTTACAGTTTCAAAGCACATACAATGAAAGTTTTCTATATTCATACTTTTTCCTGATTTTAGCCATTATACAAGTGTTCAGAGATTTTCCTCTAACAAGAGAGGACTGGAATTTTTCTACACACAATGAAGCAATATATTGTTGATTTCTTATACAGTAATGTTAGCAGAACGTGTACCATACTATCAAGGGTAACAATTAGTAAAGATGTGTCTGGCATCTCTAAATTGATTTTCTTAACTATCTAATTAATTTGGTTTTACACTAACTTTCCTACCAAAGTTTAAAAGTTTTCAGAATGTTTTGAATACAGTTGATTTTTGTCTCCTAGCGAAGAATTAAGAATAGTTCCATATAGTGAAATAACATAGTAGAAAAACGAAAATTAGTTGGAACTATGAAATAAATACAGTCCACCAAGTACACAAACAAAAAATAATGCTGTAATGTTCAAAGTGTAAAGTTCAGAGTAGGGGTCTAATGGGATACTATCAAGAGCTGTTCAAGTTCAATACAGTTCCATCTACTTGTCAATCACTTAACAGATAGACTGTAACCCACTAGTTGAATCCATAGAGGATATATATCTAGAGGCATTGTGTATAAAAGAAAAAAAATAAGATTGAAATGTGATACAGTCTTTACAGACTGGAAACAGACTGAGAAAAAAAATCTGCAAAGCCACATGTTAAATAATTCATGCTGGAAGCAGTTAAACACAGAAGCAGAAACAAAGAATATGATTTCAACATTAAGATTAAAAAAGAGGTTGGAGATACAATGGACAGATATAAGAATAAAATTATTTCTCAGAACAGTGAGAACTATCATGGCACTATATACATATCTGGACAGAAACAATATCATAGGGCTTATTTGGTGGGGAAGGAGCAGAAAAATCAACTAAATAGTGCAGCTCTAAGGTGCTGATTAAAGTTTCAATTATTTTCACAAAATAAGCAAGAAGAAATTATTATCTATTCATGAATCAAAAGTTTGATATACTATTCATTTTTCTATTCATATCTAAAATTGAATAATTCCTGCTAATACTGTGTATATTTTTTGATACTGCCTTTTATATAAGTAAATGGATAGAACTGTAAAATAATGCACATATTAGGTAACATAAAACAAGAACTATAAGAAAAGAACAGAATGCACTTGCAGAAAAAGCAAGCCTGTAAATATGCAGAAACTTTAGGGGATCCTCATAGTAACTCCATTGACTGTGCATACAGGGTCAGATGTACAAAGGATTTAGGCAGTAGATGACTTTTCGTACAATTCCGGGAGAACATCAATACTCTAACGCAAGGCATGTATATAATGATCTTGGGAGAACAAGACTTTGGGCGGCACCGGAGCAGGGGTCACTGGCAGCAGGAGCACACAACAGACCAATTGCTTTGTCAAACAGATATTTTGACAGGATAGCCTGGAATCTTTTGTAGGTCCTGCACTTGACAAGGTTGTGGATCTCAAGTCATGCCAGGTAGGAGTCAAGAATGAGTCAGGAGTACAAGAAATGACTGCTTGAGAAAGTGATTTATGTTGTCATGATGCTTAGAGGTTAGTGACAGCATGGAATGCCCCATAAGAATGTCACTGATGCTAAAATCTGCACGTAATATTTACTGAATTCTGAATAGACACGTGGGCTATTACTCCAACCAGGGATCCAACCCATGCCTGTAGAGCAGCTGTCCACATACTCATCACTAAGGACCTGCTTACAGGATAGCTTTGAACGGCAGCATGCATTGGAGTTGTGCTGTACCCTGCATTTTTTTCAGTGCACAAGGTAATAGCACAAATAGCAATATTGGCACAGGCACTTCCAGCTTCTGCTGCTTCTGAAACAGAATCCCTGCAAATGTCCACATCTCTCTACCTAGTACCAAAGTTATTCTCTTAAATCGATGCTGGTAATGGTATTAATCAAAAAGTCTTTTTGGCAGAAGTTCTGATTCTGAAACCTGGCAGTTATGTCAAATACCGTAACCAGCAACAAGTCACCACTCCCATTCTATGGGCTGATGCACAAGCTTTCAGGCACTCAGCAACCAAAATCCAACCCATGCTATTGTCTAAAATGAAAGATGTGTCCTAGAGCTGGGCTCCTCTGTACCAGTGACATGAATTTACCACTAAATCACCTTTCAAAATGGCCATTGCTGACCAATCAGGAAATGAATCTAGAAACCTGGATTAGTTATTTCCATATATGACAGAAATTCTCTTTCCCTCATTTCAATTTATCCCAAATATGGAAGACCAAAGAGAAAAGAGACAAATCACTGATGATTACTAACTCTTAATTATCCGTTCATAGCCTACAATGGAGACTTTTCATTCACTGCTGCTGCATTCAAAAGCTAGGCCCCCCACATCATCTAACCGCTGTCAGGGAAGACCGTGGATCCATTTAAAAACCACCAAGAACAAAAATTAGAGTGCCCTGCCATTTCAACTGTAGTCACTCAGCCAGACATGAGCAGGATCTTCAAAAATCTCCTTTGATAAACTAGATAGTCTTGCAAATCTCTGGATATACAGAGTGAAAGAAAAGCTACACAGATTTCATGATTATTTTTAATCCATCTATCACCGGCTCAGAAATAACCAGGAATAGTACTAAAATAAAAACAGATCATTAGAGATGTTTTAAATTAAGAACAGCAAATTTATCTACCTTCCCCACCTACTCCACTCTGGTCTTTTTAGAGTAAAATTGAGCTCCCCCCTCCCCCATAAACTAATACCCACCTTTCACCCCCCCTTCTCTCTCTCCTCTGAACTCCTTCTAGCTTCCTGTCATCTTTCTGAAATGTGTTATTTAAAAACCAGATGAGGGCCTCAGCAGGAAGCACTAGGTAAAACAGAGTAAGTTACTCCATGTTATTTCTGTTAACACATCTCAGCAGAAAAAAAAATCCAAGTATGTTAGTGACTTATCCACGCTTATCTGCTGAACTGCTCTTTAGTTATGTCACTTATTCTCTGCATTTAATTTTCTATTCTTAATTGCAAACTACTTCTATGTTTACAAACTATCATGTTGCTGAACATGATATTTGTCATCCTATTCATCCTGCTATTCATCATCTACTCAAAATATCAAACAATGCAAAGCAGAGGATGCATCTTTGTAAATCTCACAGATAAGTTCTCAAAATAAAGTTGTTACTGATACCTGTGTCTGGAATATTATTTTCTTAAATTTGTGCATCCAGAGAGCAATTTGTTTCTGACCAAGTCTTTATTAATTTGCCTATGACAAAGTCGTGTTCCTGCTTCTATTGCTTTTGTTCCTTTGAACAGGCAACTATTTCAGATCATATCACTTTTACACATTTTGCTCTTAACAATTCCATGTTAACCATTTATCATATTATATTCAAACTCACTGATAATTTCTCTGATTATCTTTCCAGATATCAAAGTTAGACTGATGGATCTCTAGAATTCCCCAAGTTGTCCTTCCATTCATTTTTTAAGGAGATGCCTTTCTGTAGTGTGATGGTCTCTCTCTCTCAGAGTTCTCAAAAGTTCAGAAACCACTTTCTTAGGCTTTTCTTAAACCTCTTTCCTGAAGTTTTGCATCTTCTGCAAACTTTATCATCCAGCCCTTTGGGGAAGTTACCAAGGAAGCAAGGGGAGAAGAAGAGAACACACTAAGCTCCCAGATACCTATACTCCATCTTCTATCCCAAAACAAACCCTGGATACATCTTCTGTTAGCAAATCTGACAATATGCTGACAGGACCTATTCCAATTTAACATCTGTTTCATAACAGCACCTTAAAAATTACAGTAATACAAGAACAAAGAGAGTATTATTTTAAATATATTCCCCTATTATTCAAAGAATATTTTCAAGAGACTGCTAGAAGTTCAATTCCTTTCTGTGACATCTCCAAGCTGGAGAAGTACCAGTCAAGTTCTGGACACCAGTCAAGTTCTAGACCATGCAAACAACTCCTAGTTAATTTAACCAAAAAGAACAGAGTTACTTCCCATACTGAACCTTTTATGACAAGAATGAATTTATGGTTTCATGTTCATGAGAGTAATCTCAGCTTTTAGAACTCTTTCCATTGACCCCCAAACCAATTCACGATTCTCTTCCAACAAGCTGACTCCTATTTCCATACTATGTTCACCCAATCCACAAAATTAACAAGGTTCCTTGCAGGAAGCTACAGAATCCTTTCCCACTTCTCCTGATTCTGAAAGATAGTTGTTAGTTCAAACTTGGTAACTTGTCACCTTAGACTATAGTCAGATTTTAATCATAACAAACAAAGCCTAAGTGAAAACTACTTAGCTAGGAGTACGAAGAAATTCAAAATTACATTAAGAAAAATCTTACTTTGACAAAAACAATTAAGAGATGTATCAGCACCATGGTGTTTTTTCCTTCAAAATGTCATTTTCCCACTCCAACACTAAACAACAGGAATTAGCGCTTTAAAAATAACTAGGTTAAGGTAGACCTAGTTAGTATAGTCCACTAGTAAAAGTATCTCCACTGATACCATATGAAACTTGTTTTAATATAGCATTCTTATAGGAAGATGCTAAATCAAATATTATAGGCATACTCACATTGTTACAGTATCAACTGGAAATAGAGATGCATCTTAAAGAAAATAGTACATAAACAACTGTACATGTATTTGCAAATTCTTACGTGCTGTCTGCCAAGCAGTATTACTAACATCATACACAGTAAGCAAATATGACTTGCACCTGCCTGAAGACATTTTCCTTGGACAGACACGTTGACATGATGTTCTGGGAAATTTCCTCAGAGAAGAACAAACTTTTGGCCGATACAAATTTACTACCAAAGTCAATTTTGTCCTATATAACGGCTGAATTCTTACAATAGTGCACAAAACATGTAATCTAAGTAATATAGCATGAGTATGTCAATATCACGCACATATCAAAAGTCTTCATCTAACAATCTATTTCACATGTAGTGATTTCCAAAAACATTTTAAATTCCTATTAGCAACGAAGATTTTAAATAGGTAAATATATCTGAAAGCCAACATATTCAGAGATAAGTTCTGTGCAGTCATACATTAAATTTCTTTTCAGGCTTACTCTCCAGAAGACCATGCACCAAAATGTTTATTATTTGTAAAGATTATTATCAGAACAGATATAAAACAAAGAGATTCTCTTAATATATGAGGTATAATGATATTGACCAACTTACTTTGCTTCATCTTCTGCAAGTCGCTAACTCTGCTCTTTGGAAGTTTTATATGGTCTGTTTTAATTTTGTTTTCTTTCTGATTTTCTGTATTTTCTTCAAAATTTAAATGCTGAAGAGAATTTGGAGGTATCTGCTTCACTGTATCAGCATTTCCATCACTATCAGTGTGCAAACCTACAGAATGAAGAAGTGTTTAGTTTTTAGAGGACTCCAAAAGAAGTTTATAATGCTATCGCAAAAAGAAAACTCATTACATTTTAATGAGTGATCAGTCCTCTATTGTGCTACCTTGTCAACAGATTTTCAATAAAGATGTATTTGATCAAGCTTAGACCAATTACACGTTTATGCATTTTTCAATTTTTAAAATTTTTTTTAATCCTTTCCCCCCCAAAAAATCTACCAAGCAGCATTTATAATTTATTGTTTCAAGAGCTATGATGTTAGCCAAAGCTGCAGCACATCACAGAAGTTACATTAAAATAAAAAGCAGAGAACTACATAACTAAGGATTTTGGAAAATGTTGGTCCTCTTGACATGAATGCCGACATTCTTTTGATTAAACTCCTTCTAGAGAGAAAGTGAGCATACCACATGCTATCTTTCATGTTTTTTCATCAAGAAAAGTCAGAATGAAGGACTTACAAAACAATACTGAAAGGAAATATTTTAAAGCCTTAACATATAAACTTTCTTTAAATGCACTTTCTTGAACCCATTAATTTTAACATTTTAAGCCAGTTGAAAGGAAGGAAAAAAAAATAAGTATTTGTTGTCTTTTTCCAAAAGAACCAAAAATGCACATAACAAATAATTTGAAACTGCTTGGTCATGTCACAAATAGTAGATGCTTCAGTTTAAGTTTTAAGTAGGACAGTATTTGAACATGCCAATTGAAGTGTAATACAGATAAAAAAAAAAAAAGGTTTCACATCAACGCAAAGTCAGTTGATCAAGGAGCAGTAAGTCTGTTTTCTGTAGATTTGTGTTGTTCACTTTTTAACTGCAACTCCTCCAGCCCCTTTCACTGCAACACTTCTCTCATGCCTAAACCTTCCCCACATCATCCTCAAGCTAGCTGTTCAGAGAAACAGGAAGACACTGAGCAAATGATGATACTGCTGTTTATTCTCCAAGTATAACTGGCAACCAATAAATCAACTCTTGAGATTATGCTGCAACCCTGTCTATAGGAGGGACACTTATTTTAATTCTTCTCCTTTATCCAGTGGAGAAATTTTGAAGCACTCACCTTTGAAACTTCCAACTGTCAAATCTGGCTGAAATTGGTCAAAAGGCTCAGAAATTATTGGTAGTGTGTGTGAGAGGGAAATAGACACATAGTATAACCACATAAGCCTCAGTGCCTCCGGAGGCCAGACTAAGAATACACTCACAATCTCATATGTTGCAGAAATCAATTGTTTTTATAACTGCATCAAACAAGAAAAAAGGACTGTCCACTTGCACCTAACATTTCTGATGTGGTAGCAGGTATCAGCTGATAAATTTCCTACAAGACACAGACACGTCATCTGCTGATAAGCTTTTTACCTGGAGCCAGATTTGGAGCATGGGGCTGTTCAGTTGGCAGATTCATAACAGGTTGACGACCTTCGCTTTGAAGAGCTGAAATAAGTGGCTTCTTTAAAGCTAAAATAAAATACATTGACAAAAGCCTTAACATGAAACAAACAGCCACTATATACTGGGCCTTCCTCTGACAATCTTGTATTTTCTTTGCTTTTTTTCCCCCTTGTTTTTAATTATAGATGAAAATAAAATATATAAGATTTCTGGGGGTAAAAGAAGTATCACAAGCACTGAAGCGCTCAGTATTTTTGAAAAATGTAACTTCTAACACACACATAAGAATTATCAGACTTCACACTCCACTTGAATTTTGTTACTATAAACAGATTTAAATCTTTGTGTTCTCTGTGAAACAACCTGGTACTCAAACAGACATACGTGCCACCAAGCACCCAAATGAGCAAATATTAGAATATTTCTTCTAACCAGTGGGAGTATCTTCAGCTTTAGCAGGGTCATTATCTTCTATTTCAGGCATGCCTGCATCTCCTCCTAATTTGATTTTCTCTGTAAAACAAGAACAGGATATTTTTCCTTACTAATCTTTTAAAGTTTTAATAGAGAATTTACTCCTTGTGGAAGGCTCCAAGAACAGGAGAAAGTAGTCCTTCATCCACAGAACACGTACTATATTAATAATACAACTGCACAACTCCTTCTGTTGTTCTGTCAAAGTGCCTGAAGGCTGCTTTAGAGCAGTGATCCTGAACTAAGGCAGTGCAATCTTCAGAAAAGGACAAGAGACAGATGCACTGTTGATGGGAGCAGAGCAGGAAATGCTTGCTGGAAGAACTTGACTGAAACAGACTAAACTAACACAAAAAGGCACTGGATTGGTAGCACAAAAAGCAGAAGCAAAGGGAACCCATCTGACTTTCAGGGAAGGCCTCAAGCCAGGAAACAATCATAATAGTTATTCACTGAGATAACATTTCAGTCATAGTGGCTGACAACCAAAGGTTCCTACTGTTCCTGCTCTGTTAGAATTCTCATAGCATTTTGAATGCTCCTTGACCACTAGGCACCTTCTTTGTGCAGATTCCAGCTCTCCACCAACATGCCCTTTCCCTAGCTCACCTCAAGATGCACTTTACAGGGAGTAGGGAAACATTCTCCAGATCAAAATTGGCCACACAAGAAAGGAGATGTGAAATGAACCAAGAAAGGACACACAAAATTGTGCGAGAAACAATTTTTATAAACAGACACAGGGAAAGGACATGCCAATCTCTGAATTCCTATATAAACTCTAATTTAGTACAGTCATATGTAGCTAATCAAGTTACCTGAGGCAAATGATTCATTGTTCTAATTTAAAGACACCCCTGATTCTGTATTAATGCAAAGGATGTAACACAATTGGCCCACATCTATCAGAAGTGACAAAAAAGAAAATACCTTTGCCATCTACAGCATGATCTGAAGGCTCTTCATTCTTTACTGTGTTTTTATCTTCTGTTTCCAGAACAGTCTTAGATACTGCTTGGTCATCATCATTGAGACTGACTTCAGTGCCTTTACTGGACTGAATTTTCTGTGTGGCCTGTTAGAAAAAAATTAATTCACAAACAATATTAAAGACAGCCCTGAAAGTTAAAATACAAAACCCTTCAGCTTTAAGATTATTTTGGAAAAGCAAAATTGCATTTATGAATTAGACAGTCACCAAAGGGAACAACAGCAGAAGTCCTCTATAAAGAAACCTCAGTCTTGAGGGTAGTTGGTAAAAGCATAGACACTCATAAGTAAATAGAAGACTTAAAATACTGTATGGTAGTATGATGTTTTCATTGGCATGTGTAGGATTGCAGAACCACTCACAATTTGTCAATAACACTAGAGCTATTCCAGAAGAATGCCAAGAAAACCATTGTCATACCACAATATATTAATTTTATTGCAATAGAACATACAGGAGAACCTTGGAGAGTTATTTTTATAGGCACTACATTTGCTAGTGTTCAGCCTCTAACATGAAGCTACCACACATAATCTGTGAACACACATAATTATACGGCCAGAGAAAATTACCATGAGAAAAAATGTTAAGGCCAACTCAGCTCAAATATATGACAATCAAGTTAAGACATCATTGGCCTTGTGCCTCAGACCAGGGAGACTTCTGCAAACATTTCTAGATTTTAAGGCAAGATTCAATTGAAATCTACTTGGAATCTGCTTAATGATTTGAAGTATCTGTAAACAGACACTGAACAAGGAAATGAAATTTTCATTAAAAGTGGGTTAACTTTTCATCTGTTTGTAGGAAAGAGGCCCATAATTCTACTGACAGCTTGCACTGTATAATTACACACCTGATATCATTGAAACACCATTGTTATTTGAATCACATTAGCACCCAGAAGCCTCAGAGATCAAATTCCCCTTTGCAATAACCTACATAAGATTGCAAGGATATAGATCCTTCCCTGGAGAGCTGTAAAGTATTATCCATTTTATAGATAAGAAACTGAATTCCTGAGTGATGATGTCATGTAGGAAGGCTGTAGCTGAGTACAGAATTAAGACTGATCTTTAAGGCTCAATTCAACAACTGAACAAAACAAACAGATGGTCTTACATTAATATCCATTTGGGGCTGCTCAGTGCAACATTTATCCAGAAGTTAGAGGAAAAATGTTCAGGACCACCGCATAACAGTTGAGTTGACTAGCAAGCAGACTTGGGGCTCTTCTAATTCAAGAAGGAAATTTAGCTGTGTATTACCTTTTGTTCCCGTATAACTTGGTCCACTAATTTCTTTATATTTTCTTCATGTTGCAGTCTCATTTCTTTGATCTGTTGCCCACACTGCAGACTTAAATAAAAACATATTGTCAATCACATTTGAGTTGTTATATCAGCTCTCTAATAAATGAAAAAAAAAGAAAGAAAGCAGCACACAGAAAGGCAAACCTGAGTGATAACTAGAATAGTTTGGCCAAAAATCCGTGCCTTGGAATGAGAGTGGAAATGGAGTGAATACAGAAGGAAAACAGGATTGAAAAAAGATAGGGACAGAGTAGAAAAACAGCAAAATGATCAGAAAAGCCCTGAAAATACTTCCTCCAAAACCTGAAAAGCAATTGAAAATTCAGTCTCCTGTCATCAGCATACATTAATTCCACTTGGAACCCATTGAACCATCTACAACAGCTGTCAACACAGAAGATGTACAACTACTACTATCAGTTATGGATACCAACTCAAGTGAGATTGGAATCACACAGCTCAATGTCCCAAGTTTTCTAATAAGCCACAATCAAATTAAACAAAATTCCCCAAACACTCAACATAACATATACAAAAATAATATAATTCTTCACACAAAAGTTTATATGTAATGTTTTCACCTCCAGTTCAATAAAATACTTTCTTAAGAAGACAGCAATGAACAAATACCCTGTGGCTTCAGAACAGTGGAGATTAAATTGAACACTTCCACTTATCAATTCCTGTTAATCAACATCTCTATATCATTAGAGATTCATTTTGACTTAAAATTACCCAATGCTGAACAACTACGATAAGCCAGAGTTTTCAGAGATAACTCAACTAGAGTTGGAAGGAAGAAGATAACACCAAAAAAGTAGAACCTTAATCAAACAGACAGCTTAATGAAAGTTGCATCACAAATGGAGTACATTTGAGCTTGAGGTTTAACATAACTAAGATTCATTTACGTTTTTTTTTTTTTAATAAAATACAGACCTGCATTACATGTGTGCTTTTTTTGCCTTTTTTTTTCTAATAAATGTAGACTTGCATTACACAGAAGCAAACCTACAGTTATAACATTTCTAAAGACATACCTATCATATTCCAATCTCCTTGTAAGGTAAGTATTATTCTTCTTGTATTCATGAAGCTGATCTTCCTGACGAATGAATTCCTGCCGTAATTCTGCTAGTTGTTCTAGACCAAAACACAAAATCAGCACAAATATATACATACAAGAAACGTCCCATAATGCATACAACTTTCAATATTGCCATATAAGTTACAAATTAATATGAGAAGTTTGTTATTTCTTCTACATATATTTTAAAGATTCTTGAAGTAATTTGGAAAACACCAATTTACTCATATATGCCAAATGTTGAAGGTTTCTCTCTTCTTTTCAGGCTACTAATATTTGTTAAGGTCCCTACTATTTTAAGTTGAAAATGTAAGTATATAGGCAGAAATGTAAAGCATCTTGTCTGCAGGCCTGTACAAATTTCAGCAATAGTTGTTCCAGGACTCTCTGAAAACCAACATGGTAAAAAAAAGGGGTGGTGGGGGGGGGGAAGGAACCACACATGATTACAATGCCTGTAAACACCAGAGACGTACAGTCGTAAATGATGCTTTCTGGTCCTTTTCTAAGCTGACATAAGTATCACAATGTTGTTGATCCAAACCATACTAAACTATATGTTATTTTTATCATGAAAATGATTCTAATATCTTGGAGGTAAGCACTGTCAGAATGCTTAAAAAAATAATAATAAAGTCTATGAAAGACAACTCTATGCTTATTCAGGCTGGAAAATAAACAAATGTCATGGAACTTCAGATTAAGCAATGCTCCAGCATCACTTGATCTTCTATTTAAAATGTATTCTGCAGTACTTAAGCAGTTATAAAATAAGCAACTTTATAATTCGCCAGAGACAGTTTACCCATAAATCCTTACCCTTTAAACGATGTATATCTGCCATTTGATACGATATGTTGTTCTGCAACTTAATCTGAAAGGAAAAATGGTTATATAAATAAATATAGACAATCTTTAGAAGCTTAGGAAGTAATTATGCATGCAAATATATAGCTGCTTTTGAATTCATACTTTTCCACTGTAAAAAAGAACATATACAGGAGTATCAGAATGACTGTAAAATATTACTGTAAATAAAAATAGTTTAGTTACATATAAAGTGATATCAACTTAAGCACTATGTTTAGCCATTGCTAATGAAGATTTAATGTACTTATTTCCAAGACACATTTCTATCAAAAAAGCAGATTTTGTCAAGACTAAAATAAACATTGCATTCTGATATTGCAGAAGGGGATAGTGAATTTCCGATGTCAAACATACAAACAGCATCATTAGCAAAAACAATTTTTTAGGTAATGTATGTTGAAAGTAAATATTTAATGTGATACTACATAATATTCATAACAGGATTTATACTTTGAAGAGAATGTGACACCATTAGTCATCCACAAGTGTTTAATTTGTTATTTTTAGTAAGGAAAAAAAATAGCATTTATTATAAATAAGAGTGCATACACAAAGTCATCAAGTAAAGATGTTTTGTCTTGTTCCTACACAAAGCAAAAACGTACAGAAGAAGAAGAATCGGAAATGGAGAGAAAGATATGCATGTAGAAGATACCGAGAATAGGTGAAAAAGCCCATAAATACCAATGTTACCTAATTACAGTTATTTTTTGTTGTTTCATGATTGATACAAAGAGCAACTCCTCTTTGGTGCTAAAACAATGCTGTCATTCTAGATTACAAGGTCTGAATTACCTCTCAGAGAGGTAAAGACTGCATCTAAAGAATGCATCTTATCCAATCATCACTTAATTAACCAAAAACAGCAAAACAAATAACCCACAAAGCATTGCAGATATAACCACTTTCACACACAGCTTCTGTATCATTTAAAAGGCAGGTATCTTTGCCTCTTAAGAACCTCTATTATTTCCTATTTTAAAACCACGTATGAGCATGTGTACTTTGAAGCAGGGGAGGGGGAAACATGCACACAGGCTATTTCAATTCTTGCACAGACTCTGAAGCTTAATGTCTAAGTCAGTTACCTAAATTTCTTGGAAAAAAAAAATGCATGCCCTTACTTTCTTAAGATTTCCTCCACCCACTTCTAGCTTCCCTTTTATCAAATAAATCACTTTAAAAAAATAATTATTTTTAAAGAGAGGTTCTTGACTATACAATTCAATTTGTCCCATATATGTTCAGGCATTTATAACTTTAGGAACTATAACTATACAAGAACTGCTGAAATCGTGATTTTCTGAAGAACACTCTGTACACCAAGGCACGTATCCAACAGCTCCAGTCACATAATAGAGGCTCCTTATGAAACAGAGTGCTACATCAAGAGTTTTGTTTGTGCCAGACTAATATCCTGGCTCATCCCTAGCAGCAACGCATACATTCTCCCATGTCTGAGGACAAAAGGCAAAACTATTTCTAGAGTGCTGAGAGGCATCAACAGTGATGGTGCTGATGTATAGGGGAATAAACAGTCAAACCCATCTCCTTCACATTTTTTCCCTCAAAATCAGAAGCAAGAAGTGGCAGATGATGCAATATTTTGGTAACCTCAGAATACTGACCATACTGCTCTGAAATATGATACAAAATATAAATATTCAACAGGGACACTTAAGGATCCATCTCAGCATTTCAAAATCATGCATTTGAGGACCAATTAAATGTGTTCTTTGTACATAAAGGAATCAAAACACTGAAGTGTACTAGTTATAGGATTGACAAAAACCAACATTCAGTTAAGTAAAAACCTGTTTTGTGCTTCCTATGTTTTTTAAAAAAATGCAAGGATGCACTGTGGTGAAGACTTTACATGAAACCAAAATATAAAAATAACCTCCAATCCTTTCTGTAAAAAAGTGTCCAGCTTGCAAGCCCTTCTTGTAATCTCTCTTCGTCTGTTGGACACCAAGATGTATCAATGGATAAAAAGAGTTATTTGCTGAGTATTAATGAAAAAGTATTTTTCCCTGTGTTTGAGAAAATATAGGAATGGGGGTACTAAACAGAAAAATGTGAAACACTGGCAGTAATTACTATTTTTACCTGTCTTCCACTCCAATATAATTCTTCTGAACGGCAATAAATGCGTACCTCCCAGAACCTAAGCTATCTACAAACAAAGCAGATCATGTGAAACAGTGAGTTCTTCTGTTTTCAAATCCTCATATATGAGAATCCCTAATACAGAAAACCTTCTTTCTTCCTTGCTTCTGCTCAACATATGAAACATTTGACTTGTAAAGAGCTTTGTGGCAGGGTGCTCATTCTATTGACAAGGATTTGATCTGAAAATCTGATTATTAATTTTATCACAAGCTTTAATTTTGAAGATATTACATGCCGGTTAAATTGACAGCATTCATAGCCAAAGCAACTTAGCTGACAGTAAGTGTCCCTAATCTGAAGGACAGAAAGGGAAGAAACTTCTTATGTTTCACGGGATCTGTTCCACCTACAGTCACCAAAAAAAAAACCCAAACAAACAAACACCCCGCACACACACACCACCACACAGCATGGAGCAAGTCCAGTTCTTTCATCTGTGTCCTCCTTGAGTCTAGACCTATTTGTACTCCTTTCTTAGTGGCTTCTCAGATCTTCTTCAAAGCAGTTGAGAAAAAGAAAACCCCACTCTATAGCCCAGCGAGCGCTACTCAAGAAAAAATAAACATTAAAAATCCTCTGCTTACTAGTGCTATGTATATGTAAGGCAGTACTTGCAATTCATATAGCATTGTAACAGTCTTGTCATATAATAAAAGGCAACATAAGAAAGATACAACACCCTGGAGCTCTTCTGTACCTATGGTAGAATATAATAGGGGTGGTCTGGCTTCCCAATTAAAGACTGCATAAGTGATAAACTGTAAACATCTACCCATATTTCACTGAGTCATTTCTTTCTCTAGCAAGAACACCCTCTGCAATCCCTGTCAAAGCAGCACAAGCAGGTGTCCATACTCCTTCGTGCAGCTTAATGAGCTGCACTCAAGTACATTGCTGTAGTGCACTCAGGAACAGTAAGTGAAAGCTGTTTAAAGAGTCCTTTTGCACAAAGGTCTATATTCCACAATCTTTCTGCTATTATTTGTCAACTATTTCTTTCAGAGTAGCCAACGTTATTATCAAGCAGTTAGTAGAGAGTATGGGAGATGAAGTATTGCTTCACATTGTGATGTTGATAACCAAGAGTATGCAGCAAAATAGGAAGAGGCATTCAACATCACCACTGTAAAGTTACGGCTTTGCAAACTGATAAGCTATCAAGGAATTTTGGCTACAAAGGTACTATAAAGGAACGTAAGCTGCTTCCAAGAATGTTTCACTAAACAGTCTCAACATATGAAGCACCATTTCTAAGCTTCAGCTAAGGGAACAAGGTTGCATTATGTACCTGGCATGGTAAGCAACAATTGCAGAATTAAATAGGCATGTTCCTGAGATCTGCAACAGCAAATACCAAGATACGAACCCCTACACACTGGATGGTTGCCATTTGGAAGCCTTCCCTCCTGAATTCCTGCCATTCAATTGTGTTATTGAGCTTATTCCAAAAGGATATGGAAAGCCATGCAAAAAAGGTATCCTCACTGTGTGCTGCAAAAAGTATGAAACACTCAGGAAACTACTGGTAATGCTGCAAACATGACTTCCCCAAACACTAGCACAATCATTATCCCTGTTTGCCTTCCAAGGATAGGGGCTCCAAAAGAGAAGTACTCCTCTATTTTTTTCCAAGACCCAGTGGGCCATCCCAAGCTCATCAAGATTAGCACAGGGTGAAAGGAAAACAGAGTTTCAAAGAACTCATGCCTTTGGTAGAAAGATGTAGATCTACTCTTGCATCTTCTACTACTGATGTTACCAATGGCTGTTTGGGAGCAGAAACAGCCAATTACTGAAAAGCATGTGCTGTCATAGCTCCTTCTCTTCACCCTTTTTTCCTTTGGCAGTCACACCTGCATTTTCCTGTCCATTTAAGTAGTTTCCTAAATCCAAAAAGGCTCTTCTCTGCCCAACTCTAGTTTTACTCCCTCCTTCTTTCAGGTTCTTTAGAAGATCTCTCCATTTGTGAGGAATTCACCTTAATCTCTCAAAATCCTTTACAACATCAGTGATTATTTCTCCCTCCAAGATCTGCCAGACTTGATGAGCCTAAATATCAAGTAAAGAACTGTTCAAAAGTTACAATCATTTTTCCAGTTTTCAGTGTAGCAAAATAATTTTTTTCTGTCATTTTTCTTCAATATACTTCAGCACTCTCACACAAAGAAGTCTCTTAGCTTCCATACGCTGTTAGTAGCAGGTGCCACCTAATTGCAGTTCAAAACATACCAGTTCACACTTTAATAAACACTATAGTCTGCAGCAAGGGTTTTCACAAGACACTGGGTCAATTTACTACCTTTATAGTTCTAAGAACTGTCATAAGAGCAAACAATATTCTGGTGCACTGTGACTAGCTTGTAAAGCATGTGATCTACAAACCAGTCACAAGGGAGGAGAGAGACAAGGGTTTGGGCATGATCTCACTGAGCTAGAAGGAAGCTGCCTGCAAAAATTCAGGCTGTCTTAACACTGGAAGATGCATCCTTGATGTGCATAACCACAACATAAAAAATCCCTTATGAAGGCTACAGAGCATAAAGCAAAACAGACACTACCATAGCTACCAGAATATCATCTTTCAAGTGAGTTTGCTATGAAATAAAAACCTAGTTCTGTTGTCATCACTTGGTACCCTGGTATCAGTGTTAGGAACTTACTGTGGTTCCTGCATTTCACAGATGGACTAGGCTTGCTGGTATAAAATAGTTTGTTCAACAATCACCCTTGCTAAATTCTGTTCAGAAGGGGGGGGGGGGGAAGTACCAGTCCAAATAAGCCTTTTTTGGTCAGTCATTTTATGCACACTTTACACTTTTTATTTCAAACAGATTTGTTGACTCCTTAAGGCACTTTCTTTTTTTTTTTTTTTTTTTTTTTTTTTTAGGATTGTTGCCACTGAAAGCTCCCAGAGGATGGAGAGAAATGGACAGTAACTGGCTATTGAAAAAACACACTACTGTCCTTACCTACAGAGACACATTCAACATTTGCAGCATCTGGAAGGAAGATCATATTTAAAAGCTACTAGCTCACACGACTTTAAATGGCAGCTTCTGGAACAATGAATGAAGATGCAGCACACATACTGAAATATACGTCGTATTTACAATACGACTAATCAATAAGGTTTACTGCTCTCACCTCTCTCCCACCTCTCTCCCTGCAAAATGCCAGGAGTCTAAGACCAGGCAGGTTTACAGAGAACACAGTTCAGCATGCACATTCAGCTCACCAGCATCTCAGTTTGTATCATGCACATCAAGAGAGGGCCATGACTTCCAGGAACCCATGCCAGAGATCCTAATTTAGCGCTTACACTTTGTTAAGGAGCAGAACACATTTTTTTCCAGTGTAGGACATGAGGCTCTTATGTTGAAGATGCGCGATTTAGGTAGCACCCTATTTTTGTCTACTTTGCCATCTTTAAATGCTCTGTGCAACATCATTTTACTGTTTTCATTTTCCTGAAAAAAAATCGTACTAGGAGTGAGAACACTGCTAGCAGAAGAGAAGAATTCAGTATAATATGTAAGACAGTGTTTTAATAATCATAGTAATGGGTCTATGCACTACCAGATCATTCAGAAATCCCAATTAGACACAGTATTCATTTCTGTCAGAGAGGCCAAAAAAAGCATCCAAGTTAATACCGATTTTATGCCTGTAGGAGAAGGACAACTGATGCCTGACTTGGTAAAAAAAAAAAAAATTCAATTATATAAGTTTAATTTGCTGAAGCTGTTTTTGAAAAAAAATGTTAAACAATTTTGCAACAGATGAAGCTGCATTATACATATTCACTATTTTTGATACAGTACTAAGGCATCTAAATCCAAATTTATTATGCCATTGAATCACAAACACAATCTTCCATTACAGAAAAGCCTTAAGTCAGATATGGCCTTTAGGTGTTTATAGTGAAATTAAATCATTTAGGGCACATTAATAGCTGAAAGATTTGGATGAACTGTTTCCTTTAGAAGATGATCTTGAAAAAGGTCTATGAAGCACAAAATCTTCACATACCTATCAAAACCTCATTCAGAACCCTGACATTTTTACACATACAGTAAGTAACAAATAAACACATCTTAATGAGATCCTTTCCACTCAAATGAGTTAATACTCATCACAAGCAAAAATCACAACAGAAACCTTATCATTGCTGTTTTATCTTCAAATAAGTTTTGCAGAGGTTATGAAGATTCGTTATCACTCAGTAAGTGTGGTTACACTGGAATTTTAAATGAAAAAAAATACTATGAAAGACAAATTCATTACAGAATACCTGCATCTACACAGCTAGTGAGTTGAAAATAAGCATAGAACACAGCTAAGTACCCATAAACATTCAATGATTACAATTTTGCTTTAAATTATGAACAGGTAAAGCCTACTTAAACCACTGAAAACAATTCCTATAAACCTTCTCAAGTTTATATTTTTCTCTGCAGAACATTACATTAAATTAAACCTTACTATGTAACTCAATCATGACAGCTTACTTGAATAACATCAATAGTTTTATATGTCAATTACAACAACATATGAACAATTCATTCCTCTATGAACACAGGTTAAACAGCATCTTCCAATACATCTCTAATTAGGTTTTTCACATTTTATTCCAAGCTCTAAAGAATCAGCTGTCAGAAAAAAAAAAAGTTTGCTGAACACAAAAATGACTCAACTTTAATGTTTCAGTAGGAAAGATGATATAGTAGTTTTATTATAAACTAAATCCATTTGAAGGAGTCAGTGATTCTCCCTAACTTATTTCCTGTAGTTAAAGAGATGCATCTCACTTAGATAGAAAATAAGGCTGGGCTTTAAAAACTGCTCTGCTTAAGTAACAACTGACAGTTGCAATTTAACCAGTTCAGCCAAACTCCACTGAAAAAAGCTAGGTATTTGGTTTTCCTGTGATAATTTGCTCAGTAACCATGGGACATGAAGTGGCCAGAACTCAGCCAGTTATAAGCCTGATAGAGCGGTATTTCCATAAATTCTACTGTGAGAAACAGATAGTAGAATTATAAACTGCACGCAAATAACGTAAACACCACCTAGCACATAACTAAGAGGACTTGCCCCCCATCTAGCAGAGGCTTAAGTCCTATGTAAAAAGTTGCCTGTAATTACTATGAAAGCAGAACAATGCAAGTTGATGCTTTCACTCATTTTCCCTTCCCCAGCTAAAGACACACTGCTTCACACAAATGGGCAAGTAGAATTTTGTGCTAGCTTCAGGCATCAGTTTTATTATCTGAGTAACTATTATATGAAGAGATGAGTTATTTATCTGTATTTACATTTGACAATGGAAATTCACTAGCCCCTTCTGCAATATTAGAAGGCAGCATGTTTATTTTAGTCTTGACAAAGGCAGCGAGAAAGTATATTTTGGCTGTTTAAGATCCAGCATTATCCTGCTATACAAGACATCTTGCAAGACAGTGAAAATATGTTCTATATTTGTTTCTTTTTCCTTCAAACCAATGAAAAAAATAGCCCTCTAATTTTAAAATTGTGGTCAGCTTTTTTGATTAGCTTCCAAAGATTAAAGGGGAGGGGGAAACACACTCAGGAAATGAGGAAAGCTCAAGGAAAAAAAAAATTTTAAATAGCCAACCCAGAACAGCGGGCACCCAATGCTTTCATTGCTAGCCTAACACACGCTGTAGGCTAGAAGCGCTCAGCTCTTTCCTGGGCGGCATGCAGGAGTCCCAAGGTATTGCCAGCTTCCCAACAGCACCCAGCGCGAAGTACTACTTGCAGAAAGCAATGCCTTCAGGGGGGTCCTCGACGAGCGGGGAGCTGCGGGGAGCTGCGGGGAGCTGCCCCCCCCCCCCCCCCCGGACCTTCCCCGGCTCAGCCCTGCTGCGGCGCCAGCCTCACCTTGCTCTCCTCGCACTTCTTCACCTGGCCCTCTCGGGCTTGCAGCTGGCTGCTCAGGTGGCTGTAGTCGGCCTCCCTCTGCTCCAGCTGCTTCCTGTGCGAGTCCACCTTGCCCAGCAGGTCGGCGTTCCTCTTCTCCAGCCGCCCGCGGGCCACCTCCGTGCGCTTGGCCTGGCTCTGCAGCTCCGCCAGCTCCTCCTGCAGCAGGGCCTGGCGGGACGAGGCGCTCCAGCAGTTGAAGGCGAGGACGGCCACCACCACGAGCAGCGCCACGAAGGCGAAGGAAGGCAGACGGCCGCCCCTCCTGTTGGCCCCGAAGCCCACCATGGGGGAGGCCGCGGGGCGGGGGCTTCACCCGCTCGCCGCCTCCGCCCGCGCCCGAGAGGGAGAAGCAGGGACCGGGGACACGGCGGGGGCTGCTGAGGGCGCAGCGAGCGCTGAGGGGCGCGGGAGGCGAAGGGCACTGCAGACGGGCCGAGGGGGGCCGGCGCCGGGGGCAGGGCCGCGCCCGCGCTGCCGGGGCCCGCCCAGGCGCCGCTCCCGCCCAGCGGGGAGGGACAGGCCGCAACGCCGCGCTGGCCGCCGCCGCCGCGGCCGCCACCCCCCCTCCCCCCCGCCCCGCCTCGCCTCGCCTCGCCTCGCCGGCCGGCCGGCAGCGAGCCCCGCCGCTCAACCCTGCCCGCTTCCGCCTCCCGCCTCTCGCGAGACCGCGCCGCCGCTCTCGCGAGAGGGCGGGCGGCCGCGGGGGCGCCATTTGGGGAGGGGAGGGGAGGGGAGGGGGCGCGTGGCGTTCCCGCGCGCGGGCCGCGCCGCGCTGAGGGGCTGGGGCTGGCGGCGGGAGGCTGGGCCGCCAGGGCCGAAAAACGGGGAGGGCGGCGAGAGTGTGGGGCAGAAGGGCAGAAAGGGTGAAGGGAGGGCGTGGATTCTCAGCTCTTCTGAAAGATGTTTCCTGGGGAAACGTGGCATTCAGTGAGACCTTCGCTATTACCTGTGGGAGTTAATTCTTCGTCTCACACTAACGAGATAAAAGTTTTATTTTTAATCAGATCAACGGTTTGTGAGGTAATCTCCTACCTCCCTATTGCAAATAGTCTCGCAAGTGGGAAAAGGAAGACAATATGTCTGAAACTCATAGCGAGGGTTCAAGCTCAGGACTGACTCAGGGTCACAGGAGCCAGCCAGCTTCCTCCTCCTCTGTACGGGCTGGCAGAGAGCGAGGACAAGCGCACAGGTTTTCACCGGTTCATTGTGGTTTCCTGTGATAGGAGTTAAGTAATAGTTTTACTGCATCCCTGGTGCAGCCCAGTACCTTAAATAGGAGTGATGGTTGGAGTGAGATCCTGTAGCACAGTGATGCTGTGAAAGTATCTCCAGGCTGCCAACTGCAAAATTTTATTAGGAGAATGAGGGAGCAAGAGAAGGAAGTCGATGGATTTCGTGAACCGGGGCGGGGGGGGGGGGGAATGCAAGGACACTGAAGGAATAAAGAGTAAAATGCATTCCTTTTCTCTGACAGCACACATTGTGCAGAATCTGCCAACCTTGATACAGTGTTATGGCACATGCATTCCTCCTCTTTTTTTTTTCTTTTTTTCTTTTTTTACATCAGATTCTATAGCATACTTGCATGCCATTATTTGCATCTTAGGACCTTTGGTTGTTACTATACTGATAGCCAGCTGATCTCAGTTTGCCAATCTGCTTTGTGCAGATGGTGTAGATTCACAATCTAAATCTGGTATTACAAATTTTAGTTCATTATGGAGCTAGATAGTTACAGTTTTCTAAGTTTGATGTATTTGGCTTGTTCTGTCTTGTATACTCATTCACTGCAAACCTGAACATAGAGAAAGGTAATGTTTGTGAAAATAATGTAAATATACTGTACACATGATCAAATTTGAACTCAGAACTGTATCTGGATTTCCCACTCACTGATTTTTTACTGACCTGTAAAAGTCTGCTGAGAAATCTTACTGTCTCTTTATGTAGTGCTCAGTATTTTCCTCTCCCTTGTTTAACATATTTCTTTGTGTAGACTTTATGCAAGCTATCAGCTCCATAGCTGGCAGCAAACAATCTCCCTAGCAACAGAGCTTTATGAGCCTAGATGAGAATTGGCTTGTGCACCCAGCTTGTGGTTGCCTTTGCATATCTGACAGGTGAGGCAATAGCAAACAGTTTTCTCTTTCTGATTATTTTGCCTTTTAATTCCAGCTGTGTTGCTGGACAGCCTGTATTCCTGCTCTAGCTTTACATTGCATGCTAGACTAGCATATCTCTTGGCATCTTCAGCTCCACCTCTGACCAGGATCTTGGATAGTCCTTCAGAATGGCTTATCTTGGCTTCTTTGGCTTGTGACCTCACCAAGATACAGTATTAATGGAAAATTCCATTATTGTACACCACATTGATATCATTGTGAAATATAATGCAAGCATGATAATAAAACTTAAAAATGACACTGATCTTGGAGAAACTGAAGGAATTTAAGAGGGAAACATTGTTCAAGATTAAATCAAAAGTTAATGTGCTTCTAGATCTTTCTGTTGAAGAGCTGCTTTATAATAGTAGTCATATATTAAAATTTAGCATCATTGTAGAAATAAATCAAAATCTGCAATAGTAATGACTAACTTTGGAAAGCAGGGCTATGCAAACCAAAGAGGTTTGTCAAAAGAAAAGTGTTTAAGGGATTATACTGCTTCTATGTAATGTGGAGATTGTTTCAAGGTAGCCTATTAGAAACTCAACCTAGGGATAGATTACTTATCAAAAGTTCTAGAAGAACCTGAAAAATAGCCAGTGTCCTTAACAGAGTCAGGTTATTGGAAGTTATGTCCAGGGAAAGAAAACAGAAAGGATGGTTTGTCAAGTTAAATATAGAACTACTGTGTGGTAGACCAAAATGATCCTGAAGAGAAGCTAGCTGAAGGCGTACAAAAATCTTCCTTTGCATTAATCACCTACCAGGCTTAGCAGTTTCAGCAAAAGTGTAAGAAGGAGCAAATGAGGAGAAATAATGCTATAGCAGAAGAGATGTTGCATTTTTATTCACTGCAGAAGATTTATGTCAGAGCATACTCTGGAAGGGGCCAGGGGTGTATGTCAGAGGAACTTGAAATGTCAGTAGAGTTAAAGCCATGAGGTGACTAAGAACGGGCAGGATCAGATTGTTCTAGTTAAGTGGCCAGGATGATGTCAGTTTAACTGATCTATTCCACAAGTGATCTCAAGAACTACAGAACAAAAGCCTTCCCAGACAAGCTGATTGAAGCTACAGGTGCTGGAAAGAATAGATCAGTGGATAAACATTATATATGTGGGAAGAGTCAGCATAGATCTTTCAGAGAAAAGTCAGTTCCCTAGATTTTATTAGAGGCTTCTGAAGGAGTCAAAAAGCTTAAGGTTGATTTGATCATCACAATGTTCTTAGGTAATAAAGTTTTTATGAGGTCCCTTGCCAAAAATTCTTAAGCTACCATGAGGTGAGAGGAAAGGTTTCCTCATGAATTAATAATTAGTTAATTAAAAGATAGGAAGAATGAGTAGGAGTAATTAGTTTTTTTTTCACGAAATTTATTAGTGACATGACAGTTTAAGATCTGTGTTTTTCTCACGTATTCATAAGTGGTCTGAGGAAAAAAGTGAATAGTGAGGCAATATAATTTGTGGAAGTTATGTGTCACTTTTCAGGATAATTGGGACTGAAGTTGACTAGAAAGGGTTACTGAATTTTATGACACTAGGTAACTGAGTAAATATAAAAGCAGAGGAATGCAATTTTGATAAATGTCAAGTAATACATACTGGAGAAGAAAAGTTACTGCAACTCTACAAAACAGTGGGCTCTTGGCTATCTCTGAAAACATCAGCTTTATTCTAACTGGCATTCAACAAATGGATGGGAAAAGTGAAATTAGTATTAGAAATTAGTAGGAGAGAAATTGAGAACAAAATAGAAAACACTGTCAAGGCTGCAGTGCTTCTGCATCTTGAACACTGCAGTTCTGGTCACAAGGTTTGAAAAGACTGTGAAATGAGAAGTGAGCAGGGATAAAACTGGAATGGGTTTCATATGAGAAGATAGTAAGGAAGTCTGGAAAAGATAATGAGAAGGACTGTGATAAAGATTTAAAATGATGAATGGTATGGAGAAGGTAAAATTACTTGATATTTCATATGCTAGTAGAACTAAGAGATACTGAGTGAAATTACTAGGCAGGAGGATTAAATAGATATACTTTTTCCACATGTTGCAGAATTAAATTTTACAACTTCACCACTATATTGTGGAGGTCAAAAATAAGAATGCATTCAAAAAGGTGTTCTGTTGATGAAGTCATAGTTCCTCAAAGACTACTAAATACATGCTTGAGAGGCAACCCATGTTCTTGACCTACTGCTTACAGGGTGTAATTTGTGAAGAGTTTTTGTACACTTCCTCTGTTTCTTTCTATGCATTTTCTCCTCACTACTGTTTGAGAACACATGGACTTCTATATGGCATTGTCTGGCCTTTCTTATGTTCTACTTTTCCTTATATTCCCCGTTTGCTTACCCTAATCATTGAGCTCCACTGCTTGTACCACAGTCCAAATCTTTCAAGCCAGTGTAATGACAATCGGAGCTTTTATTCCTACTATGAAGTTAGTGCAGTAAATACATGCAGCCTTGAGGATTCTGCAGTATGATGTGATTCTCCAGTTTCTTTTTGCACACATACGTGCTAGGTTGTCTAAAAATACAGACAATATAGATACCCATTGATTATGTTGGGAAAAATGACATACCAACTTGCCCACTTGTAAATATCAGTGAATCCACTAATAAATGCCTGTCATGCATTTTCCTACTCGGGGGCCATTCATCGTCAAAGCTAGCCTCATCTTTGACTGTATCAGCACGTTCTATTTAGACACTATTGTTACGCTACTAACCACAAGCTGCTGTCTTTGATTTTTTTCCAATCCCCAAAGAAGTTCTGAAACTCCTGCCAGAACTCTTGCCAGTATGTCCTGTCAGCAGGATATGCAGAGGCGTAAGTACAAACATCGCCTTGAAGAAAAGCAGCAGCACTTCCTCCTGGAGATGAAGGAAAATCAAAGCCGTAACTTTATAATATGCATCACTCTCCCTTCAGCTAGGTCATCTCCAGGAAATGAATTTTGGATGCCTGGACTATTTCCTATGATAGTGACATTACTGAACAGAAGATTTATCCCATGTACCTTGTGAGCATGAAACAGAGTGATGAACTAAGAATGTAAGTCTACCATTCTGGATCTCCAGGTCTCCAGGTCTGTCAGGACTTAGCCATAGGACTGCGGGTGACTGCACTAGTTCAGAAACCTTCATGATAGACGCTGTCAGAGTATTGTTGGGAACACAATTCTCCATTAACATGGAGATTTTTGACTAATGCTGTGCAAGTCTGTGGGAGAGATCCTCAAAGTCATATGTGGGTACTTGAGCAATTAATAAAACGGCACATCTTTTGGGAAAGGACAGGGCAGGGCAAGCAGGCCCTGTGGGTTTTTTCTTTGGTTTTATTGGTACTTCTCAGTACTTCAGAATGTTGCTGTTGAACAGCAAGTAGATGCAGGGAAGGGACTTTTGAAACTAGTGGGAAGAGGGGAACTACAGAGGAAAGATGCATTCCCTTGTGACTCAGAATTTACCCCGGGCTTGCTATTTGCTAGGTTTACGTAAACCAAATGTCTGATGCTGATAATATTAGCATATTCAAGTGTTATTTCACAGAAGAACAATAATAGCAAGTTCTTACAGCATGTTCAGTAAGATAATCAAGAAAAAGTATTTCAGCCAATGTTTGTAGGGTTTTTTTCAGTCACATAGAAGAAAAAGGAATTGATCTGCTTAGTTATTTTTCAGTAAGTATGACTAGGATGTCATAAAAATGGAGAGAGCTTTGATAATACAAGATTATAATTTTGTGCAAGGTGTTAACATTTTCCAAGGAAGAATGGTTAGAACTGACTGATAACTGCAGACAAGCATAGGCTGCAGTGTATGAGGTCCTATAAATGCAGAAAATCTTTAAAGTTACCTGTTAAGCTAGGAAATAGCAATTTTGATTTATGCACTGTTATTTTCTAGGTCAATATATTCTTCTTACCTTGCCTGACTCATAATGAAGACCTGAACTCTAGTAATTTGAAAATACTTCCTCACTGCTGGTCTGTTAATCATTGCTATAGTGAGCAGAAAACATTTAAAAGTGTTTCAGAAATAAAAATCACTCTCAGCTGAGAGCATGTAGTGCCAGAGAATGATCATGCACTGGAAAAATGCATACTGCATTGCAAAGGGCAGGTGAGAAATCAAATACTTCTGGATGCTCTAGCTCTAAGACTAGCTATGTCAAGGGAGAAAACACATTTCATCATCTCTTCACATGGCTCTAGGGCATATGTAGTGATGAACAGATACACACTGAAGTTTTTAAAAGGCTTACTGACTTTAAGAATACGCGCACTGACTTCTAAGTACCCCAAATTCTCCAGGCTGTTGCCTGACACTGCCATCTGGAAAAGCGCTTTGCATGCGATATGAAGCTTTGCAAGCATCATATTTTTCACAGCATTTACAGGCAGGTCACAGAAATTCTCTTTGATTGGTTTAGCTAAGTAGGCTGGTTTTGTTGATGAAGTGCATAATATATATTTAATTTTACTTTGCTTTTTTCAGATATTTTACTTTGCAGAGGGATTTCTGGTTATTATTTACTTCCCTTCATTTTCTACTATAGAACTAGAAAGCCGAGGAGCCCCACAGTGGTATTTTTGGAACTATAATGTTCTTTATTATGTTACTGCTAAGATATTTTGTCATTTAAACCAACAAACAAACAAATCAGAGTTGTTGTACTAGTCAAGTATTTTGGTACTTTCAGAGTCTAAAGCAAGTCTCTATGGAAGATAAATACTTGTTTAGGCTTTTGTGCATAATTTAAGGGGAAAGGCACTCTAAAAGCTAATAGTTGAGCATTCAGAAAGAGCTGTCAGCTGTATTTTAGTTCAGGTAGGAGACAGGTCCTGATAGAAAACATACGATCTGTAAGTTATCAGCATCTGAAAATCATATCTGAGAATAAGATTGAATAAGAAGCAGGTTGCCAGGGAGCAACAAGAAGAAAGATGAGCTGGGAGCTGAGGGTGGCCCACACCAAAGGGCATTGGGGTGGTGAGAGCAACAGATTCCTCCAGTAATCCCAGACAAGGTGAGGTAACGCGTCAGGTCCAGGATGTTGTTTCTGAAGAGTCAAGAACAGCAGCGGTCAGATACACAATCTGAGATTCATCTGAGGGAAATGATTAGGGACACAATTAGAAACAACGCTACCTAGACTGTCTTTTTGGAGTCCATCCAGGAAAAAAACAGTTAGTAGACTAGAACAACAGGCAATACAGCTAGGTGCAGATACACCTGTGCCGTAGCTCAAGCAAGAAAGAAGTGCCCAGGCCTGAGCTTAAATAGAGCTCCCAACCCATGGACAGAGGATGTGGGTAGAGGGTCCCAGGTGAGGTTGAGCAGGGCAATTAAGGTGTTAGTGCACTCTAGATCCTGACCTAGGCATAAAATAGAGTTGTAAGGAAAAAGCCCTCTATAGTACCTCCAAAAGGTAGACAATTTAGAGAATTCAGAGGTAAAATAGGAAAGAGCAAAACAAGAAAAGTTGAGGGAGGTGTATGGTTTTATGAAGGAAAATATAATTGATAGCATCAAAGCTACCTAGTAGATTCAGAAGAATATAGATAACTGGTTTGGCCAATAAGATCACAAGGACTTTGATGAAAGTAATTCCAATGAGGTATATGGGTGACTTGGGGATTTAGAGCCTGGGCAAGAGAGGAATTGCATGAACAGAGGGCTGCTGAGAAATGGGGCAGCAGGAGGAGGCACAGAATGCTGGAGGCAATATTAAAGAACTTAGTAAGGGTCAAGCTGATAATTTTGACAGTTGTTTCTAGCAGTTCTGGCTGAAGTATAGCAAATACAGCCAGGACCAAAGCTTTGGAGTTGTTTGAATTATTCTTCTGTTAATAAGGTGAGCCGACAAACTGTCCTGGGGTGGAACAGCCTTCTGGGACTTCATTTTACATTTCCTGGCTGTTGTATTGTCCTGACTCACTCTAGCCTTTTTTCCTGTTTTTGTTTTATTAGTGACAGTCTACTGTAGAGTTTAAAGCTTTACAAACAATCATGTGATGAATAATGATTACTATGTAAGAGAACACATTAGTTTCATAATCTACTCAGCATTACAAAAAACTTACAATTTTAAAAGCATATAATTAAATATTACAAGATATTGTTTCCTTCTGACTACAGCAGAATGAAGCCTTTTTTTCTTTTTTTCTCTTTTTTTTTTTTTGCATATATCACAGGCTTGTATTTTTTTGCAAATATTCTGAATACAGAATTTAAATTAGCCAAGATTTTTAGCATGTACTTTAAAAACTGATTAACATACTCCATCTGTTGGTAAGCTGAACAACTGTCAAAATGAGCAGCATATCCTACTAACATTTCCACTTAGATTTGTAAGACTACAGTTAAAGTGGTAAGCTGTTAATGCCAAAATAGCACTCTAGAAGGGAATGCTTTTTTTAATGTGATTGTTTCAACTAGTAGGTAGGACAGAAGCTTGAAGTACAGTTGTTGTGCAAAGGGGCTTCAGAAATACCATCTACTAATCCTATAGCTGGATCTATTCAGAGTTTCAACTGCTATTTTGCAGGAATAGTAGTTAGTAAAAATATTTGTTATCTATTTCAGCACGTTTTACAGGAGAACCTTTGGTCATTTGGGTGTATACTTTGGAGATCTTTTTAGGAGTGGGCAGCCCTGCTACACACTCATAGACTGGATTCCTGTTAATTCAAGAAGGATAAATACTACAAAAATGTGATTACTTGAAGTCCGCTGTCTGGTATTTCCATGAACAGTTACTGATACTTTGGTTACTGTTGTCTGTTAGGGTTTGCATTCAGGTTTCAAAGCAGCAACTCTTAGTTTGTTCCCATAAAAGCTGAGGCACTGGTAAAACATGTCTTTTAAGTAAACTCATTTCAGCAGCCTGTATCAAAATCAACACTATAAATACATATTCAAATTAGTATCTAGCACTGCATTTATGTAGCACTGAGCAAAATGCAAGACCCTTCTTCCTTTTAAAGCGAAAAGACAAAGCTTAAAGCTGAAGGAGAGTGGCATATACTGGTATGTCATGGGCATACTTACATCATTTTGCTTGTATTCCTTTCCGTTTGATGCTGTATTAGAGTAATTGTAAACTTTCCTGACAACTCTTTCTTCATTTGAGATTTTAATCAAAACTCGTTACAACAAGATAAATTGAATAACGTGCTAGAGTTTTAATAGCAACATCTGTCATGGAAGAAATTTCATGTCTTTTAGGAGTAGAATGATCTGTCTTGTCAAAATCACAGATGGCTCCCTTTCTTCCAAAACTTTTGAGAAGGCTCAGATACTATTTACTTGTATTATCTTGTAGAAAACATGCAGGTGCAGACTATTAGCGTTAAAGCACAGAAAAAGAAGCAGATGAAGAAAGCTTCAGAAGCTAGACAAATTTTATGCTGCTGCTTTATTTTTGTCATTTTTAGTTAGTTAGAATTCCCTATGTTCGCACAACTGTATAGATACTTCTGTCATGCATCAAAAACACCTTTCATCCCTAGAGTAACTGATTAGAAGAGGAACTACCAAACCTGAGGTCATACAGGCAACCCAGCAGTTCAAGCTTCTCTTTGTAGCACATCCTTGAGTAGCTCTGCTCGGTAAGGTGTCATCCTCTAGGGACGGAGGGCAATATGCAGTAAGGAATAAAGTTGTGTAGAATCAATCAAACAGTAACCAAAAAAAAAAAAAAAAAAAAAAAAAAGGGAAAATGAAAGGGAAAGCTGGAGAGAAAATGGGGAAAAAGAGAAAGGATAAAGGGATTGTGATAACTGAGTCAGGGTAGTAAATGCTGGGGGAGAAGGGGTGGAAAAGGAGGCACTGAACCATTTTTTAATTCTGGTTTTGATTCATAAACATCTCGGCAACAGGTTTCCCATCTCGGAAGTTCATATATTACTTTGACTACAAAAGACGAGTAAGGCATGTTGACTGCTAAGGAAAAGGTTTGCTTTTCTCTCTACAGATAAGACTACACTTTGAACAACTTGAAGAGAAGGGGAAATAGAATTGATAGTTTTTTATATAGCTGAAACTCTTAAGTTTATTTAGAAACATCTGAGATTTGGAAATGTTTTTGAGGATAAGGGTTTTTTTGGAGTAATACATGAGAAACAATCTCATATAACACTGCATTATGAAAACAGGCTGAGGAGCGTCTGGAACTGACTCATGAAATGGCAGCATTTTCTGAAAAAAAAAAAATTAGTCCAAAGAGTACACCTGTATCCAGGCAGAAGTGGTTGGCTTGAAGCTTCTGATCAGATCAGGAATGAGAAGCACATCTGTTCTTGAGAAGCAGTTGGGGAAGTTCAGTGCAGACTTTGGCATTTTGAAAAGGCTTGTCTCTAAGTAACAGTTGCAAGCAAGATTTTTTTTTTAATAGAGCTGCATACACTGCTGCGACTATTTCTAAGGTGCCCATGAAATTCCTTTAATAACAAATGATATTTGCAGCAAGAGTGAAAAACACAGAGATTAAAAGGAACTCTTGTAGGTTATTGTGAATAGCTATGGCAAAGGTAAAGCATTGATGTAGACTCACTGTTTACGATATAATAGCTATTTCATGGAAAGAATATCTGTATGAGAAATGAAGACTGAATGTTGCATGGTGAAAGGGTTATCGCTGGGGCCAGGGAGAGAAGTTTATTTGTTGTCAGTCCTGGACAGCTATTCTCTCTTCAACACCTCCCAGAAGAACTCCTCGAAGATGCAGACTTAGCTGGGCACGCACAGAACAGGTGCTGAGAGACAAAAATGCTTCTTCCGTAGAGTGAGAATGGTCACAGAAGGAGGAAAGTGTTGCTGTGGATATCTCTGGAAAGAGATAAACATTGAAGGAGCAGAGCTTCAGCTGGGTCTGTGTACTACTGAGGTCTCTAGTTCATGAAGAAAGCAGTTCAGGGTGTACTCAGCTGGAGAAGGGGACAAGGGAGAGGTTTAGATGTGCCTAAAGGGGTAAATTACAGGCTGCATGCAGAAATAGAGTTTGCAGAAAACCCAGTTGTTCCCTTGTAGACCTGATTGAAGCTTTCAGAAGAGAAAGCCGCTCAACCCCCAATGCAGGAATATAAGAGCTGGTTGTAAATTCAGCAAAGAGCCCAGAGGAGGAAAATAAAAAATCCTTAGAGATTGGTCTAGCTGTGGCCTCTAACTAGGTGTAGAAAGATTTACAGGAATCCTTACTTCTAGATAGAAAAAGTCACATGCAATGTAAAGAAGCAGCTGTGGCTCAGCAAGAGTGAGGACAAGTATTTTAATCTAGTTTTGTTGTGGTTCTTATGATGTGGTTGTCGTTTCTCAAAATACTCATGTTCGGTTACTGTTGTGTTTTGTTGCTCGGAAACACAAGAAAGGAAATAATTTAACTGCTAAATATAAATGAAATTTCATGGGATAAAGACAAGCTTCTCTAGCTTGAGGGGATATTGCTATGCTAGATTTCAAAGTTTTTTTTTTTTTTTTACCTTTGGAATATCTTAAAAATGATAAATACCTTTTATGAAACTCTTTAGGCAACCTAAGTATAGTTCCTGTCAGTGCCTCCAGATCTGTTTGTGATTGCACTTGAAGTCATACACAAGTATATCCACATGTTGGTAATTGTTACTGGATTTATGTGTGGGAATTAGAGACCAGGATGATACGAGTTTTAGAACTGAGTCCATAAAGTCCTTAAATCTTGTACTCCACGTATCAGAAGATCCACTGCTTTTGCCTATAGTGTTTAAAGGTTATAGTGTTTAAAGCTTAACAGTTATGTTAACAGTTAACCTGTGAATCCAGTTATGTACTGGATTCATAGGTGTGACTACTGATCAGTTTAGTTCTTCCAGCTTTAATGATTTGTATTTCACTATAGCCTTGTAGAATTGTTAACATTGCCGTAACATTTTTGCCGATCATGTTTTTCTCATCTTTGACTTTCGTAAGTTTAAGGCAGAAGAGGCTTTTAGAGTCTAATCTGACCTCCCCTATAGGCATGTAAACTTTATCTGCTGTCCCTATATGGAAGCCCGTGGTTTTGGTTATATTGAAATAGCTCACTCCTCAAAGTTAAACTGATTTGCACCACATGTAGGAAACGAGAGGTTCAGGCAGTAGTTACACCAAAGCACTCTGGAAGAGTAGAAAAATGGTTAGGTGAAGTACACATAAGTGTTCGCAACAGGTCATTTGGAGGAGGGGGGAAAGAGTCCTAACACTTCCACTAGCCTGGCCCAGGGCAGGAATATCCTTTCTAACTGTGTATCTGGCTCCGAGAAGGCAAGATTTGCTAAACCATCCTCAACTCCTTTAGGTTTCCCACTTCCGTGGCCTCTCTGTGAAGTTCTCTGAACAAATTTCCTTTGTCTTTTGGGCTAAGAACGTACTATGAATTTGGAAAATACTTTGTGTTTTGCAAAGTGCTGTTGTGTTGCCAAAACAATAACAATAACTTCACTTAGCTATTCTCATTTTCAGGCTGTTGATAAAACTGCATTTTGGTAAAACAAGTACAGCGTACAATTAGTGAGCTATCATCAAGTATTAAGCTGCATATTCCCTAAAAAGGGAACTGAGGTCTTAGGTTTAATATGACATACCACAAAACTCTTGTTAAAATAACAACAGTCTAAACTCATGAGGTGCTGGAAGACTGCTGCTCGGGAAGGTTCTGATGGGCGATGGGGTGGATGGAGTGTGGCTGCCGGATTTTAACAGCCACAGCTGAACTCGGAACTCAAAGCTCCTGGAGTGCCAGTGTGGTGTCGTGTCTCCTGCTGTCCCCATCTAGCAGCCCACTGAACTAGCTGGCAAATGCTGCTTTGTCCAAGTTAGGCTTCCTATTCTTATTACTGTAGTTGCTTAAATAATGAAATGAGTCCTATCAATAGTGTCTGTAACATTTCAAGGAGCCATATTCAACTGATAACACATAAAGCTCATTTTCTTGAAGTTTTGTCAATGTGTAATTGTAAATGCAGCAGTTTAGATAGATATATACTCTCTAATATAAAATGTGTCTTTCTGCCTAACAAAGGAGTATGTATTAGAATAAATTTTTTCATGAAATGAAAATCAGAATGCAAGTTGGGGAAGTGAAGACCTCTGTAATCTCAGACAGTAGCTCTTATTTGCCCTTTCCTGCTTTTATCCTCTCTGGAACCAATTCTGTATGAATAAACTCTCTGAAAAACAAATAGGAGTCAAGCACACTGCATTTTACAGGATTAAACCGCTTGGATGCCAGGTTAGGGTGAAATTTGTCTAGCACCCTTTCCAAACTCCTGTTTTACAGAGGGGCTCCATACTGCACCCAGGGCAGTTTGACCATAATTTTTTTTTCTACATGTAATGAGGCCTAGCTAACAGTTACATCATATAGAAATAATATGACTTAAACAGCTTACACTTATTACTACAGTGCTTGCTTGGTTTTATCACAGCCTGACCTCTGAGCACTAGGTGGTGCCAGGCACCATAATGCGCTGCAATATGAACAGAAGATCTAATTGCACAAGCACTGAAGCAAGGCTTTCCATCTGCACTGAAGAGCTATAAAACTCTGCTGCAAACAGTGTTCATCAATTATGGCATAAGTACTAAGTTAAGATAAAATCAGCAATTAAGGCCAAATGCTTATTAAGGATTAAGAGATTCAATGAGAACTCACTGAGACGTAAGGAATAGTACTGGAGCCTGGTTAATTATTTCACTTTTCCCAACTTGTACATAAATGGCTGCTACTATTTACCACTCATGCTCTGAAAGACAATTTCAAATGGCAATTCCAAATGAAGAACAATAAAATTTAGAGTAATTTTTTGCAAACAGGTGATTAAGATTCTTGGCTCTGAGTGCAGGAATAGCACTGTATCAATAGACCAATTCCTTGTGCTGTTAGTGCACCTCATTTAGCTTGCAGTTATGAATCCTGGGTTATTTATTTTTTTCTTGTAGACTAAGAAAGCCATCATAGATTGTTGCTGTGTGTGTCAAACCATGACCTGTATTTCAAACATGCTGTTGTGCATATTTCAAGAACACCTTCCTTTTCCCTAAATAAAAAGTGAAACAAATTATCACAACACATGGATTGGAAAATATCTATTATCATATTTGAAAATCTCTTATATTTGTTTCTTCCTTCACAGTAGAAGAAACAAGATTTTAAAGATAACCTATTGATCAGAATTTCGGCAGATCTGTATTGCTCTAAAAGGAATTGGCAGTTCAGTATAGGAAAAACAAC
Organism: Rhea pennata; assembly: GCF_028389875.1. NCBI lineage: Eukaryota > Metazoa > Chordata > Aves > Rheiformes > Rheidae > Rhea > Rhea pennata. Next base: position 924,307 of record NC_084672.1, on the reverse strand, counting down.
AGTTTATTGAGCTGAGGCCTAGAAGAACTGTATGTGTGCATTATGAATTAACATTTTCAATTACATGAAATGTGTATATCTCTAATTTGTATGTCAATAAAACAGTAACCGTTACAACAATTGGCATTTACTGCCTCTGCAAGACAGAGCTGTACTCAGCCCTACTCCTGTTGTGTTCTTCACATGATACAAGGCTTGTCTTTCCTGGGAATTCTCTGGTCTGGGAAGCTTCCAGTGGATGGTGTATAGTACAGATGTCCTGTGAAGGAGAGAAAAGAGGGGAGAAGGAGAAAAGAAAGGAGAAAGAGCAGGGTTTGCAGCAGTCTTTCACTTACCCCAACTTGTACAGAAATGACTGCTACTACTCGCCACTCATTTGGTGATTAGTAGCAGCCATTTGATGTGTTTAGGCACAGAGCAGGCAGGTATGGTTTACAGCAGCATCAAAGATCAGAGAAGCTGGAGTCTTTCCTTAACAAAACATGCAAATGATACATGCTTTAATTACAGATTAAAGCTTTAATTCTAGATTGAGACATAGGGTCAAAAAGAGAAAAGAGTTGAAAGAATGGAACAAGAGCCATGTATCCCTGCTTGGGCAAGAGGTAAACTAGGTGACTTCCCAAGCCCCTTCCAAGTCCGTTTTCTGTAAATCACTGTAGTAAAATCCTGACCTCCAACCTTCAACGAAATAGAAGCAGGCATTATGTAGGGACTCTCCCAAAAGCAAAAGGAGTATGGAGCCAGGTTAAGGAAAAGCTGATGTAGGCTAGTGAGATAATGCGAGATATTGTCTAATGCAAGTAGTTCCATTAAGTCTAGGGAACTGCTTGCCAACTTGGAAGTTAGAGCTAGCCTGAAGTACCATGTCCATCCAGGGCATTGAAAAACTGAAGAGTCTTTGAGGTTCCAGATAAAAATTATTTAAATAATACTTCCAGATAAAATTCGTGTTTCCTCACTACCATGAACAGAATTCTTCCTATTCTTGCCTTTACCCCTTGTCCTGTGCCACGTACCTGCTTCAATTTTGTATGGTATGATTGGCAGCTAACAAATTCATGTTGCACTTGCACAAATCAAAAAGGATATAAAAAGTAATTCTATTGTTTGTCTTTTGCAAAAGAACATTAATAAAGGCAATTACACTGAAAATCAATAGTCTGCAGATTTCAATCCATGGAACAAGCATTACTGAAGCGAAGGAACTGAAATCAGAAAGGCTATCTGCTCCATCTGCTCTCTATTGAGAGCTGCCTCAGCAGGGAAATTAAAAAGAACACTAGGTAACTTTTTTCACATATCCCACAGTTAGTGGCATAGCAAATGGTATGCGTACCAAGGGTGAGCTGATTTAAAACACTCCAAAGTATCAGAATATATAGATATATATATTTATATAGATAATGTGTTGCCATGAGGAGATTCTCATGTGAAGCCATTGTACACCATGGGAATGAAGTAAGGAAAATTTACCATGCCAGCCAGGCGGGCTCATTACAAGGAGTGTCTTTGTGAATGCTGTTATAAAGGAAGTTCCTCAGAGTCTGTTGTGGGAGAGCAAAAGGGAGGACAGCTGGACATAAGGAAACATCTTGGACTGCCATATGTGCTTTCTTCATCTGTGTCCTCTCACCTTCCTTTACAGTACCTATCCCACACACATGAGTTGCCTAAGTAGTAGAGCAGCCCATCCTGGCTTTCATTGATTGGGAGGGAGGAGAGGGCTCCTCAAGATCCAGCTTCTGTCTTCCTGAAGTGAAGTAGGAGTAGGGACTGCTCTGAAAGCAGAGCAGCACTATCTTCTAACCTCATTCTCTCCCTTCTTGGAGGGCTTATTAGAAGTTTGGTTCTTATTCCTCAGATAAGGAAAAGTAATGGAACAGCTTATCACAGCAATTGCTTTACTTTCCTGTCTTCTAGCTCCTTTTTTTCAGTGGCTGGTGTTGGGGTAAGGAGCTTTCTTGGGGGAAACTGAGAGACCAAGGCTGCTGGGGTCAACTCTTGCTCCAGGAATGGACCTAATTTAATGGCATGGCTGTAACCCCAAGTTGGAGGTCAAATAGTAAAGTGATGCAAATGAAAGAAAAGAAACAGGTTATAGAAATCACTTCATCCAAAAAGTTTACTGTGATCAAGTAGAACATGAGTAGAGGAGAAATTTGTCTTTGTCAGGGGCTTGTGCTGATCCATATCTCCACGGATTAGCCATGAGTAGAGTTAATCTGCTTATGCAGCAGCTGAGAAACTAAGATGCCCTCAAAATACCATCTCATCCCTGCGTCCGGTTGGAACCTCAAAGTATCAGGGAAACACAAATTCCATCAACATTTGGAGTCTGACCATCCTTCATTCCTCTCTCTTTTCTTCTCATCTACCACAAGTATTTGGTGGGGCAGATGAGGGGAGGTTAAAGTCCTGTCTAAGGACCCATCTGAAGAGAAGCTTGTGGGCTTAGCGAGTGGAGTACCTCTGGGCAGCTGCAGTGAGAAGCCTTCGGTGTCATTTCCAGGTTGACTAAACCACTGCCTCAGTGGGCAGGAGGAGCAGGAGGCCTGCAGCATCTTCTCTTCCACAGGCAAAACAGCCCTTCTTACCTAATCCACAGCCATGCAGGCCTCTGCTCCAGCCCCTTATCGCTTCTTGTTTGTACCTGGTGAAGGTGCTGTTTTGTATGGTGCCTGTGTGGCATACTGAGACTACACCAGGCAGTGCCTTTGGATGAAGCTGTGTTTGCCCATTTCCAGTTTAAAGCCATAGAGATCTGATCATAAGGACTAATGTAATGGAAGGAGATGTCTAGTGTCAGAACTGGAGAAGTAGTAGAAGGGCTCAGAGGCAGACGGGCGAGATGGGGAGCAGCGCCAACAGGAGTTCGGTAGTCTTATCCCCACCTAACTGCCATGTATGTTATCCCAAATTGTATAGTCTGAGTTGCTCAGCAGAGGAAATCCTTTCTGATTTGGTTTAACCAGCATTAGTGTGTGCCCCAGAGCATAACCACAAGAGCTCAGATGCCAATATGAGAAAGGAAGAAAAACTCTATTTTTGTCATAATTTTAAATCAGCTAAAGTGTGTAGGGTACTAAATCCAGTATCATGTTTGTAAAGCATTAGCAACAAATGTTTTATTTAATCTGCTTCCTATTTTTCTTTCATTTAGAGTATCTCATCCCTTTTTTGTAATAATATTTATTCATAACAACATTGCAAAGGCTGATCAGAATTAATCCATGATGCTTCCCTCAAATTCCACATAGAAACGCTCATACATTATTTACATTAAATACAGAGATTATTTTCTCCATACCAAACTTTGACCCATGTTCCTTATCACCTTGAGTGCATGGGCCAATATGATTATTTTCACTTTGTAATCTACTGCTACATTCAGGTCCGGATAAAAGACAATACAATGACAAGACAATATACATAGTGAACTATTCAAAGTCTGTATTCTTGTAATTTCCTTTAGCAAATACTTACAAGGTCATTTCTGTGTGAATGGCTGATGTTAAGATCTGCTGCCTGCTCTTGCAGAACTCTGCAGCATCGAGCTCTGTGTTAGGCAAGTTCCATTTTCAGTTTGCAGTATCTGTCTGTACAGCACAACTGATGATCAGAACACTTTTTTTTTTCTTGCTGCATCAAAAATCACAGCAATGAAGGGAAATCTTTAAAGGGCCCGTCTAACAGATTAAGACAGCACTAAATTTCCATAGTGAAGCACTTGGAATCAGATAATGCTGTGGTCAGTCTGTGCATGTGTTTGTGCATCCTTGACTTTCTTGTGATAGCTGAAGTTTTCTGCAGTCTCAGACATATACAAATAATGCACCCCTTTTACTTAGTCTTTTCTCTCTGGAGGAGGACCTTAGTCAGTGAAAATGGTTCTTCCTGATTGCTTTATCTTCCAGCTGTATTTTGAAAGAGCAAGCAGGTCAGCTAGCAAGACTCCCTGACATTAAACTGGTGAATCCTAAGAGCGACATTGTTTTTCTAACACCCCTCATTCTCTTAATACTAAAGAATTTTCTCCTTGGTTAACACCCTATACAGAAATACTAAATTCTCATCTCCTGAACTCCTTCAACAAATTCCCAGTCTCAAAAACTAATTAGATTAAAGCGTTTAAAAAATCACCTTCACATCAAGACACGAGCAGAAAGCAGGATGCTCCTCTTCATTTAGGAAAGCAAGAGTCATGTATTATATCAGTTAATTGGTTCAACTTGGATAATTCAGTTACTTCAGAGTGACTGGGATTTAATAATGGAACTCTTCAGTTTAATAGCATCACAGTGCTGAGAGTGCATGAAGACGGGCAGCAGGCTGAGGGTAGGCAAACGAAGTGCGTAGGGCTGCTGTGATGTGGTCCTGTGCATGGCTGAAGGCACCTTCAGTGAAAGAACAGATAGCAAGGACATGACTCTGTTTGGGTAAAGGGAGGAGCAAACAATAGAGAGTGCATTTATTCCGGGCAGCCAGAGAGGAGTAGTTGTTCCTGAGGACTTCTTTCAGAAAGGTTGTCAAATGGTTTTAGTACAGCTTCTTTGATCTATTCCTCAAGACTGTTTCTGTTACGACGATCTACATTTTTCACCCAGTTTCTTCAACCTTTACTATCACAGCATCTGTCTGTCTACAAGTCACCCGCCCCAAACTTTTGTACCACTTGTCCACTTATGGCGTAAGCATAGAAGTCTACAAAATGTTGTGTTCCTCAGAGTGCTGAGAAAATTGATAGTTATTGTCAGGCAGACCCAAGCTAATTTTCATGTTGAGCTGAAGGATGAAGGATGGACTGGAGAGTTATCAGGAAGTGTATGTAGGGGGAAGAACACAAATACACAAGAAACCAGCTATCTTTAGTTCTGCTGTTCACTGAACTGCTGTTTTTTCTCCCCAGAGAATATGTAAGAGGGTCTAGACACCCTCAGCTGCTTATTTGGAGATATTTTTGCATGTAAGTAGGACAGTCCCTTCACTTTACCTCTCGTTCCGTCCTTTCTGAGTCTGTATCATTTTTTGCACTTTCTCCACAATCCACATTGCTCAGCACCATGACGAGGCAATAGCCAGTTCTGAAAGGGCAGCCGGAGAACTAGACACTGCCCTGCAAGCCTGCAGATATTCTGTAGCTGTGCCCTGCTGTGGAGGGTCCTCAGCATCTGCTGGGTCAGTTGTACTTTGCACTGCCAAGTGAAGAGCAGCATGTCTCCCTTTCACTTCACAAGGAGGTTTTTTAATTAATTTTCTTTTTAAGGCTGGATTCAATTGCAGAGAGTCCTTGAGTTCAAATTCCAGTGGCACTAATCATGCTGTCTGTGCTGAAAATGAGCTTCCAGAGTGTCACAGCACCCTGTGCTTGCAGAAGAGCCTGTTTTCTGCTGGCTGAAGTACTGCTGACAGTTTTACCTTATTCACCCCTGCAAGGATTTTTTTGACCATTCTGCTGTGTTGACTTTCTGTGTCTTTGTGCTAGGTTTGAGTGCTTTAATTTGGGCCAGACATTCAAATTATTGATAGAAAAAAGTTCTGAGACCAGCTACTCTTACCGTTTATTTTAGATTTATGGATGATTTCACAGTAAAGGTCAGTTGTTCTACAGTGCTTGAATTGTCTATTCAGATGTAGAAGAAGATTCATTTTTAGCATTACACAAGACCCTTCCTGATTAACAATTTTCTACAGAGAAAGAATGCAACACCCTCCAATGTCCTATATTACTACATTAATCCAACATTCAGGGTCTGCAAGATTGAAAAATACTTTCAAATATAATCCTTTTTACAAATCTACTTGCTTTTGATGTACTTGAATATTTTTCAAAAGTTAACACTATTAAAGTTTAAAAATGTATACCCCAAAAACAGTGGGGAAATAGGACAGAATAGGAGCAGGCTGGTGAGATAGCCACAAGAATGATATCAAATATACAATGTTAGATCAAAAAATGTTACGATTTCTCAGTGGGGACTTCTATGTACATTTTATTATGGTCATAGTGTAATTATCATTATATACCTAAGTTAATCTGCACCTTCATTTGCCACCTGTGTGAGAGCTAAAACTTTATAATCACTAAATGCAAACATTTGCATGGTTAAGTGATCCGTGGCCCGCAGGGATTGGTGGAACTGCTTTTCTTGCCTTCGTGGCAGTTGTATCCAAGTTCCAACTGAGCTAAAGGGAGGTGCTTTGAGGGAAGTGCTCTATCAGTCCACCACATTGTCACTGAAAAGGGTCAATATTGCAAAGAAGTTTAATGTGTTCCTTGGCTCAAGACTCTCCCGGGAGCCAGGATTGTCAGGCATGAATCATGCCATCATGCCACCTAAGCCAGGGCTCCAAGCCATGGTCCTCATCTTCCAGCTGTATCAAAATGCTTCCCTTCTGTCTAGACTATATTTTATCCTTTTTCCTTGACAGCTTTTCAGTACCTACATTATGCCCAGAATTATGTGGCAACAAGCCAGGAGCATAATACCCTTGCACTGGAGAAATAGCCCTTGAGACAATGAAAAATTGTAAGTTTTTTGCAGTGTTATATCCATATAGTGCATCTCCTTCCTTTCTCTGAAGCCTGCTTATCCTGTATTGTTTATTACATAATTCATGGAAATGTTCTGAAAGCAGTTTTAAATCTAGCTGTTAGGGGATCCGCTGGAATTGTTATATATCCACTCAGTCTCACTCTACCTCTCACTGAACACAGAATCAGAAATGTTAAGTTCTCCTCCTGGTAAAGGACATGCTATAAGCAGCTGGTACAAAAAGATTAGGGGCAGTAGTTAAAGCATAATTGCTATTAATAGTTGTCTTCCTAATCAGACTTATCTCTCTATTGCTTCTTACCTCAGAGATTGTTTTCCTTGATATTTTGCTGGAAATTTGTTATGGATGAAACTGAAGCCAGGTCCTGGTCATTATACATTAAATGAATTCAAAGAGCAAAAAGAGATACACTTTTTTTTCTATAAATGAATGTAGAATAGTCTAAGATGAGTGTCTTATGTTTTAAAGAGGTTTTGTTACATCTTTATACCTGTTCCTATTAGGGTCATTGAAAATTTTCCATTAAAATTATTTTTCTGATAGAAAGCCATTTTCTTACATGAAAATGTTTGCTTCCCATAAAAACCTTGAAGAAAGGAAAATCTGAATGCTGAAAATTTTATATTTGGAACTGCAAAAAGGAAATGCAGTTAGGTTGTGGTTCATCAGTAAATGGGAGTCCCTGTGTTTCTCGGTCAATAACGTGGTATCACAGACACAACCTGCTTCCAGTAGTTTTCCTTCTGCTTCAGTAAATTGAAGGATTTGGAAGATGGTGCGCCCCTCTTGCGCTGCCCCGCTTGGCGTGTGTTTGGCAGGGGTCTGCCTCTCGCACGGCCATCTCCTGCTCCCTTTTGGCATCTCTCAAGGAGCTGCGCCCATGCTGACGTAGGTCCCTCAGCAGAATAGATCTCTTTTTCTCTTCCTGCCTAACTTCTAGTAACAATACAGTTACGATGTACTAAAAGCACAGCAGATCATAAAATTACTCCCAGACCATTAGTTCTTTGTAAATAAGGATGTAAGCTGTTTCTGAGCATGAGTGTGCTCCTCCAGCTGTGAGCACCAAGCCTCTTTCTGTTGCCCTGCTAATCTCCAGTCCCCGGTGTCAGATGTACTGTGTTCATTCCTGACTTTCTCTGTGTTATTTTGTACAAAGAGAACAAATTTTTCTACAGTTTTGTGCTTTTTTTCTTTCCTATACTCACTATCTTACTCCTCTGTTCTTCATTTTCTGTTGTTGCCGTTTTTCTATTTTCTTCCTTCTTCATTTTTGTTTTCTTCCAATGCTGGTATCCCCTCCTCCTCCCCCAAGTGCAGCTGTACCACTGCAGGAGAAATCCCCGAACAATCTGCCAGCTCTTTGAAGAATGGTTGTATTCCTCTATGTTGGCTTAATTACTGTGTCCCGTTGAGGATGCAGAGGCCTTCTGTGAAGGGAGAGAAGAGGCAATTCTGAACATGGCATTCAGTCTGGGCACCGGCCCTGGGTGACCTTGTAATTCCCTGGTGGGGAGCCACCTGCGCTCTGGCCTCTTGACCCTGTTTGCCCCATATCTGCCTCCAGCATCTTGCTGTATTATATATTATTAGGGGTTGGATTCTTGCAGACCTGTCCTTCAAGTGCTGAGCTCCTCAACTTCAACTCTAGAAACGTACTTAATAGCGTGCCCGGGATTGAGCACCTTCTTTAGTAGTTTGCTGAATCGGGTTCAGAATTCTACATGCCTTTCAGGAACAAGCTTACACTGCACAAAATGCACATCAGTAAATTAAATCTAACTGAGTAACTAGGACCAGTTCCTGGTTGTTTTAATTCCTGTTTCCTTCACCCATTGGTTCCTTTATGCATACATGCAGATTTTAGTTTCATCATGGCCTAGGACTTGGGCCTATAGATCCAGCTGTGCTTGCTTGGCCATTGCCCGTATTGATGAAATGAACTTCCTGGTGCTCGAATTTCACTGGAAATTCCATGTTGCTTTGCATATTGGACTCGGTCTAAGTATCTCCCTTTCTTGGGCATAGTAAAAGTCCTTTTATTACCATGATGTAAGAAAATAAGACTCTCACACAAATGGAGAGTATGACACACAGCTCTGCAGCAAGTTGATGTTAATGGGCCTGATCAAGTGAGGCGCTGAGCTCACTTCATTCCCACCAACTTCCTTGGCAGGTGAATGCATTCCACACCCTTCTAAAAGCTGTCTTTTCCCATTATTGCTCTATTGAGTGAACCCGTCATATTTCAGAGAGAAGCAATGGAAATAATATACAGGGTTTTGGCCAAGCTTACCTTACACCAAGTCCTTATCAAAATAAAGAGTGACTAATGCTACCTCACATATCCTGTCTGTAACTTGGGTCAAAAGTCTGTTCTGTATCCACAGGTGCCTAGGTGGGAAACCAGTAACTACGCTAACATTTACCTTGAAATCTGGATTGCTTTTTTAAGATCATATTTCAAGACAGACTGTTCAATGTCATATGCATCAAACCAGGTTGTTTCTCAAGTAGACAGGATCATATCATCTATGTGCTTTTTACGAAAATAGCTTCCAGATGTAACCATTGTGTCACTATACATTTATGAAATCTGGCAGTATTGAGAGACGTGTGGCTTGTGTGTGTATAATAGTAAGTCTGTGCACCCATCTCATCTTTGACCTACAGATTTGATTTGTTCCAGCCTCTTGGGCTTTGTGTACTTTCTTATTTCTGGGACCACGATAAACAGCACTAGGTGTTGAGACAAAGCCAGGGCTTAAACTCTGGGCCTGAGTTTCCCTCTGATAACATGGACAGGAATGGAAACCAAGTCAAGGTCCCCAAACACATAAGGCAAGGCTAGTCTGCTGTTGTGTACACATTGTACATCAGAGCTGTGCAAGTACTTTTGGATGAATGATGCCAGCTGTAGCCAAAGCCCATGAGGGCAGCATTAGTTCAGCAGCACAGAGCAACTACTTTGCATTTTTTTATGGCCTTTTAATGTAGCTAAATGGTGTTAGGAAACCAGAGCATGAATTTAACCAAGTCTTGTAAATGCTTTCATTTTTTCAGATGAAAGGCCCCAAACATCACTCATTCACTGTTTATGTTAGATTGTTATTACTCTTTTGATGAATACATTCTTCCCGAATGCGCTCTAAGGCTACTGCATTGACCTGAGCTGTGGCGGGGTATGCGGCTGGGTACCGTGGTGTCAGCCACTTTATGCAGGATGTGACTCAGTGGTGTGAGCTCTGTTTGTCAGCAAGAGTTAGGACATGAGAAGAGACCAAGGGTAAGTTATTGCTCTGCTGCATGGCAAACCTATAAATCCTCTCAAAAATGGAGAAAAATGATCATAATCCTTTACAAAGATCTTCTTGTAAACAAGCCACATAACAGAAAGAGGGCATTTCAGGTTTTTTTCTGATCATGCGCACTTCCAGCCATCAAAGCATATGGTGAGTGATGAAAAGTGACACATCAGAGCTTAGTTACATCTCATGTCATAGGAGGCAGTTTTTAAGGATTTTTAATCCTAACACTGAATTAACAAAGGTTTTTCTCATCATGAGAATTAAACAAACCAGCTTGCAGAGCCTTGGGAAGCTGTTTCCAGTGTGTGCATCCCCAAAGGCCTTCTGATAGGTCATCAGATGGGTTTCCACCTCTTCAGATCCTATCACAAACATGCACTGTGAATTAAAGGCTGAAGCTGACAGCCACAGTAAGTTACAACCACCTCTGTGGTTCTGCTACCAACAGAGAGATATCTTTTCTTGAATATGGCAAGAGCAGAACATCTTACTTGACTTAGGAATTCTTTCCTTGGCTCAAGGCAGAAATAATGTGATGGCTAGAGATGGATCAATTAACACATGGAGTAGCACAGTCAGCCTGGTAGGCTATGAGTGTGAGATCCAGTCTACCTCTGTATCTGACTGTGATCTACTGTAGCATAGTCTGTTTCTCTATTAGGCAGAAGCATTTTAATGAATTTACAAAATGGGTTAATTGAGTCTACGCTAGAGCAGGGATGGACCTATTCAATAACAGGAAAGTGTTAGTGCACAGAAGTGTAAAGAGAAGCTGTCAGATTCAAGAGTTGAATTTGCAGGCTGTTGACTCTCAGCAGAGTGCATGGGGGTCCATGTCATTTGGATGAAGAGTGTCTATCCCTGTTCTGCACTATCAACATCTTCACATTTAGTGGGTCATTTGGGTGGTTATTCCCCGTGACTATCATGTTCTCTAATATTTTACTTTGTGACTATACAATAATATAAAATGAAAAACAATTCAACTCTGAAGATGAAACATAATAAAGGCAAGCAAAATGTTTTGTGATGGGTTGCTCAGCTTATGGTAATCTTGAAAACATACAAAAAGTGTAAGGCCCTGTCTGGCATTTCACATGGGCACCTTTTTGACTCCCTAAAAGCTCTAGAATCTGGGTACTCACATTCATGCCTCGCAGGTTATGTTAAAGAACAAAAACATGGCTGCTTTGCTCAAAACTCCAGGAGATAATGGCCTCCACATCTTGTCTTGGTTTTGAAGTAACAGATGTAACCTATTTGTTGGGAGCCTGAAAGGCATTAGGAAAAGGTCAGTGATTAGAATACAGATGACATACTTTAAAAGTGTATTAAATAGCACAATTCATTAACTTTAAACTTGCAAGACAGCAGAGTGTTTGGAGTTGAGGATGAGATTGTCTTTACAAACCCCTTTGTGCTTTGGGGCTTATTTTATGTGGAAGTGTTTTATATGTAGTTAGTTTTTTCATGTAATTTTTTGCCTGGGTATAAAATATTCATACTGTAGTTCCAGATAACTGAAATCATAACTTCTGAGTCGTCTTCTATGACTGACATAACGTATGCCTTGGAACTGTCTATATTCCTCTCTGTTCTAATATGTAGGCTAAGGAACAAATCCTGCTTGTGATCTCTACGTGAACACCCTGCTTGAGTTCTGCCACTGGTGAGCAGGAAAACCCAACACCAGAAAACCCGACAGCACTGTTGGGTGTCTATGAGGATCTGCTGGAGTGTGTGTCCAAGTTCTGGTGTGGCTCACTCGTGAGAAGGATGCAAGCTGTGTTACTGGTGACAACTAATGGGTGCTTCTTTGAGACCAAAAGAGAGAAGTTGTGGGTTTGATGAAGGCCGTTTGGACTTAGAGTTATGAATCTTCGTTGATAGAAAGCACAGGCAAATAAACACCAGTGGACTGGGAAGGAGCAGGAGGCCCCATTAGTACGAGTGTGTTTTCATGGAGAGAACAACCGTTGCAAGTGTCCTGTCTCCCTCGTTCATCCTTCCCTGCTGCCCATCACAAACCATATTTAATCTTTTTTAAAATGTATGTTGTTTACTCAATGAAGTCTAACAAGAGTGTTGGAACAAACATCATGTATAATGTCAACACTAAATTACACAATTTTAAAAGACTGATTACTTCCGTAGGAGACTGTATTGATTCTAAAAGTGCTTCTGGGGTCTGTCAGAGAATTACACATGTGGACAACTGACTGCATGCTAAAAATCATCATAAAATGTTCTATGTCTTAACAAACTTATTTTCAAACTACCAAAACAGTTAGGCTACGTGAGAACCTAAACTACTTCCTTTTTTTCACTCATTTTGAACTCTACAGTTACCAAAATCCTCCATCTTGAGATAACAAACCCGTTCTCCTGGGATCCTTTCTTCTCTATTTTGTTTATTTTAACAGAATTGCTGTCAGCCCCCTACATGTTTTCACAGTTCTGTAGGGAACCCCTTGAAGAGATGCTTACCAGAGACTGAGAGAAGTGTAGCATGCCAATGCCATGCTAATAATCATCGAATTTTGGACAGCAGTAAAGGTGCTTCTGAGGCATATGCTAATAGCCATGGTTGTCTGCTGTCTTTAATGTTAACATGTGGGTCTGTTCATTAAGCAGAAGCAATTGCTTGAACATGTAAATCGCGAGAAGAATGTCAAGAGCTCAAGCAGGCTCCATTTGTCACTTTATTGCCTATTTATCCTATTAGGAGCAAGTAGGGATGGTCAGCTATTACAGTTATGACTTATGCTAACAGCTCCCTTTTAGATTCAAAAAAGTTTGGCCAAGAGGAAAAACCTTCCATTACAATGAGCCTTTTGGAGTTTTGTTTTGTTTTTAAACCCCATTCAGTGCACTAGTTATCTTCAGTTCAAACTCTGTCGGGAGGAGTCTGTCCTTATGATGAAGTACAGATACCCAAGCAGCCAAGTAGCTGCCCAATAAGCTTCTTCTTTGGGGTTAGAAATTTTGAGCTGAGAATTGCCAGAATCTAGCTTGGCATGGTGGCAGTTCAAGGACATGTTGTATAGAGATTTTTTGTAACCCCTGAATATCCACTGGAATATTTTGGAGTTATAAAAATCTCCATACAATAGCTGTTGTTTTATGAATGTTTATTCTCTTTTGACAAGGCTTCTGTCACTTGTGCACCCCTGTGCAGAGACAACTAAGTCTTAAATCTCAGTGGGCAGTTATTGAGGTGGAAACAGATAGGTTGAGACAGATACCTTGAGACAAAAGGTAGTTCCTAAGAAAAAGAATCAATCTAATAGTGGCTGGAATTTGGAGACCTGGGTGAAGCTTTGGCATGTGCACACAGCCAAATATTATTTGCTCTTTTTTTACAAAACTATAATCCACATTTGTCTGAGAAGGAATTTTCTTTCTAGATTTGAATAATGCTGTGCGATAAGAAACAAAGGAGAGATGGAAAAGACTTCTACTAAGGTAAATTTGTTTTTTGCATTATATGCTGCAATGTGTTACTGAACCCATTTGTATTGCTTTGTTCCATACCTAATTTCCCTACAGGAAACCCGTTCTAATCCTTAGTTTAAACCATCACTTTCTCAGCTCCATCTAGTTGCAACTGCTGCACCAAACTGGTATCTCAACAGAAGGGTCTGTTCTCATTTTCACCATGTTCAGCATTATTGCAGTAGCACATTATGGGTGTGAGATTGTATTTTTTTCTAAGGGTTGGCACTACCCTTTTAACGTTAATAGAGCTCTTGATGTAGCCTCATGAATACAAATGACCTGTCTCTTTTCTTTCCCTGACACCGAAGGAGGTGACACTGGGGGTTACTCCCTCACCATCTGCAAGAGCAATTTGAAATGAGGTGAAGCAGGAATTTCAAACCAAATTCACACCCAGATTAGGACTGAGTAATGTTGAGCAATTCCTAACAGATTCCTGACAGGCTCCAACGGGCTGGTCCCAGGACAGCCCAGATCAGAACTGGCTCTTAACTACATACAAAACAAAAAGCTATTACAACACTATTGTCCCCTGCTAAGTGGCTCATGTAACTTCAGTCCCCAAACAAGGAAATGCAGAGCCAGTACCGTCAATGAGAAGCAAAGAGTCTGTCAGCAAGTCATTGTAGTCCTGTTGCTTAAAAGCGGCGTCTTTAAAAACAGGTTGTCTTCCTTCAACACTTACGCTTCCCGAGGAAGGTCTGGATTTGCTTCTCTAACCCCGGAATGGAAACTCTGCCACTAAGCTGTGAAGGCAAAGGCAGAAGACAGCTCTCTGTCTTCTTCTGCAAAGAAAAGAGGGTTATAGCCTAAGCCAATCAATCAGATCAGACCACTGGTTTAACAAGAGAGAGTGACACAGTGAAGCAGCCGAAGAACTCTTCTTTTGGGGATATTATCAGCAGGGCATTCAGTAACTGCCAGGTGCAGAAATAAGCAGTGCTTCTCATCAGCACGGACCAGAATTAATTTTGGCATCGAAAGGATGAAGACAGAGTAACTTATCCGAGTCTCCTCCAGCACAAGCAAACTAGACAGGAAGTCCCTGACAGCCATTTGCTTTGCTGCTCTGGAGTCCTGATACTCTAGGCAACTGCCTGCCTCACCCATGCCTAAAGCCAGCTCTGACTGCGTTGTGGTCATTTAGGGAGACTCAGCAGGAGCCACAGGATGTGCTTTTGTCCTCTTATCTGTGAAAAGTGTATGGGGGAAAGACATTACCTCACCTGATAGTATCTCATTTTAGGACTATCACAAACTCTTCCTGGAAGCAGCCACAAATAGCTTTGCTGTGTATGGGATGACCAGTGGTTATTATGAGGATCTGAGGACACAGGGATGCTGTTTAATACCTCTGCCTGTACAAATGCCTGGTGATTTTGCACAGAACCTGTTAACCAAGCTAAATGAACATTATTTCAGAATGTTAATGGCAGTTCTGTAGTTCCTTGCTCTGGATTTCAGCAGAGTCCTACCAGCAATGGACTTAATCCTGGAGGCAGGAGGTGATTTACCTTTCCTGTTCTTTATTACAATGAAAACCTTGAAATATTGTAACTGCAATGTTCCCTGTCCCACTCCCCTCTTTTTAAAAGGACAGGTCACCTGTGTCTCATGCATGGACAGGAGTGCATGGTACTCCGTCATTGCAATGAGACAGTCTTCCCAGCTGAGGGATGCTGCCTGGCACACAGGTCACCATGTCTGATTTCATGCTGCGCTGGTGCAAGTGCTGCAGAGAAGCCAGATGTCCAACGGGTTTTTCATCCACTGGGAAGTCCTCCCTGTTTTGTCCATCCTGGGGAACAGGCCACCATGCTGCAGGTGCTTTTCAGGGTGGACATAAGTCTTTTGGTCTGCATGTGTCTGCAGACCTCAGTGCAGGTACCAGTATTCAGCACTCTGCCATCAAGAGGAGGAATGCTTCTGCCTACCTGAAGCCATGGAGGGCCATCCTGCCTTTGCTTGGAGTCAGGAGATGTCCACACCTATCCCAGATGCTTATTTTAGGAGTAGCTTTGCATGGCATCAATAAAGCTGCTGCCGTCATTTAGCAGTCACGAAGTGACACAGGCTTAGGAAAGCAGGCTGCATGTGGAGGGTGGGAGCATGGCATAAGCTGATTTAGAAAATAAGCTCTGCAGCATTGAGGAGCATGCACACACAAAACTGCCTGTCTCTCCTTTGAGCTGAATAATGCACAGTTATTGTAAGTGGCCCTGTTATAATTAGAGGTGCAGTGACCTACGTGACAGCAGTAAGTTGTCAAATGCCACCCACAGACTAGTGAGCAGGATGAGTAATTTGCACCCCCACCATCTCCTGCTCCGGTCGCTGGAGCTCGCGGATCTAACGCGAATACCTGCTCCCCGCAGCCCGGCTGCCAGCGCAGGCTCAGCCCGCGGAGGACACGCGCTCCATTCACCTGGTTACCGTTGCTTGGGAAACCACTCCCTTGGTAGCCGTTTGTTCAATACAATATTCTGCCTTCCTAAACAGCAATATCATGATGGGGCATCTTTAGGAAAAAAAAATGCACAGATGCAAGAAACAAGCACAGGAGAGAGATGGAAATATTCCTGAACCCTCCGAGGGAGCATTCGTGTTGTCACATACAACGCGAGAGAAAGGGACCTGTAATTGGGTGGATGTGTGCTTCAGGCTGTAGTCTGCTGGGCTTTTGAGGTGAAACTTTGGCCCCACAGAAGTTAGTGGCAATCTTCCGTTAACTTCATAGGGCCAGGTTGTCACCTGAGGACTAGGAAGAGCACTAGAGAGGCTCAGCCTTGCTGCTCTCTGATTCCAGATGGGATTTATCAGGCACGTTTATTCTATAGAGGTTTTAATTGATGTATTTATGATGGCACATGCCTGCACCATCTTGTCTGCTCAGGCAAAGGTGAGGAAAAGTTCCTGCCCGGTGTGGAGGTGCACCTGCGACGGCTGCAGATCTGGAGAGCTCCCCGGCTACCCTCTCGTAGTGCGGAAGAGAAAGAGCTGCTTGCTCCTGTGGCTCTGCTGCCTTGCAGAGGTAAGGAACACATGTGCAACCTGCCTGAAGTGCCTCCTCCGGCAGCAAGAAAATGGGTCTGTATTTCCTCAGTAAACCTTTCTGGAAGTGTTCACCTCTGTGGCTGCAGAGGTACACAGCCTGTGGGGCTCTCTTCATGATGAGAGAAACCCTCTTTGCTGGCAAAGGAGTTCAAATATTTCCTTAAAAATTCATGATTTCTCCTCAATAGAAATTGGGAAAGTTTAAAATCTTTCTCAATGGACGTGGTGAAATGGTCTGTGTGCACGCTGCATCTGGGCTTCCCTTGGCAGCTGCTCCTGGAGGGACGTGTTTCTTCTTGTTGCTGACACGGGGGAGACACGTGCGCAAGGCGCTTGTCGTGAAATGTCTGCAGCGTTTGGGATGCTGGGTGGGAGCCTGGCCATCTGTGCTCTGCCTCCCTGCGCACCAGCGGCCGCGCTCCTCCCCCAGGCCCCTGCGATTTGATTCCTTCCCCCAGGACTAAGGGGCGGTGGGGATGGAGCGAGAGCTCCCCCGGTGCCAGAGAACATGCACCTGGTGGGCCAGGGGGAGGAGGAATGTGCCCTGGCGTGTGGGGTTACACCTGGCCTTGATACCACACTTCACAAATGGCCTCAGTGCTGGCAAAAGTGCAGAATGGAGGGCAGGGGAGCTGTACTGGGCCATGCAGCAGCAGCCCTCGTGGTACTAGGGCAGCAACTAATATATTCAGCTGGACACGGTTCCACAGGCTCCTCCTCTAGTCTTGTGCTCGCCCTGGACTTGTGGCTCTGCGGGAGCTGGGAAGCCCTGCGGGGCCGGGCTGTGCCTGCACAGGGCAGCCCTCGCCCTCCGGCACAGCTCGGGGGCAAGGGAGGTGCCGCTCTGAGGCATGGCTAGAGCACGTTCCCTTTGCCTCCCCCTGTCCCTGCAGCATCGTGAGTCCCTCCTTTCGCTGGAGAACCAGCAGGTGCTGAGATCTGGCTGTACCTGCTGGGGGTGCTGAGCTCCGACACGTGTGAACTCTGCCCGAGGGATGACGTGCTCGCGTTGCTGTTGCTCGCACCTACCTGCTCCAGGCGCTCACCTCTTCCCCTTCTTTTGCTGCTGGAGACTTTCCTGGGTATGAGCCTACTGCAGTGAAAATAATGAAGATCACTCGGGAGAGGCTCTTGAACGGCCCGCGATCCATCCCCGTTACGCCATCCGGTGCCTCGAGCAGGGATGCAGGATTTGTTCCCTGATAAATCCCCTCTGTGCCCGCTCAGGTGGTTGACTCGGGTGTTCTCACAGCGACTCCTCTCACCTGCTGTACGGGTCGAACCGTGGGGGTTGTGTAAAGCACCCCGATTCCGCTAGATCTGGGGTGCTGCGTCAGCGGGCGCTCAGCTGCGGGGTTCGGAGATCTGGGCACGCGTAGAAGTGCCCGTGGGTGCTGTGCCACTCTCACCCGTGCCAGAATGGCTCCCAGGTTCAGCGTTGCTTGGCAAGTCACAAACCATTTCTTACTAGCAAAGAGCGTGCTCTAAACTGCTGATCTCTTCTGTCACTTGAGTTGTTTGTGCTCGCAGTCCTTGTGACCCAAGCCCCTGGGTTTTGCTACCTCGCTTATTTTCCTCCTCACTGCCCATGTCTCTCTGCATTTGTTGTCCCCTCCAGGGCTTAACTCCTTCACCCCAGCTCAGCTCCCTGCTTCCACAGATTTCTTGTAGGATTTTGGGGGTTTACTTTCCAGCCAATCTGTGATTTTCTCAAGTCTTTTTATCCTTTTCAACTTGTGGATGCTCTTGGCTTTGAGCCTCTGTCTCCAGAGAGCAGGCAGTGCCTTTGCTTTAACTGTATTGTGAGTCCTGAAGAAAAATGTTAGTCAGGTTGGTTTCTTTGCCTTGTACGGGAAGATCCCTTTCTGGCCACTGGGGAATCAGATGCAGCTTTTTCAAATGTTCAGGTTTTCAAATGTTGAAAGCAGCTGTTCAGTGTGGGAGCCTGCACGTAAACCCTGCCAGTGCAGCAGCAACACGACTTTCGCTTTAAAATTTGACCCCGATCACAGTAACTGGCTTTTTTAGACATTCCTAAGTGATGATATTAGTGACTGTGTTATTTCTATTCACGCTGACAGAAGCCTTTGGTAATTCCTTGTTGTTTCTCTTCCCGTGCTCAGGATGCTTTCTGGGCACCCTCAAACCCCTCTTCTGCTTGGCTGCATACATCTTCAATGCTCTCTTCAATTCCTTGCCTTGGATTATGGATTAGCGTCAGCAGAAACTAGCATCCAACTTCTTCCTCATCCAATTCTTCTCTTCACCTTGCAAAAACTGTTATTGGTTTTTAAATGATGAAGCTATTTGTACTGTGCTGAATAGCTAGGGTAACATACACATTTCTGAGTCCATTAGGGAACACCTCCATCTGGGGCAATATCCTGCTGGTTTGTGAGAGAAATGAGTGTCCAACGTCAGCATCACCATTGACTCACCATCCGTTTCTAATGTCATTTTTATCTGACAGAAAGACAAACATCTCTCCGAGCTAAAAATCTTCCCATCTGAAACTCTAAGACACTTAATTACTATGCTGCAAGTTTATTTTTAACTGCCCTTGCAAACAACTTAACTTCAACGACAATACATCAGTTTAATTTGTCTTATTTATCTCAATTATTTTGCATGAGAGAGATAAATGCCTTAGTATGATTCTATATGGATGCGTTGCCTCCTTTAGTGTAGTTACAGGTGAAGCCTGCACAATACTGTCTGCATAAAAGTCAATTTACCGAGCAGCTGGTCTGATTGAGAACACCAAAAATTGATACAGAAACTGTGCTTGCAAAGTACCTATGAACCATGCCAGTGTCCTAAAACCTGAGTTATTTTAAAGGTATCTTATCTTCAGCCACAGAAGAGGGAAAATGGAAATGTACCTACACATCCATGTCCATGTAGTCCTGCCAAGCACATACATTGCTGCTTCTTTCCTTTTTTAGTTTAGAAATGTCAGCACTTTCTGTTCCCATGGGAACCTCATCTTTTCCATTGCCAACACGTTGTATTTAAAGATACTGGGACAGGAGTGGCTGTGGGCTTTCTTGAAGCATGTGCCTACCATTACTGGCTTCTTGGTCAGCAGAGAGCTCTGAATGTCCGATTCTCAGCTCCTGGGGAACTTGCACAGACGTGCTGCTTATCGAGCATCCCCACGGTGCATAGCTAAGCAGACAGCTCAGCTCGAACCCAGTGGCTTTGAACGTGCAGGGGAAGACTTAGCAAAAGCAGTAACTATGAGAAGGGGACCAGAAGCTGACTGAAAACAATTACGGGCCTAAGTGTAAGCTCTCTTCAAGGTTCCCTGTGATCTTAGTGGGAGAGTACAGGATCTTCCCAGTCCAGAGGGAAATGTGAATACATAAGCACCACAGTGAAATACCTTCCTGATGATGAACCTCAAGTTCTAAGAGTAAAAAACTCATTCTGGTGCTGTTACAAATCTCTCCAACTTCATTGGAATCAAGTTAGGGGGATCCATTCATTATTAAAGTCATTCATGTTGTGATTAAATATTAGTAAAATATAGCTAGGTAACAGCTAGGTTAGTTCAGCTGGTTAGTACTTCTCAGGGTTTATATTCTGTAATACATTAAATTGAGTTAATATAACCCACCAAACAAATACTGAGTTCAGTGGGTTTGTAGGTTCCAAGGTGGGGCTAAAAGACATTTATATTAATTGCTCTTAGCTGCTTATTTATCTTAATTTATCTTAATTGCTTAAAAATACTACTTCTTAAAAAAGATCCTTTCAGATCAGTAGGATGTGTGAAACAAAGCTATGAACTGCTGACAGGTACCATGGCAATGGGCTGTGTAAAAAGCTGTTGCACTGTTCAGAGCTGCTGTTGCTATTGACTAAGCTGATTTTTCACTCCATAGTTGTGAGTATTCCCATTTCTGCTTACACTGAAAGATGATGACTGCTCTTTCAAATATTGCTAGTGCCTTGGTCTGTGAGGTGTGCCTGCTTATACCTCTGTTTCTGCTGGGCAGGGTGAATCTGGCAGTATGTCTGCTGTGGCCGGCGTGTCCATCCTGGACTGTGGGAACCATGGGCATGTGGCATGCTGAGGTGTGAGCCTGGCAAGTGAGGTCTGAGATCAGAATCCTGTCACAGATGCTTTGAGAGAGCACCAGAACCATGCTATTTCCAGCTGACTTCATGCCTCAGGCTGGCATCTATCCACGGACAAAGCTCCTGCAGACTTCACTGGAAGCCCCCCTTGCTCACAACACGTGCTGGAAAATCTTTCCTTTTCTTTTCTTCTTCTTCTTCTTTTTTTTTTTTTTTTTTTTTTTTTATGAAGTTGTCTTGGTCTCTCAGTGCCCTTTGTTTTGAATGAGACCTTTCTAAGGGCTAAGCTGCATCACCTTTGCTCCCGTCTCGGAGGTGCCGTTGACGAGGAATGCGCTGCAGGCCGAGCCTGGCCTTGCATCCTTACTGTGTAGGGGCATATTTTAGCTAACTGTTTGGCAGGTGCAAACATGCAATTGCAGCTTGTCAGAGCTGCCTACCTTTGTGCTGTCTCTGAGACGGCTCTGCAGAAGAGCGGCTCTGCCTCAGCCACTGTCTCTGGTGCTAAAGGAGAGAGCCCGGTGGGTCTCCGTGCCGCGGTGCTCATGGCCCTGCCTGCCCCGCACCAGGCTGTCTGCGCTGAACTTCCAGCCTCTTAACAGCGACTAAGTCACCTTCCTGAAGGCTCTTTCTGAGGTCATGGCCGTAGGTCCTGGCTCTCCAGATCCTGGCTGCATCCGCTGTGGCTGCCGCCCTTGGCCATGGACACTAGAGCCTCAGGATCCCCCGCGGGGCTGTTGGGCGAGGTCCCGGGTGGCAGGGGCTCCTTACGGCTCGGGGCACCGTGCACGCCGTGCTTGCGCCGGGAGGATGCCGACGCTGGTAGTGGGGGCCAAGCCCTCTCTAAGCTCTTGCTCGCTCTCCTTCTGCTTTGCCAGCCCTCAGGCCTGCCCGTCGGGACTGTCACAGGGGTGCAGTGCCCTGTCCGTCTGTCCGCCCCCCCTCTGCTCAGCACGTGCCTTTAGCTGGAGGCACAGCGAGCGACAGGATGCACCGTGCGTCTTGGCACCTGCTGGGCTTCCCTGGGCTGATGGAGCCATAAAGTCCCCGGCAAAGCATTGCCCCTCGAAGTCGGTGAAAAGCCGTGGCACGCACGAGGCTCCAGCCGGGGGGCGGTGGTGGGCTGGGGCTCCATCCCCGCTGCCCTCGCAGGCGGGCCGGAGGCGAGCAGGCGCACCCAGGACACGTCCCCCTCCTCCTGGACCGCTCCGTGCCCACCGTCACAGAGCACCGCGGGTACATCCCTGCCTCCTTCCAACGTGCCTGCGGCAGCGGCAGTCGTGGCAGCCGAACGGGCTGCGTGCGAGTCACGCTGCTAAGGCCCGGCTGCGCGCGTCCGGCGCGCCGCTTCCCTGCCTGCTGGAAGGGCGCTGTGCCGAAGCCGGGCAGCACGTGCCTCTGCTGAAGTGCTTTGGCTGAGCGCCGTGAAACCAGATTGTCAAAACAAGGTTAATTACTGGCTGCTTCAAAGGCCTCCATCACATTTTTTAAATCCTCTTGCTTTCGTATTTGCTTTCTGATTTTTGAAGAACAGGGTTTAGAAAGCCATTGCTCCGTCGTCCCAAATAGCGGCAGGTTCGGGAACGGGGCGAATAAGCAGGAGAGCCTCGTCTGGGGGCAGCCTGTGTAGAAACGCCTGGTCCCGTAAACCCCGTCCTGCCGAGCGGGTGTTCGGGGTGCTGCGAGTGCGCGAGCCCGTCTCCCGAGCCCGGCAGTGAGCGAGGGGCCTCGTCCCTCCTCGCAGCTTGTCTGGCTTCGGCTTCCAGCCCGGCGCGTCCCCTGCCCCCCCGGGTTGGCTGAAGGAACCTCCAGCTGCCGGGGGCTTTCCTCACCACGAGAGCTTCATAGACCGCGGTGAAGCCAGCTCGCGGGGCTCTCCGTGAGCTGGAGACCTGGAGCTCTTCCTAGGGTGTTTCTGCCAACCTGTCAGTGATTTTACTCGTTCTTTTCTGCCCATTTCTATTAAAATTCAAACACCAAAACCAGAGGCACGCTTTCGCTGTTGGTCTAAACAACGTTTTGCACAGGTAAAGGCGCTGTCACGCTCCTCTCGTTGCAGGCTTCGCTTGCCGGGAGGGCCGGCCGAGCCGGAGGCACCCGAGGGAAACGCGCCCTGCCCGCGCGGAGCGGAGCGCGGCGTGCCCAGCTGCTCGTCCTCCTTAGCGACCCTCCTCTTAACCGTCCGTATGCTTCTCCCGCAGTGATCCTGCATTTGCTAACTGCTTGCCAGTGGAAAATCCCAGCAGCAGCGCTGGCAGCGCCCCGCGGGCAGAGCTGCCGGCTGGCCGGCCCCGCAGAGCCGCGCGCGACCTTGGTGCGGGGCTCGTCGTAGGAGAGCGTCGTGCTGCGGCCGCTCACGTGCTTTGCAAAGCCCGTACTGTAGCATGTCTGCACAGCTGCGCTTCTTTGTATGAATCACGTTTATTTGATAGGGTCTATTTCCTATAAAACTGTGTTGGCATTTCGTCGCTTAATTCTTCATCAGTTCCTGATTCAAAAATTCTCCTTGTGTAGCAATACACAGGGCTCCCCTGATGCCTGGCAGCTCCTGTAGAAAGGAGGTACCCACATGGGTCCCCTGGGCGTTAATGGAGAGATAAATGCATCTCCTGCATTTTGGAAACTCATTTAAACAGACAAGAATTGCTTTCCTAAATATGCTTCCGCTACGATATTTTTTCTTAAGAGAATTAGTTATTTTTTCTATGCATAATACCTACACTTTATTTTCTGCAGCTAGGCACAATCTCTGAATTCAGATGGCATCCAGAAATCTGGAAGGACAAGGGAACCTCATATTGAGTCTAAATTAAAGGATAACTTTATACAAAGAAAAAAATCCAAACAAACTAGAAACAAAACCCCAAGGGTTTCCTGACGTGGACAAGAAGATTTAATTCGTTACCCAGGACAGCTACCATAGTACCCAGAGAATACTCCTACTGCAGTTCCAAGAAACCTGTGTTAGCTTTCCACGCACATACCCACATCCTCTCCCAGGAGTAAAGTCTTTTGAAAAGCACCTTTTCCCTTAAAATTCATTAGCCTCTAAAGGGGATCTGCTTTGCAGAGAAAATGCCATTTAGTGAATAACAAGTGGATGTTATCACCACATTGATTTTCCAGGGTCTTATCAATATAAACAATATTAAGTAACTCTGGAGGAGACATGAGGCCGTGCGGTAACACACTGGATTTACCTCCTTAGACTTAGAAGAACATAGCTCCATGGATAGTTTATTTTCAGAAAGGGCAGGAGGAAGACGGAAAAGAAAAACACGGGAGGATGCAGCGCGCGTGGCCGCCGGGCCGTCGCCCAGGCTGCCGCTCAGCGTCCGAGCTCTGCGCGGCCTGCAACGGCGGACGCGTCGGTGTGCGGGGGCACGTGCCTCCGACAGGCGGGGACGGTCCCTCCGCTCCTGGCTGATGATGGCTCTCAAGGTGCACAAGTTCCCCTTCCCCTTCTCTTGCAGCTACAGGCGCCACGGACTCTGTATCTGCGGTGATGGTAACAAGCAGTAAACATGCAGCCCACACTGACGAGTCTGTAGATGCAGAATCACCCCAGGATCCCGTTTGCTTCAGACAACAGCATTCTGCTGGAAATAACGTTGTGGCAAGTAATCTTAAACACATATAAGAGAAAAACAGTGCATGCACATGGGGCACGCACATGGGGCATGCACGTGCAGGGTGCACACATAGTGCACACCCATGGGGCACGCACATGGGGCACGCACATGGGGCATGCACATGGGGCATGCACACAGGGCACAGACAGGGCACGCACACGGGGAACACACAGGGCGCAGGCACGTGGGGCATGCACACGGGGCACAGACAGGGCATGCACACGGGGCACGCACACAGTGCAGGCACGTGGGGCATGCACATGGGGCACTGACCATTAGAGCTGGGAGCATCCGTTGGCTGACCTGGTCCCTGCCCAGCCCACGCTGGTTCTTTACCCCTGTCACAACATCTTTTTGCCTGATTTTGGAGATACATGTTGCAGAGCCTTTCCATGGCCCGACAGCTCTGGATGGGACAGGGTGTTGGGCCACATCTCAGTATCCCAGGGAAGGGAAGAAGAACAGGAGTTTCCAGGGTTGGAGAGCACAAGCTACTTTTGCTCAGCCCTGCCAGCCCGCGCCACCTCCCGTCCCCTCGTCCCTCCTCGCTGGCCCCACGTGGTCCCTGGGGCTCCCAGCCCCGTCGCCGTGCGGAGGTGGCCCTGCGCTGGCCCCATCGCACTGCACACCGCATGGGCTAAAATCACCTTCTTGGCTTCTGCAGTGCATCTCCAGATACAGATCAACAACTTTCAAACCAGCGGTGATGGCTTCCTAACGGGTCTGCCCTTGGCGGCGTATTTAGTTACCGCCTTCCTGGGCAGCGAAATGCCACCCCAGCTCCCGCAGAGCTTCACTCCTCCTGGAGTTTGCACCTTCCTGCTGGTTTTGCCCTGGCGTTCAGACACGAGCGTGAGCATCACAGCTTCTTTCCTGCCTCTCCGCACGTGCTCGAGCTGTTGGAGCCATGCCATGGGGTCAGCAGGGACGGGGTCTGCGAGGACCCCCCAAACCCCGGGTGCTTAAAGGGTGGAGCTGCAGCAGAGCTTAACAGGTGCCCAGATCCTGTAGGACTGTGTCCAGTGCCCTCAGACATCACTGCAAATCCCTCCTTGATTTATTCACACTTAAATGCTGGCACGCACATCAGTGATAGTATCAGCAAACCCAGGAATTCATGCCTGAAAATCAGGAGCCAGCAGTGCAAAGCATGAGGTGTAGAGCAAAAAAAATGCAGGGCTGCTCTTCCCTGCTCTCCTATTTCTGACCTCTGCTGAGCACACTCTAGTGTGTGTCTCACATTTTTAAGCCTTTGCAATCAGGAGGGACTTTTTGGACAGAGACTGTGATTACTTCTTAGTCAAGGAGAGCAAGAGCCAGGACTTCCAGAAAAATAAATATCACAAATGATAAAAAAATCACAAGAGCGGGCTGTGATGCACAGTGCCGGGTCACAGCAGAACTTCATTAGGTGTTTTGGTGTGGAAGCAGCTTCTCACCATGTCCCTTTAGCAAGCAGGTGACTGTTGCTGGGAGAAGTCCCTCTGTCCAGCTTCCGGACGCGTGCGCACGCCGGAGCGTTCGCGGCTCCGCCTGGCAGCGGGGATGCGCTTGTGCAAGCCCCAGCGTTCGCAGCACCGCTCCTGCACAGGCGCGCGCGTCTCAGCACACGAGTCCTGCCGCAGCTGCCACGCCAGCACAGTCGCCCGAAGGAGAGCTAAGCGCGCCGAAGCGTTCCCGAGCGCGAGCCCAGGTTTTGCCGGGCTCTGCCCTTCGGCCCGGCCGCTCCTCTCCCCTCCGCAGCGCGCCCAGCGGCCGGCACCCAAGCGCTGGGCGCACCTGCAGCCTTTCCAGCTGAGCGAACGGTTCTGCACGCGGACACAGAGGTACCTGCCATCTGCAGGTTACAACACTCACAGAAACAGTCTGTAAGTACAATTATAGGGAAATTTTTAATGGCTGTCTGGGCTGGATTCAGAACTGTTTCCCGTTTGTATTCCATAAATACAGAACAGCATATTTTGCTAGCTAAAGCTGCCAAGAGCTGACGTGGCAGCGGCAGCGCTAGCTGCGCGAGCCCGTGGCGGCGGCTGGCGGCGCCCGCTCCGCCGCCCGGCGCTCCCGTCCGCAGTCTCTGCCCCTCGAGGAAACGGTTGTATCGCATATTTGTGATTAGCTCTGCAAGTCGGGGAAAAAAATGCGAGATTTGTCAAGCCAGTTATTTGCTGTGAACTGCCCGCTCGAACAGGCGCGCTTCGCCTCCCTGCCTCCCGAACGCGGCGAGGAGATTCAGGCAACCCGCGGCTTGGCCAGAAAGCTCTCCCGAAGAAAGGGGGGGACATCCACGGGCAGAGGGCCTAGAAATGGTCTTTAGGACCACAGGAAGGCTGGGAACTGTAAGCGCATAGGGAGCTTTATAGAAGATAGAGGCTCTGCCTCGTGAAGGCAGGAAACTTTCTCCTGGAAGACCCAAACGCCCTTGGATCTAATTAGAAATGAAGGTGGGAGGCCAGGTCTGGCAAGACGCACGTTGCTCAAAACGTTGCACCCGGGAGCTGCTCCGGGCACCTCCCCGCCGGGCGCCGGCCCGGCAGCAGCGCCGAGGAAAGGGGGACGAGCGCGGGGCGGCATGAACTGCCTCCGCTGCGCAGGAAGCTCGCTGCAGGTTTCCGCCGAGCAGAGGCCGCGGGAGAGCAGATCACGGCGCTCGTACCGGGGCCGGGAGCCAGCTCGCCCCGGGCTGCGCGCGGCCTCCTCGGAGCCCTCCTCTGCCTGCTGCCGACACGCGGTTTGAAAATGTTGGCGAAACCTGGTGACGGGTCCCCTGCTGATTCCCCCGAAGTTTATTCCTTGTTGTAGAGAAACGCTGCAAAACGCCACGAGGAGCAGCAAGCGTCCGGACCGGGGGAAGCGAACGGGACCCGGGTCGCGCTGGCGAGGGAGCGTCTTTCCGCACGGGGGAATTCTCCTGCTCCAAGACTTTTCATCAAGAAAATAATACAGTCAAGGCACAACAGGGAATTTGGTGTGAACTTCCCGTCCCTTCTCGGCAGGGAGGGAAGGGAGAGGAAGCGGCCGTGGCCGCAGCGAGGGCGGTGCCGCCGGCGCCTTCGCCGGGAGCCCGCGGGCAGCGGGGCCGCGTGCGGCACCTCCTCCGGCTGGAGCTGGGCCGGCGCTTGGAGCCGAGCGGTAACTGTTGCTTTCCTACGATTCAGGTTCGGACCCCTGCTGCAAAGCCGACAGCCTCCTTCCCTCCCCTCGAGGGGGAGAAACGCCGAGAGCCGAAGCAGAGCGGGTTGAAAATTTCTTATTAAAAATGCCAGTTAAGGCAGAGGTCCGTAGCTTGGTAATCTTGAGCCAAATAAGATGTTACTGTTTGCGAACATTAACATAATTTGCAGATGAGCGGTTACGCTTTAGTGCCGTGCCGGGTCCGAGCGCCGCTGCCGAGTAAACGCAGCCGCCCGGAGAGTCCCCGGAGTTCGGCGCGCGCCGGCCCCCGACGCGCAGCGCTCTGCTCGGAATCACCCGCGGAAAGCCACGGGCTCTGCTCCCCAGGCCTCGTGCACGACCGCCTCCGCTTTCTGTCTGAAAACTAGTTGTTTAATACGGCTGATAAATGCATAGAAATCTTTGAAACAACAATACGTCGGTTTTGAATGTAAGTCACCCGTTGGACCTTTGTTTTTGCTAACAGCAGTTGTCAGACAAGCGAGCGCTTTCCACACGGCTGCGGAGCCCGCCACGCTGGCTCGGTGCTAATTTCACTGCTGTCCCACGTGTATCAGTGCCACTGAATAAATGCAAAGCACCAAACGTAACTGCCTGCTCGACGGATTACACTTCAGAATACATCAGAGATGCTCAGGCCTGACCGTGAAGGCTACCCTGGCTTTTTTAGCGCAGGGCTTGAGACAGCCTGTAAAACCTCCCTCGCAGAGCTCTGCCGGTTTAACCTCAGCGGAGGCAAGATCCCCGCGATCCGCTCGATGTTTTACGACACCGCTCTCAAGACCGAGTTTATTCTGCCCTTGTGGGGAGAGCTCTGCTCTGCTCTTCTAAGCAGCAAAGACAACCGTGTTGTCTCTTCCCCAGAGCCGCGGGACGTAATCTCTTAGCAAAACTTAACCTACCAGAAAACAACTCTTACATCTAAGAATTCACTTTGAATACACATCTGGAAAGCTGAATTTTGGATTTTTGAGCTCAAATCTGCAAGTCACAGAGACTTAAAATATGGAGAATTTGTAGGGCTGACTGTGTTATTTATTAAAAAGAAAAAAATGGTATCACTCATCAAAACTGAATTCTCACTTATCAAAGCTGGGGAACAGAGAGCGGCTTTATAAAGGCATCTCTCGGTATTTGACACGCTCTGTGAAAACCTTTTCGAGTAGTTTGAGAGAGAAACGTAAAGCTGCCCTCAGATATACCTCCTCAGCAACGCTCCCTGTTCTGAAGATGAGCCTAAGAGAGCAGAAGGGAACAAGCTTGGTCCAGGGGCTCCTGCACTGCCTCCAAGAAGATCTCTAAAAATGACAGTTTCTCTGTCAAAAACAGAGACCTCAGCAAAACTGTTAATTTGGTTGAGGAACAGGGCTGATAGCCGAGCAGAGGCCTGGGTGAGCGGATCCCTGACAAAGCTGGGGCTGCTGTGGCATGAATGCTGCTCTTCATTAAGCCGTTCAGCTGGCTCAGACGCCTCTGTTCCCTGTGAAAGCAGCACCTGCCAGCGCTGACGAGCCCATTCTTCGTTAGCCGTTCAGCTGGTTCGGAAGGGGAGCTCTGAGGCAGACGAACAATTTATGCAGAGTGGGATATGTGACAAAGTAACAGCTACTTTAGTGAATACGAGCATCTCTGCAGAAGTGCCCAGATGGTGCAGAAGCCAGCCCCGTCCTCGGTGAAAAGAGCCGTTGTTGCTCGGGGAGCTGCAGCACGCCTCCAGCCGCGCGCCGGCAAAGCCACCTTCCCGAGGCGCTGCGGAACTCAAAGTCCCCTAACAGACAGCCCAGAGGTGCCGAGCCTCCCGGTTTGCCGTGATTTTTCCCAGTGGACGTTGCCCACTGTCCGTGTCTCACTCTGTTGCAGTACCCGTTGCCTGTGACACCTCATTCCCACTCTGCCCTTTACATTAATTGGGCACGTAGATTAATTGTCTGGCCACTAAGATAACTGAGCCTGCTTCTCCTCCGTGGTCCCTGCAAGAGCGCAGCTGCTGCAGGCTAACAGAAGTTATATTGGGGACGAGCAAGGAGGGCCACTGGCACCTTGGAGCAGTCCTTGGTGTCAGAGCTGGCCGGGGACCTCTGTGCAAAAGCAGCACTGCCCTGCAGGCAGGCAGCGAATGGGTTGGTGGGAAGGGAACCCGCAGGCCTGGGAAGAGGCTACTGGTGTGATTTTGTAAATCAGCTTTCTGGCTGGGAAGGCAGGGAACGAGCACAGTGGAGCAGAGATAGCATGAGGAGGGAAAGACAGCTGCAGGGGCGCAGTGTATGGCTGTGGCTCCTGGAGAGAGGATGCGAGCTGCACTGCAGCCTGCAAATGCAGCTGGCGGAGGCAAACACAGGCCTCTCGGTGAAGACGAGCTCAATCAAGAAGGCACCATTGGGATGGGACCTGGGCTGCAGTGGGGCAGACCAGAGACGGTTTAATACAGACCCTCACTGGCACCGGCTCGGTTCGGGCGTTTCTCAGCCTGCTGGAGTTGGGTTGGTGGTGGGGAGCATTGCTGAACCCTCTAGGCAGGAGGAACCTTTCTCTTCCACCCTTGCAGGGATGGCCATGGACGGGGCATGCAACCAAGTGGGAGAACAGCGGGAGCCAGAGGCAGAGCTCGGCCGTGCCGGGGGGCACTGGAGGCGCCGCTCTCACGCACTGCCCTTCGCCAGGGCAGCACCGGCTGCTTCGGCCTGAACACTGAACCGATCGTTTTAGAGTCCATTTTGTTCAGTAAATCTGAGATTTAAAAGTTTCCTCCCATAGCAAACAAGCACTAACGGGGAAGGCCGTGCCCCGGGGTGCCCCTCAGCGCTGGGGTTTGTGCACCGCTCTGCTCGGCGAGTCGTGGTAGCGGACCCGGCTATTGCAGCGGCGACCTGTGCACGCAGCCCTGCGTGCGGCGAGGCGGCGGCGGGCTGCGCGCTAGCCGCGACCCGCAGGCCTGCTGCGGAGCGCCCGCCGCCGCCCGCGGGCCGCATCCCGCCCTTCGCGGGACGGGCCAGGCGCCTCCGCTCCGCTCCGCTCCGCGGCGACGCGCCCCAGCCCGCTGCAGACCGCTTGCAACGAGCGCACAGGAGCCAGGGCGGGCCGCGCTGCCCCGCGCAGCCCCCGCCGCCGCTGCGCGCCCCCCCCGCGGCGGGGCGGCCCCACGGAGGCGGCCGGGGCCGCGCCGCTCCTGCCGCATTGGTTTGCGGCGGCGTCTGTCACGGCGGCGGCGGAGCCCAGATTGGCCCCCGCCGCCGGCGCCGGGCCCCCCCGGGCCTGCCCACGCCCCCCCCCGGGCCTGCCCGCCCACCCCCGCCGCCGCCGCCGCCGCCCGGGCTCGGCACTGCCGCTCCGCTCCGCGCGGCCGCAGCGGGGCTCGGCGCGGCGGCGGCGGCGGGGGCAGGGCCGAGCCGCGCCGAGCCGAGCCGCGCCGAGCCGCGCCGAGCGGGCGGGGGCCGCGCACGCCGCCGCGCCGCACCGCACCGCACCGCACCGCACCGCCCGCGCCGGCGGCGGCGATGTGAGCGGAGGCTCCGCCGGCTCTGCCCGCCGCTCCGCGCCCGCGCCGCGCCGCCCGCCCCGGGAAGATGCTGAGCAGGTGGATGAGTGGCAGCAGCAGGAACCTGGACCGCGAGTACAACTGCACCGTGCGGCTGCTGGACGACAGCGAGTACACCTGCACCATCCAGGTCGGGGCTGCGCGGGGCTGCGCGGCGGCACCGCTGTCCCGAGCGGCGGCGGCGGCGGCGGCGGCGGGGAAGTTGCGGGGGGGCGGGACGGCGCGGAGCGGAGCGGCGCCGGGGCTGTGCGGGGCGGCGGGGGCCGCTGCCGCGGGCACCCCCGCGCCGCCCCCACCGCCGCCGGGCAGCGCGGGGCGGCTCCGCGGGCGGCAGCGGCGGCCCCGGGCGGCTCCGCGCTCCGCCGCGGCGAACAAAGGCGGCGCCGGGGCCGGAGCATCGCTCGCAGGAGACGCTCCGCGGGGGCGGGGGGCTCCGCGGGGGCTCCGCGGGGGCCGGGGGCTCCGCTGGGGGCTCCGCCGGGGCTCGGGGCTCCGCGGCTGCCGGCGGAGCGGAGCGCTGGGGGCGCCCGGCGCGGCCCCTTCCCCTCCTCGGCTCCCCGAAGTTGCCGCCCGCGGGCAGCGCAGGGCGCCGGGGACTCCGCAGCGGGTCGGGCCGGGCCGAGCCGGGGGAGCCGCGTCCGCGCCCGCGGAGCGCCGCGGACCCGCTGCGGCCGCCTCCAGGCGCCAGGTGCCTCCCGGCGCCGCAGTGTTGGGGGGCACCGTGCCCCCGGGGGCCGGGGGCTCGGCTGCGAGGCGGTGCCGAGCCCTTCCCCGCGCCGGGCACGGGCTGCGCGTCCCGCCGCGCCGGCCACTGGCCGCTGCCGAGGTCTCCGCGGGGCCGGCGCGCAGCTCGCAGAGACGGGGCAGAGTCATTTTTTATTATTATTCTTACATATATATATGTATGTGTGTACATATATATATATATATATATATATGTATAAGATCTTGCAAGTCCCGCTGCCCTGGCCGCCTTCGCTGCAACTCGCCAGGTAGTAGGAGCCTGCGCCGGGAGGGCCGAGGCGGCGGGGAGCATCCCGCGCGCAGCCTGCGCTGACTCTCTGGACCATTACAACAGTCTCTTTCGGGGGTTTGCGGTGAGCGCTGCAAACCTGCGCGGCCGCGACTCTTTCCCGCTGGTATCAGCTGGCTCCGATCCAGTCTGTCGGCAGGGGAAAATGCAGGGCAGAGTTCTGAGTAAAGGTGACTCAACGTGTAAATAGCCGCAGCTCCCACCTTGCAGCCCGGTGCGTTGGCTCTCCTGGTTCTCGCTGTCCGGTAGCTCCGCGGAGGAGGGAGCATCCTCTGAACTGCAGGCAGAAACATGCTTTAAATGATAATGTTAAAGAATGGTTACAGAGGGATGCTGCAGGCTATGGGAGGCACCATCACTTTTGCTTAAACAGTCTAAAATAGATAAATATGGTGTTTTGTACGAATAACAGCTGAAGAATGCTAATGCTGCTCTTCCCCCTTCACCTCCCCTTCCTGGATTGTAAAGCGTGACCCAGTAAACAACTATAATGGCAACCTAGTTTATTTTGCATAAGCAAAACTAATCTGTCTCTCAGAGGTTGCTTTTAATACAAATCAAATGGAAAAAATGTAGTTTAGGAGAGAAAGTGTAGGCAATGCAGTTCAGAAAAATCTGGATATTCTGTCCTTACTACAGTTTAATAAGGTGTCTTTATTTTGCATGTCATTTTTTAAGAGAAAAATACTACTTTATCACATATTTCAGTGACTTATTTTATGTTTAGCATAGTAAATCATGCATCCTGATATTCACTACACGTGACTTAAGGTATAAAGAATTTTCTCGTATTTCCCTCTCAGTCAAGGTTACCACAGTTAAACATTTGTTTTCTTTTGCTTTCATGCTGCCTTATAAGCAAAGTATTTATAGTCCATGCAAAATTGAAGTGTACATAGTAAGAATGTATAATATTTCACAAGTGAGAAAATCACTATCAACATGCAGGCTAGGAGCAGTGAATGAGTTTTGAAGGTCATTCCTTACGAGTGCAGATATTTCACATGTCTTGCTCAGATCCATAGTGTTTCTTCATCTAGGCAGTTTTCAAGCCTGTTGTTTCTAATTTGCATATTTCTATTTTTACTTAAATATGGAGAAACTATCCAAAACACAAGTCATTGTTTTCATATGCGGCACTGTTAATCGCAGCGCACATCTGTGGCATGAAGCTGCTCGGTGGAAGTTTGTGGCATACATTTTGGTGCTAAACCTGTGTGTTTGTGTCATTTCATCAACAAGGGGCATGTGTGCTTTGTACTCTTTCCTGAGCTGTGCCAGGTCTGACATGTTATCTGGCTTCTACATTGCTGGGGAAAAAACCCACTCAGAAACGGATCAGATTTTAAGAGGTCTTATTTACGCTTCAAACAATAGCACTGGTTAAACCTGTCAGCAAAATTAACCTCTGGCTGTGCTCGATAAAAGGCATGCGAATAGGGTTTGTGCGCTGTCTGATAATGACTTTGAATACTCTGTTTCTAAATAAAGCCTTTTTTATTTGGTTATCCAAGGTTTGCTTTGGTAGTATTCCAATGTTAAATGAACAGTTCGTCGTCTGAGCTCAGACGAATCCTTTGTCTGTTTTGTCCTAATTTTCGTTCCCAAACATCCAGTCCAGGTAGGCAAGCAGCCTGGAAAGCGCTTTCCCGTCGAGGACGGCTCAGTGACCGTGTTCTTGACACCAGGCCGTCGAACCCGGAGGCAGAATTCCCCGTGAGTCTGGTGACACCTCGGTCTGGGCCGCCGTAATTTTTGTATATTTATATATGTTGTAGTAGCTGGACGTCCCTGGGGGCAGGAGAAGGAGGGTGCTGCCTCCGCGGTGCCGGGGAGGACGGCTCCGATCCTGCACACGAAGGCGCTGCGCTTGCTCGGCTTAGGTCTTAATAACGTTTCCTGCCCCGCGGGCACCCCCCAGAAGCAGTGAAGCCCGTAGTTTGCCACGGGTTCCCAGTGCAGGATGGTAAGGCGTCAGCACGCGGCCGCGCTCGCCCGGGCTCTGCTCCTTGGCAGGACCCCGGCGCTCGGCCCCCGCGGGGAGGGCGGCGCTGGCCGCCGCAGAGCGCCTCCGAGCCCGGTGCCCGTCTGCTCGCCTCCGCAGCAAGGCTCCAGCGTAGCGCTGAATTTAATTTACATTCACTTTGTGCTCCATGGCTCCAAACGTAAACATGAAATAATTTACCAGAAATGCAGCTTTATAACCATTAGAATAAAGCTTGCATTGAAAAGAATGGCAAAGGCTTTTGCCTTGCATTTTTTATTGGACTGAGCTACTTGTCTGAGGAGATGTTTTAAATTCTTCGCTGCAGTGTCAGTGGCAGTATAAAAGACTTAAAATAATTAATCATTTGCCATTGTTTGATGCTTCAGGTATTTTCCTGAGAAGACAGTGGCATTTTGTTTCAAAAATCAGTAGTGTTACAAGAACTTGGAGATGTGGAAAAATAAATGCAAAAGTAAGATTTAATGGATTCAAAATGTAACAGTTTCTTACGTAAGGTTAGAAGGAATGATAAAGAGCGCTTGTCTGTGCTCTTGGACAAAAATCATGTTTTCCGCATGAAGCAGAAAGTTCGTTAGGAGGCCTGACAGGATCATTAATAACAAGCAGTCAACACAATAGAGAAACTGCTTCTATTTTTTTCCCCCCTTTTTGCAGCGCTAGCTACTGTGAAGGTTATTCGTTCATTATCTTTTTATCTCCTGATAGTTTCCAATTGCTTTTGCCGGGAAATGGGTTAGCAGACCGCTGCTCGCGCAGCGGGACTGCTCCTCTGAAGCGCTAAGCGGAGGTGATGTCCTCCGCCTTCGGGGTTTTCTTCCTGCTGCCGAGAGCCCGGGAACCATGAGGCGCCAGGCTGAAAAGTTTCTCTGTCTTCCCTGGGAGACCTGCTGGAAAAGCGTCCAGGATTTCAGCCCTCCAAGCGCTGAGAAAACCAGGGCTGGCAGACTTGTGTTGGAGGTTTTCTATTGACTCTATTAAAAATAATGTTTTTATTTATAGCATTGAACACGCATTTGTAACAGGAACTTACTGCTCTTGCTTAGCTAAATCTCTACAGTAACCTGCACGCTGTCTGTGCAGCAGCCTTGTTCCCTTCTCAGATGTTTAAATGTGTATGGTCTGCGCACTCAGGAAAAGAGGAAAACTGCGTGAAACGTTCAGTAAGTTTGAAGACAAATAGCCAAAACTGAGGGTTTCTTGCGTTTCATCTCCTTTTTATTTCATTTCCGTGTATGTCATTCTGAATGCAAAGGATACAAAAGGCAGCAGGTGAAAACATCCCCTAAAGGTCCTCTGAAAAATGAGTGACGTGCTTGCTCCAGTTTTAATGGGAGGCAGAAACGCAAGTTGTTATGGATACCTGTTGAAAATATTTCTAGCGCTGCTCTTTCTTCAGCAGCTGAAATGCTTATTTTCTATTAACTTTCCGTTCTTACTTTTCAATGTTATCTGCCTGCCACCCCCTCTTCGGGAGCCCGCGTCCCCGGAGAACCGCTTTGCTTAGCACTTTTCCCATGCGAGGTGTTGGAGACGCCCGTGTATTTGGTGCCGCTGCTGCGGGGCGACGGACGCGGAGCGGCACGAGCGTGGCTGTTCTCTGCTTCTGCTGTGCAAGAACTAGGTGATGCCCAGCCGCCCCCTCGGAGTTAGTTCTGGAGCGTGGGAACGGCGATGGGAGCGCGGGAGCCGCCACCTGCGTGAGCGGCGACTTCGGGGGCGCGTGCCGGTGGGTGCCGCGAGCGTGTCGGGGCCTCCCGGTCGCTCGCCCCGGGGTTTCCTCGGGCTGGCTGCCCTCTCGGGGGAGGGAATTAAATTACAGCAGAAAACCCTCCGGAATCGCCACGCTCGCGGCTCCGGCGCGGCGGCGGAGTGGCACCGCCGTCACCCGTTGTAAACGGCAGGGCATCACCAAGGAGGCTGGGGAACAAGCGGGGGTTTGCTGTTCGGGAAGAAGTGCGGTGTTTTATTTGCAATCAATTTTGCCAGGAACGGACAGCGCCTCATTAATGCTGGGGTCGGGAGCGGGTGTCGTTACGGAGATAGAGAGCGGCACGATGCTTCTGCCGTCAGCCGCTTGGCTGTGGTCAAAAACCCCATTATGGTTTGCAACCAAGGAGGTTTTGGGTCAAATTCTTTTCTTTGAAAAATTTCCAGAGGAAATTACCGCAGTGATATGAAAGCAACTTCATGTTGATGAGAGCTGGCCTGTCGGCGCTGGCGGGCTGTTGATCGTAACGGCCTCTCGGAAACTTAAAAAACACCCCAATTTGTTTTTTCCTTAGTTGCCTCTTGTGCGTCCTTCCCCTTGTACTGCGCGCGAGTTAAAACCGATGCGGTTGTTTGTGGCTTCTTAAAATCCCCCAGAGCGAGCGGAGGAGGGCCGGGGCTGGGGGGCCGGGGCTGCGGGGAGCTCCGGGGTCGGCTGCTCGGCCCCCGCTGCCGGCGGAGCGCGCCAGCCCCGGGACGGGGGCCGCAGCCGCCCCCGCCGCCGGAGACCAGCCGGGCTTGTGCCGGCGCGGGGGTCCCACCGATAAACCTGCCTGACGGTCATCTTTGGCAAAGTTTGATTTTGGAGCAAGCTTGGTGGCACTGCGTTTTTGTGAGGCCCCAGAGACCCTAACTAGTTAACCTTAGATGTCCAAATTTGATCAATGCTGCAGCTGGAAATAAGATATTTTGGCTGCGTGACGTCCGTTACTGAAGACTTTAATTATAACGGTATTTGTGTCGTGTCTATGAGGTTTTTCTCTGTTTCAGAGGGTTTATAATGTGGCTGTTGCAAATCATATTGGCTTTTAGCTTGGCACATAAGCTGTGATCCCAAAGGTAATATCTGTCTAGCTGCCTATATGAAATTTTCTTTAATAAAAAAAATTACAAAAATTGATTAAGCCATTCTGGAGCTGGAGAGAGACTTGAGGATGTATAGAGTGGGTGGTTTATAGTGATTCTCACTATATGTTATCTATATAGGTAACTCACAATAAGGACTGAAAAAAAGGCCAGAATCCAATACAGTTATCTTTGAAAAGCAGACGACAACATGCTGAGCAGGTACTTTTTGTGAATCAATTTAATTCTCATTAACGCTGCACTATATGTCGTGCTGACTAACGTTTTTGGCTGGCAAGTAACACTGGATTTCCTAAGGAAACGTGCAACGAGGACGGAACGTCTTTGGGATCTGGAGCCCAGGAGGTGCCGGGGCTGCCGGGAGCCGAGAGGAGGAAACGCGAGGGCGTCGGAAGGAGCAGAGGAGGAGGAGGAGGGAAGGACCGGGGCTGGGGAGGCGGGGAGGCAGAGCCAGGTGCCGCGTTCGTCGCTTGGGCAGTTGCAGTTTTGCAGCGTTCTCGTTTCTGGGCTGGCCTGGAGAGGTGCCCGGCGGGGGACGGGGCCGGCTGCCAGCGTCCTGCCCGGGGGCTCGCGGACGAAATGCCGCTCCGGGGGCGGCGGGAGCTATAGACATAAACAAAGCATTAATATACAATTCATCCCACCGTGCTGCACCTTAACCAGCGCCGATGGTGTTTGGTGCCTTCCCTTGCCGGGTGCTTTCCGCCGTCGCCGCTGTGATATCGGCCGCGTGGGAAAGTCCCATCGAATTAAACAAAGATGCGACCGATGGGGCTTGGAGGAAAAAAATAAGGTTGGGATCTCTCCTTCGTCACCCCCCCGTGCCACCGAGCAGGTGCCGTTCCGGTTCCTATAGAGCCTTTCAATTAGCCCGTGGCGTTTCGTGCCGAGGGGCTCGGTGAGCCTCGCGGGGAGCGATGTCCAGGGCGCTTCGCCGGGACCCGGCTCCGAGGCCGGCTGCCCCCGTCGGTCCATCGCTTCCCTTGGTTAAATCGGGAGCCCGGATGCGGCTGCGCCCCCGGGACGCGTGGGCAAGAGCTGCCGCCGCGGTGCAGCCGGTGGAGGCGATGGCTGGGGGGTCCCGACCCACTGGCTCCGGCTGGGATACGGCACCGCTCCGGGCTGCGGGAGCTCCTCGGACGCGCCGCTCTCGGAAGCGCGGGAGGAAGGCTGCGCTCATCCTCGCCCCCCGCGGGGCCCTGGAGGTTGGCCGTGCCCAGGGCGGAGGAGGAGGAGCCCCGATCCTTGGGATCTCGGCCCTTCTCTCTGTTCCTCCCGCTTCACCTGGAAGAGGTTCAGTTACGGCCTCCTCCGCGTGGCTGGGCGCTCGCTTCCCGGGAAGCGCGGTAGCTCTTCCCCAAGGAGCGCTCCTGCTTAGGCGAAGACGTTCCTCGGGAGTCAGTTAAGAGCTCTGATCTACAAGTTGTTCGTCTGATTTAGCAAAGGGCTGACGTTAGACGTACGCTTCCACGAACTGCGGCCTCGCAGCTGCTGGAAAGGGTCATCTGGGTTGAAAGCACCATTTCGGCAAACGCATTGCCTGGAAATAGCGTTTCTTTCATCAGTGCAATTAGATTAACAGGTAGAGCAGATAAGCCTCTCCTTGAACGGATTCTCACTTGAAACTTCGTCGTCCTGGCGTGGTTGGGAGTCTGGAACGCTCTCCGGAGGAGCAGTTCGGCTCCAGCTCCTCCCAGGCGTCCAAAGTTTGCGGCGCCTGTGCGGGAGCTGTGCCGACAGGACGCCGTTCTGGTCTCCAAAACGCAGCGACCTGCAGCCAGAAGAGGCAGACTCGCAGCACGAGGGGTTACGGTCACCCTGGAGGACGCATCTCCGATGCAGGACGTCCCGTCCCTCGCAGGACGCGTCCGAGGGACGCGCGCGGGCCTCGGCCAAGGCCGGGCACGGGGCGAACGCTGGCGCGCGTCCAAGGCAAGGCCGCCCGCGCTAACGCAGCTGGGGAGCAGCAGCCCTAAAGCAAGCGGGGGACGATCCAGCTTGCGTTAAATAGCCCGTGAAGTGGGTAAAACTAAACAAACAAATAAGTAAGCAAGCCCCTTTGCGCTTGCTTTTGGAATTACTAAATGTGCAGCTCTGAGCGATAGTTGTCGCGGTGCCGTGAGAGCTTTGCTACGGCAATGCACGTCGAGGTCTCGGCGAAGCTCGCTGGAGGCGCGGGATCAGACAGGAAAGTGTGCCAGATACTGCCCGTGTTCTTCAGTGTACAGTTTTCTGCAGGTCCTGTGGAGCCTGTTTTGGATTACAACCACCTGTCAGTTGCTATTTGGGTTTTTTATGATTTTTTCTCATGTCTGCGGTACTAAAATGGTCAAGTCGTAGGGTTCTTTAGGGAATGCAAGCAATCCTCAACTTTTTTTCCATCCTTTTTTATGCTTTTATGTTTTTTTTTCTTTTTGTGCTGCAACAATGCTAAACGAAATGAATATTTGAAGGATTCTCTTAACCTATTAAATTTTACAGAGAAAGGGAAGCTCAGGATTTGCACTTGCGTATCCGAGGGCTGCCCGGGGTCAGCGGTGTCCGTGGTTTCCCCCTTTTTCCCGCAGCGCTGCTCGCGCCTTGCTGCAGCGCCGGGCTGCCGGCCCCTCGCAGGGGTCTCGCTGCCCGTGAAAGCGGGGTTGCTCCCGCCTGGGAGGCGGGCGCTGGGGTTTCCTTCGGGGCACGTCGACGCCGGCGAAACGCTGGCTGGGGCGAAGCCGCCCCAGGACGGGCGCGTGGACCCGGCGCCCGGAGCAGGATTCGCGCGTTTTGCGCTTGGCGGGTGCCTGACTGTGCTCGTTCCTAAGGCGCGAGCTTGGCTTCAGCGGCAGCCAAAGTTTGGCCCGGGTTGTTCCTGGGGACTGTAATAGCTTGTCTGCAAATAGCAGGATTATTTAAGATCTGCGGCAGCCGCCTGGGCCAGCCCGTGCTGGTGCGTCTTGTCCTGGCGCGTCGACAGCGAAGCGCATCGCCGAGGCCGCTGCCGCGTCCCTCCCGTGTGTGTGCCCTTAGGTGTGCTTAGGAAAATAAAGTAAAATAAAGAAACGGAGCTGGAGATCTCGGCACCTGCTTCCTCTCTGCCGTGGCACAGTGGTGCGTTTCTTTCTTTCTTTTAAAAATGTTCTGGATCTTTTTCTCTCTTGGTAAAGTATTTTTTTCTAAAGCACAGCCCGGAGCACACCCTTGTACGTCCGATGGCTTCAAGCATACTCCAGCGTCTTCCCTCCGCCTTCCCTTCTGGAGCCGGAGGTGCCGATCTCCCGGCGCCGGGGTCTGGCAGTTGCTGCCGGGGTTACGGAGCTGCAGCTCTGGGTGGACGAAACCTCGCAGGCTGCAGCTCTCCGAGGCCGCCCCGGGGTTTCGTGCAGGGGAAACGCTCGCAGTGTCCCGACCGCGGTTCTGGAGAGCCGGCGTTTCCTCCAAGTGCGGCCGTAGCCGGGAACAGGCCCGCGTCCGGCGCCTGCGCGCTGCTCCTTCCCCCCGCCGTAACACCTGGGCGCGCTGCTGAAGGCGGTCCCGATTTGTGCATCCCGGCGGAGGCCCTAAGGCCGATCCCGGACGGTCCGGAGCTGCTCTGTCCTCCAGACTCCAGGACCTCTGAGGACGGGCAGCGAGCGGCGGATCTGGGACGCAGCGAGCGGTTCGGAAGCGCGCCGCGGTATCGGGCGTGAGGTGCAGCCGGGTGCCAGGACAAGGCTCAGCTTCGATGCTCGGGACGCGCGTCCCCAAAACGGGGGACAGAGCTCGCGTCTGACCCCGTCGCCCGCGTTTCTGATGTGCGGTCGACGCTGACCGTGCAGCAGCCTTGAATTTTCCGCAGCTCGAGATGACAGAATGGTGCTTGCTGCCCCGTCTGTTTTCCCCTCTCCCTCTGCAGAGTCGGGACCGGAGCGACCGGCTCTGGGAGGCCGTTTGCGGCGCGCTGCGTTTTGGGGGAGCTGCTGCTTGTGGGCCGCTTGCGCCCGGGGGCCCGGGGCGCCCTTGGGCGGGAGCGGGGGCCGCACCAAGCCCGGGGCGAGCATCTCCGCTGCAAATGCCCGCGTCCCGCTCGGAAGAAGACAGGGCGCAAGCCGGACCCCGTCCAGTCCGTCGGAGCTGGACGCCCGCTAGGTCCGGTGTACTCCTCGGTGAGAGGCGTCCCGGGAGCGCTCCCGCGGCCGGGGCTCCTGCCTCACCTCCGGGCCGTCTGGAAGCGACGCCAGCTGCTGCCCGGAAGCAGGGAAATGCAAATCTTTAGCAAACCGATGGAAATCCAATGCGGCTAGGCGCTGAGCCCGGAGGAGAGGTTCCTTTTGCAGCGCGGTTTAGTTCGTGCTGCGCAAACATCGAGTCTTGCAGTTAGGAAAATGAAATCTCGGACCAGAAAAAGGCTCTGTGTAGCTAAGTGAAACACGATCGCTTTGTCCAATCAGGCAAGTGACTGACACAATTCAAAAAGTCCTTGAGGGTTTTTTAAAGGTCAGTAATGTGAAATACGTAACCAGCGCCGCGTGAGTCATGCATGCTAAGTTGGCCTTTGCTGAAGTCACAAGATTGCCCGCTTGTTTTATTTATTTATTTTTTTTCCTCCATCTTTCCAGCTTCTCCATGAAAAGCCAACAGCTGCGGATGGGTCGGTGTTTACAGGGTCTGTCTCGAGCGGCCGCGGTGCCGCCGGGAGGCTGAGCGGAGCCGCGCGAGGCACGGTGCTGCCGCCCGCCCGCCGCGCTGGCAGCGCGGGGTCGGCGCTGCGCGGAGACGGACCGCTTCGCTTTGACGGGGTTCGGCGAAATAAAACAGCTTCAGCATCCCGTGCATAAATATAATTGACTAAGCCTTCCAAAAAGTGTTTTCCAATTTTAAGTACCGTCTTGGGGATCGAGGGTTTTATGAAAGCGCCTCTTGTTGAGCCTCTTGGCAGGTAATTTCCTGCTACATTTCTGCCTGTGTTTTTGCGCTGCAGCAGAGCAGTTTTGATGTAGTCTCTGGTTTCTTGGGGTAGCTGCTCTCTGTGCATGTAGAAAAAAACGCTCAGGAAGGCAGCAGCGGGTGGTGGCGGCCGGGAGGACCGCCGGAGCGGGCGCGGTGGTGGGACGCGCGGTGCCGGTGCCCGCGCGCGGGGCGGCAGCGCCCGGCGGGGATCCTCGCCGCGGCTTTGTCTCCCTGCCCGGGTCTTTATTCCTATGAGAACAGTCCCGGTTAAGTCTTGCGAGCAATGTTTTTAACTCCTTTTTTTTTTTTTTTTTTTTTTTTTTTTTTTTTTTTAACCTTTTTAACGTCTTGGCCCTGGCTGCAGCGCGCCGCCTCTGCGTGGGAATTCCTTAGCGAGGCTCCTCGCGCTCGGAGCGAGGGAGTCGTCGCGGCCAGAGGGTGAAGGAAGCAGTTAAACACACCTTAAATTAACAGGGCTCAGCGGCGCGGAGCGCTTGAAGGCAGCACCTACCGGCTCTCGGTCTGCTGCCAGCGCGTTTGTATTTATTCGCACAGAGGCACGCCGCTATTTATGCGCTTGTGCTGTGAAAACGCACTGTTCGTCTCGGGAAACAGAGACGGGGCGTCAGGTCCGTCTCAATGCTTTATTAACTCGGTTGTTTCCCTATTAATGAATTAGAGATTCATACGTCCTTGTGACTTTAATTCTTCTCTCGTCACTCCAGTGTCACTCGGCTTGTGTTGCTGGAAGCGTTCCACCAGATGTTTTCATGACTGAGAGTCCCTGTGTCCGCGGTGGCTGCGTGCAGGACGGCTGCCTCTCCGCCTCCGTTAGCAGCAGTGAAAAAGCCTTCGGCCCCCTTTCCCAGCTATTTAAGCCCAAATTCTTCTGTAGCGTTTCTGTGGGTGGGAAATGCATCCAAGCAGCTGAGAGGGTTCCTCTGGATCTTGCAGGGGAACAACCACGCAGCAGTGGGTCTGGTGGTTGTAGGACCACGCGTGGCAGCACCTGGTTGCATCTTTTACTTCTGTTTTCTGAAATGGCATCTCATTTTGAAGAACTGCAACTCCCGGGAGTTCTCTCGTATTGTAGTTCCCCCCCACAGCGCTGCTGTTCGCATCCCAGCTGCGTCCGCAGGTCCCTCGCGGGCCTGGGCAGCGTCTCCAGCTGGAGCCGGTCCCTCCCGAGCGGGTGCCCGCAGTTCGGGCCGGTGACGCGAAGCGGGACGTTGTCACCGCAGGGATGATCAGGGTGTTGGAGAGCTCCTCTGAGCGTAGCGGGTGCGTTAAGAAGTGGATGCGTGCCCACGCAGGGGTGGTGTGACTTAATGCAGGGCGCTTTAGGTGCGTGGCCCTTCCTACCTCTGAATTCAAGGGTTAGAAAACTTCTTTCCTGTATTCCTCTGTCTATATATAAGTCTGTGGTCGCGTACATATGAATTGTAACTGTTTTGAGACCACTGTGGTTCTTGTGGCGCATCTAAAACATCAAACATGGAAAATGTAATTACAGCGTTTATTCACGGTGTTCACATTAGTGCAGCTCTCACCGATCCCTCCAGCCCCTGCGGGTGTTTTCCAGGTGTGCGTTCATTATTCTCCCTGCAGGTTTCACAAAACATGGGTTTCCTTTAGCAGAGAAACTCTCTGATCGTAAGTGAAAGCACCGGGGGCCGGCTCCGGACGCTCGCGCCGCTCGCGCCGGAGGAGGCGGCGTCGCGTCCCGCCGTTCGCAGCAGCTCGCGCTGGAGAGGCCGAGCCGAAGCGCGCGGGCCTGGCCTGGCGTCCCGCAGCGCCCGCGAAGGCCCCCGGCGCTTGGTGGCTTGTTCCCGCTGGCGCCTCTGAAAACGCACCCGAGGTCCTGGAGGCTCGTGCCTGTCGGGCATGTTTCCTTTCTTTTTTGCTTTTGAGGGAGAGCATAAAAATAGGAATTCTGCACCGCTATGAGCTTTTGCCGTTCTCTGTTGCCAACAGCACCTCGAATCATTAAGCCTGAAATAATTTTAATTGGATTCAGAATTCACCAGAGGTTTCTTTCCTGCATCTCTCTGCTTCTCCTGCACTGTGGAGCTGGGCTAGTTTCTCCGATCTCATGGCAACCGTCACAGCGTAGGATACGGGAGACACGCGCCTTCGCTTTGCAGCTCCTCTCGGCCACGAGTTACTATTTCCAGTACGGTGCGTGGCTCTTCTTTTACAGCTACTTGCATTTAGTCCAAAGATTGAGAAATAAATATTTCTGCTTCCTTTGGAATACGTGAACACCAGTTGAAAAACCTCTAAACTGTTTAAGTCCTTGAAATTATTTCTCTAGTTCATTGTAGAGAAACTCTTTTGATGCTCCGTTCACAACGGGAGAAGGATACAGATCCGTGGTGGCGATGTACCTGCCGGCCCTTCGGGGATGGACTTGGGTATGTGCGGGAGAGATAAAATTTCAATTAAACGTGTTGTGTGTCCCAATTAAAAATGAGTCAATTTGCAAAGACAAATGCAAGATAGATCGGTACTTCACCCACACAGATATTCTTTTTCAGTTAATGGGTCTACAGAGTACATAGACCGCCTAAAATGAATTAGGCGTTAATCAAACAGAAATGACTCGGTGCACTCACTACACAGAAAGGTGGGGGGAAAAGAAGTAAACATTAAAAATTCCATTTAAATAGACTGGCCTAGGAGTATTTGCAGGCCGTAATGCAGTTTTTCTCCATATAATGGTGAGGAAAGGCTTTAGCTTCTTCTGCACACCCCGGAGATAATGAGGAATTCCTGTAGGAAGAATCAGAAATGCCACGTGGCTTAAATATACTGAAATTTCACACACCTCTGTGTTATTTTCAAAGTGATATTTGTGCAGTAGTTAGTTCTGTTCCTTTAGCTGGAGAAATAAAGCCGTAGGGCCAAGCTCGATAGAATAAGCATGAACATTAGCTTGAGATGTGATTCTTATTGAAAGACCGGGATTTCTCCTTGCGGTAGTTGTTGCTCTTTTCAAACGTTATGGAACCGATTTGGTCTTACCCACGCTGGAAGCGTCCTGCACGGGAGCGTTATCCCTGGGAGCTGCATTTCTCTGGTGCCGGCTCTGGTCCAGCTGGTACCCGGGTTGCTGGCGGAGCTGCTGCCTGGTCCGGCGTCGGTCGCCGGCTCGGGGCAGCCGCTTTTGCCGCGCAGGCGTTTTGTCTGCGCCGCGCTCGCCCGCGGAGGAGATCGATCAGTTTTCTTAAGTGCCGGCGACGCACCGTGCCGTCAGGGTGGGAGCTGCCTCCTGTTCGGGTGTCTGCATCCCTGCTGATAAGCAGGGAGCGGAATTAA
The DNA here is from genome assembly GCF_028389875.1 of Rhea pennata. Lineage (NCBI taxonomy): Eukaryota > Metazoa > Chordata > Aves > Rheiformes > Rheidae > Rhea > Rhea pennata. The sequence goes on along the minus strand of NC_084672.1, from coordinate 879,345 downwards.
AAGCTGAAATTGTATTGAGAGCCCCTATCTTATTTTTCCCGTCGCCTTGCAAACCAGCAGGGTAGAGAACAAGCGGCAAGCGCGAGCGCCGGTCTCGCGGCGCTTGGCTGCCCGGCGCGGCGCGCTTCCCCGTGCCGGCGCGGCGGAGGCGTTTACCAAAACGCGCCTGCAGGTGCAGGTTTGGGCAGGGCCAGGTGGTATTTGCTGCCGTGATAAATACAATTTTGTAGGGCAGCCGGCAAGAAACCTGCCTCGGGAAAAGCTTGCACCATCAGAGCAGCGGCGAGCGGAGCTCCGGGCTCCGCAGCGCGGCTCAGCAGGGAGCCGGGAATCTCCTGCGAGTAACGGAGTCGTCCAGGGTTTGCTTTCCAGCCCGGGAACAACTGGGAGCTGTTTTAAACGTGCGTTTCCCTTCGCCCGCTGCGGGCTCGGAGCGTCCGGCCGCTGGCACAAAACCGCGGCTCGGCGTTGAGAGGGAACCGTCGTACCCGCGGGCTTTACAGCCGCTGACGTCCGCTGTTCCCTTGCGCCGACGCGCGTCACTGGTGCCGTGGGGTCACCTGCAATTTAAATGTTTAACGAAACGCTTAAATACTTAATTGGCCGTTGCCCGCTGCGAGCGCAGCTGGCCGCGGCGTGCCGCCGGTTCGCCGAGGCCCCGTTCCTTCCGCTCCGCTCCGCGCCGAGGGGCCGCGGGCCGCCCCCGTTCGGCTCCTTCCCAGGGGAGCGCGGGATTTTCCCCGTGGGCTCGCGGTGCTCAGCCCCCGCCGAGCTGCAGCCCTGCCAGCAGCGGCGCTTGCAGTGGCCGGAGAGACGCCCGGGCTCTCGGAGCGCGGCGGGGAGCCCCGACCCCGCGGGGCGGTTTTCTCCTGTCCTCCCCTGGAGACTTTGGCCGTCTGCCCCGTTCCCCCGCTCCGGGAGGTGCTTGTTATTCCGCCGTGCCCAGCCCCGTGTATTGAGCCCCTCTTCGTTCTTTTTCCACGACTTTTTCATAAATACCCGCTTCTGACGTGCCTTAAGCCGCCGGCTCTTGCTCACAGTTACGAGTTCGATGCCGCAAGGATGTCCGCGTGGACCGTGGGGGTTGATTCGCCCTCGCGAGCCCCGGACGATCGCGGGCGCGCTGGGATGCGTGTGCACGCGCGGGCACGCACGGCGCTGCCTCGTCCCCCCAGGACCGGGGCTCGGAGGACGCGGCTCGCCCCCTGCTCGGCGCCAGACCTCCCCCCGGCCGTCGGGGCTCCTCGGCCGTCTCCGTCCCGCTCGCTGGCCGCGGCCGGGCGGGTCTCACCTCGCCTTCGCTCCTCTTCCGTCCTCTCTGCTCGGTTGCACGAGGCTCGGGTTCTCCAGCGCTGCCCCGGCACGGACGTCCGCGCTGCAGACCGCCGGCGAGGGCCGGACGCGTCTTTATAGGCGGCTGTGAACCTTACCGGCTGCGCGGAGCGTTTCTGCACGTCCAGGTCCTGGGCAGGGAGATAGGCAGCTCGTGGAGGGAAGAAATTAAATATTTCCTGGGTTTGCATTTTGGATTATTTCCCATCAACCACGGAAGAGTAAATGTGACGAGACTGCGTAATCAGCCTGCCAAATGGGAGTGCTTACCCCAAGGCCATTTTGTACTGTCACAAGCCCAAATCAAACCGGCAAATCTGCTCAACTACTTTGTGTTTCTGGAATTTGAAATCAAAACCTTTTTTGGTAAATACTTACATATTAAAAAAAATTCCCAGGGCTGAGATTTTCAGTTGCCAGTTTCATTCAGTGCAAACGCTTTGAGTTAGCGACTCCTGCAAAGCTGTTATCTCCAGTATAAATCGTTACACAATCCTAATTCTCATGCTGCAAATGGCTTCATTTTGAAAACATCGCATCAAAGTAGACCCAGAAACAATCCCGTTTCTGTCGAGAATCCAAGATGCTCGGGGAGGATCAGGAGTTCAGCCTGGCAAACTGCTCTAGAGAGCAGGTTGGGCTGTTCCTGGGAGGATGAGGAGCAGCTTCCTCCCCCAGCCTCTCCCCTGCATCCCGACCGAAAGCTGTAGCTTATGCTGACTTTGATCGCGGGAGGACGCGGAGCCCCGCGCTGCCGTCCGGGCCGCGCCGGCGGCGGGTCGTCGGGCTCCCCCGGGGCTGGCACGCGCCTCCCAGCGGGAATCCGTGCGTAGTCTGGAATATTTTTAATGGCTTTTAATTTTGCCGCGGCCGCGGAAGAAGACCAAGGAAGAGACCGCGTGTGCTACGAGGTCGTCAGTCCTCCCAAGAGCCGCCAGCGCGGCGGCTGCCGGGTTCACGGTGGTTTTCTGGCTCTCCTGACGCAGCCTGCTGCCCCCGGCACCCTCGTAAATCCGCAAACCTGCGGCCGTCGGTGAAGTCACCGCGTTTCCATCGGCGTGATGGAGGAGGGTCCCAATCTCTAGCCTTTCGCTAATTATGCTTAGGTAGAGATGCTTCAGGAAAAAAAAATACAACAACAACAACAAAAAAAACCAAAACCAAACCCAGGTCACTGCTCTCTCTTCCTCCAAATTTCAGGATTTCTGATTAAGCAGGAGCCCAATCTAGGTCATCATGTGCTGGGTTTACCAAATCAATTTTCCTTTGCCAATTTTGATGAGACTGAGACTTTTGGAGTACGCGCCTTGGATCCAACAGGAGTGCTAACGATTTGGCATTGTTCTTGGTAAAGCTGTGTTGTTTCTCCTCTTCTTCAGTGTAACATAGTGAAAAGCAAAGAGAAAATAGAGAGGGCGGAGCTGAGCGTAATTTTGAAATGTTGGAAAAGAGAAGCAAGTCGCACAAACGGGACAGCTCTTGCGTGACGGACGGCGCGAGCTGGCGCTGACCCTGGCAGACCCGCAGGGCAGCCCTCGCGCCAGGGCAAGCCGTCAGCGGACAAAGCCCGCACTGTGCGCGGCACAAAGCGGCTTTTCTTCCCCCAAAGCATGCGCATCCCCTTGTTCCAGCCACTTTTTTTTTTCCTCCCACAAACGGCGCAGGGGAAATCTCCCTCCGGGTCTGAGCTGGACTTGCCCGCAGTCGCTGTCGTCCGCCGTCACGTGGGCGGTCGGGCCGTGTTTTGGCCCCGGGTGCCGGTGAAGAAGCAGAGCGTGTCCTTAGCGTCGTCTCCTGCGGCCGTAACGCAGGAGGCCGAGGTGGAGCGAGCTGTGGTGGCGCGGTGGGACCCAGCTGGTGGATGCGGTGCAGAGCTGGTTCCTCCTCCTCGGTGGGTCCCTCTGACGTTCGAGTCCTTCCTGTGGGCAGGATCTGGCTGCCGGCCACTGCTCCCCTTGGAGCTGAAGCAAAATTCCCGTTGACCTCAGAGGCGCAGGGCTGAGTCTCCGAATAAATATTTAAGGTGTGCAGATGGCAACACAGTCAACTTGTGTGCCTTTCTGTCCTGTGCTAAAATAGAAAGAAAACGCACGTCTTTGCCATATTACGCTGACCAGAGCTGGGAGCAGGGCCCGGTTGCACGGAGCACTATCCCGGCAAAGCCTGGGAGTCCCTGCTCCCAGGACAACCTCCTTGTGCTCCGTGCGTGCTTGGTCTCCCTCATCTCGCTATGCAAAAGGGACTCCAGGGAAGCTCTTTTTGGGGCCAGTAGGTGTTTCAGGCTGCATGAACGTGGTGGGTACGGGTGCAGCAGCTGGACGCACCGGCACTGGCGCGAGCCCGTCCACAGCTGGGGAGGTCACGGGCGAGTTAATGGAAACGCTGCTCGATGCATCAAGGGACTCGGCTCCCCGGTTTTCAGAGTAGGGCTTAGGATGGTAATAGCAGGAAGAACATCAGCAGTATGATGATGATAATGACAATAATTAATGAGAAAGCTTTTTCATCTTTAAACCTGTTCCTTTTATCTCTCCGAGTGCTTTGCACACATCGGCTGGTTACTCCCGGCAGGCGCCCGCGGAGGAGACGGGGCCAGCCGCCTCTGCGGGGCTCGCGCCCGACAGGTTATGCGCAGCTGCTTTCATGTTCGGTCATTTTGTTCAGAAGTTTAGATGTTGTGCTAGATATGACAGGCTTCGTCTTTAGTTTATTTCATGCTTTTGAAAAATTTACTTAAATAAATTGCCAGATAAACTGCTGCTTTCAACTTGCTGACCTGCAGAGGTATTTTAGCCTTACAATGGTGCCGTCTGGGAAAATTCAAGCTTTACAAGTTTGCCTGAGATAAATGAATTGCATTATAGGTGTTTTCACATCTCAGACCTGCATTAACTGCAAAGTGGGTCTTAGCAACTGTGTGTGTTGGTTTAAAGAAGAAAATAAAAAAGTGAATTTCCTTGTGAGCCCGAGTGACTGGGATATTTACCCCAAATGGTTTTGGCTGGGGATGAAGCATAGGGCTAAGTTGTAACAGAAGATGGCAAAAAGCTGAGTGCAAAAATAAATCCGGTGCCTGATTCCCGAGGCTGGCAAGAACCACGTGGAAGCATGTTAATGGCTGGGATTAAGAGCTGCTCGGGAGATGAATGTGTAAATTAGATGAAATCCGTTTTTGAAAGCCGGGGAAGGTGCTGTTTCTGCGGAGCCTTCCCCGGGGCGACGTCCTAGCGCGCGGGACGCGCGGCCGTGCAGGGGGACTGCCGGCAGCACGGGCTCGCCCCTCGGGCGCCGTTCCCCCGGGAAACGCTCTCCGGGTTGTCCTGGAGAGCGCGTTAGAGAGACGGCAGAGCCGTACGGCACGTACCCGCGCGGCAGCCGGGGCGCAGCGAGGGGGAGCCCGGACGCCGCTTCGCCCCCCGCGATCTCCCTCTGCCGCGTCCCGTGTCGCCCAGGCGGTCGGGAAGAGCGGGTCCGAGCCCCCTCCGCACCGCCGCCGGCCCTCCTGCGGTCGCCCGAGCTCGGCGTCAGCCGGATGCGGTGCCGGGGGGTCCGGGGAGCCGCGGCGCGGTGCCACGAGCGTCCCGCTCCGCCGCGCGCGCTCTTCTCGGTCCGCCCCGTTTTTAGGGGGAGGAGCGGGGGGGTCGAGCGCCGCTGCGGCCGGGCCTGCTCGAGGGCTGCCGCGCCGCGGGGGCTCCCGCCGTCGTTGCCGGGCGCGAACCCGCGGCGGCCGTGCGGCGGAGCGCGGGCGGACGGGGACGTTTCCCCGCGGAAAGCGCGTGCGCGGCTGCTCCCTGCCGCGGCGCGGGCCGGCCTCAGCCGGCATCCTTGTGGATCGAAGGCAGGCAGCGTGGCCCCGGGTGATGGGGGTCTCCGAGCTTGGCAGGTCCTCCGGCGCCTTCGGCAGACCTTGCAGGCAGGCAGGTTCCTCCGCTCCTCCCCGCGTCCGTGCGGGAGCTGCGAGGCTGCGGTCAGCACCGCGCGGCCCCGGCTTGAAACAAAGCTGGAATTTCCTCCCTGCTTCGTGCAACGCGTAGTCCGGAATAAGCAGTGCACATCCCAGACGGGAGCTTGAAGCGCAGGTGAAACCTTGTCCTGGGTGCAGCGTCCTGGCTGGAAAGAGCTTGCAACGCGAGACGTGGGAAAAGTCGGGCCGCAGCGGACGGGGAAGGAGGAAGGACGTACCTTGGCCGAGCGGTGGCCTGCTTGGTCACGGGCTTGCGCGGCACTGGGAAGGGGGGGTCCTTAGAGAAAATATCCGTGGAAGCAAACAGGGCCGCGCCAGCTGGGCCGTGCAGCACCCGGGCGGGGGCCCTGGTCCGCGGCGTCGCGCCCCAGCCCGCGCGCGGAGGAACGCGCGGAGCGAGGTGCCTGGGATCGCTCCTCGGCACGTGCCGCTTGGTCCCGCCTCGGGGGCAGGAGGGACCAGGAGACCGTGCAGACCCAGCGCCCCGGAGCACCGGCCCGCGGAGGGAAGCTCCCAGAAATCTTCCGGAAAGCGACTTCCCACCGAGCCTTCCCAGAGCCGCCCGGCTGCTCCCGGGGCGCCCGGCGCCTCCCGGACGAGGCCTCGCTCGCGCTACCGCGTCCTGCTCTGGCCGAAGAAACCACTTGCTGCTTAACCTTGGCGAGAAGGGGGGCTGGTCCACGCATGTCTGGGTGACATGAAGCAATGTGACACTTTTGCGCATGATGTCACGCTCATATAAAAATACTCGTGGCTGTCCACCGAGATATTCGTATAGCAGCAGCCAGCCAGCGCCGAATCTGGGGCATCTGCAACCATGTTGCCCGTGGCAGTGAATTTCCATGTTGTCGTGTGCAGTTAATAATTTTACTCATCCTAAGCCCTTTCCCCCAGGAGCAGGGGGTGGGCAAAGGAGGGTTTGACATTGCAATCTCTGAGTTTTGTCAGCCGCTAATACGGACCGAGGGGTGCCGTGATTCGAGGGAGCGGGCAGCCGCCGCCGCCAGGTTGTTCACGGCCTGGCAGGATGTCGGGATGCTTGGGAAAATAAATGAGAACAACGTGGTTATGCTGTCTGCTGGGGTCGTGGTACCGAGCGTAATTACGCGTTACGAGGACGCCCCGAGGGTGGGTGAGCCGCGGACGCCCGCTCGTCTCTGTTGGTGTCTCCGAGCAGCTCCTGCTGCGGATGTTTCTAGGCGGCCGGACGGCCGATAAGGGAGGTTTTAAGGGGATGCCTAAAGGTGTTACCCAGAAACGTTCTCCTTCGTTCCGCCCTCCCCTCCCCTCCTCCTCCCCCGCGCCAGGAAGGGAGAGTGGTTAGGCTTCCCGGAGAAAGGAAGCGCCGGGAGCGGACGCGGGTCCCGCGGGCGGATACGCGCGCCAGCGGCGGTCTGCTTCTCCCGCGGCGGCTGCACGAGGGCGGCTCCAGAGCCGGCGCGTCCCGAGCAGAGGAGGAGGAGGAGGAGGAGGAGAGGAGGAGGAGGAGGAGGAGGAGGGGTGCAGGAGCGCGCAGGTCTCGTTCGCCAGCTCGCACCCTGCAGCGAAGCGCCGTGCCGATTACCACGGCGGCTAATGGGAACTTCTAACGGGAGCCGTACGTGCAGCGTGCTTGCTGGCCCTCAGGCGGGCAAACTATAAAAGAAAGGAGAAGAATCCCCACGTTAACGGGCAGGCCACGGTATTTTCCATAGTTTTTCACTGCTGATACGACAAGAGAGCTAATAATGGCAGAACTCATGTTTGCAACGGTGCCTCAGTGTTGATTCCCGGAGGAGGATTGCTTTTCGGCAGCGGTACCGCGCAGCAGCGCGGCCAGGCAGCGAGCCGGCGGCGCGGCACGCCTCGGCTCGGCCTCGGCTCGGCTCGACGTTCAAGCCGGCGGGACGAGGCGTGCCGCGGGGCATCCCGGTCGCGGCCGGGGCCCGCGGGTGACCCGGGACGGCAGCTTGGGGATCGCTCCCCAAAATCACCGTGAAATCTGAAATTACACGTTATTTTCTAATTACAAGATACGGCGGTGGGAAAATCGCGTTTTAAGGGAGGAAGCGCAGGCGTTCCAGCGGTGGAGGGCCGGCTCCGCGCGGCCGCGCGCCGCTCGCCGGAGGGGCTGCGGCCGGGGCTCCCCCGGCGCCCCCCGCGCAGCGCCGGCGCGAGACGCGCTCTCCTGCTTGCAGACGTTTGGGGTTCGAATCTCCCCCTTCTCTTTTGCTGCAAGCCGTTTCGCTGCGGGGTCTCCGAGGAGGGGTCAGGCCTCTTTTGCTCCATGCAGCTATGAAATCTTGAGCTAAAAACTTGAAAAATCACCTATTAGGCGAATGAGGAGTATCCTTGTTAAAGTCAGGGGGCCCAACCCGGTCGAAGGCAGCGTGGCGCTCGCGGTGCCGCGGCAGGTCTGCCTCTTGGCTGCTTTTCTGAGCAAAGACTCGGTGCTGAGCTTCGGGTCAGGTGGCTGCGGTGCTTCGGAGCACGTCGTAGGTGCCCTAAAATTGGATTTACTGTCTCAAAGAACCATGGCTGCAGGCCCTTGTATTTTTGTGCAGGTGTATTTGGTAATACTTGGGTTACAGCAGCAAAAGCAGAAGCCTTGGAGCCAAATCCCTTTGGCCGCACGACTTGCTCTGTCGCACGCTTCTCCGCTGGCAGAAGCACAGCTTCTGCCGGAGTTTTCTGTGCGTTACTTTGGGCGTTGAAAGGTGGGTGCAGCCCGTCCCTAGGTAGTGTGGTGAGGGCGTGAGCAAGCGTAACGGGAGTGTGAAGTAGCATAGTTTCCTACCAGAAAATCTCCATTTGCAAAAATTGAGTAATTCTCTTTGACAGTTTTTTCTTTTCTGTGACTTTTTATAGCAGTAATTAGTCAGAAAGTATTGCAGCGATGACTGTTAGGCAAAGCTGCTCTTGGATTCTTATTTGGTAATTGCAGGTGATACTGCATTGCACAGGAAGAACACATCTATGCAGATTTTAGAGAGGGCAATAACAGCAGATACTGAGCTATTAGATTTATATTCTAAAGCATTTCCTTCCACGATCAAAAACATGGGCTTGCTTTCCCTGCAAGCGTTGCTCTTGCATTTTAAGGCCTCTGATGCAGATCTCCAGAAAACTCAGCGGAGGGAAGGCCTCGTTAAAGCACGTTGTTGCTATGAGTGGTAACGAGCTCGGGGCAGAGGGCTCGCGCCGCTTCCGCCCGCGCTCCTGCGTCCCTGCTGCACCGGGGGCTCGCGAACCCGCCGCGGCGAGGCGGGGGGCCCGCGGCGCCCGCCTCCCGGGTTTCGGGCTCCCGGCGCCTTGCGACCAAAGGGAAACGGCTCTTCTGCCCGGGGTTTGCTGTCGTTCGGGGAGAAGCCCGAGCGTCCGCTAGCCTCCCGCGCGTTCCTGCGCGGGTTCTGTGGCTGGCGCTCGGCGCTGGCTAACGCCCGCCTTCGCCCTGCAAAGTTGGGAATAAAAGGAATTTTAGGAAAGAACTGGCGTTAGAAGTTAAATGCTTCTTCTACTGGAGATTAAACCACGTACTTTTGCTTCCACGTCCTTTCCTATGTCCTTTTATCTGCTGTTACACGTTAGAGAGACATCGAAGTTAGAGTATTTGTTGAAGAGGCAGTAAGAGATGAGATGCTGTGACATCTTTTGGAGCCTGGCTGCTTAATCAGTCACACAAGTGATTATTACACAAAACAGCCCCCCCCCCCCTAGAAAATGCAGCTTAGGGAGTTTGGTCTGGCTGAGCAAGTGGAGGAAGGTAGAGGGATTTGGGGAAGATACCAGATATTTAATGGATTTTAGTCCATGTCAGTCCCCAAAATACTGGATGATACAGAGATGATATAGTCACTGGGAGCTGCAATTAGCTGCTGTAGCACTGGGTGTTTAGTGCATTAGTTCTAACAGAAGGTGTCGGTAAGCGTGGGAGGGGTTTACAGGGAGATGCTCGCGGGGTGAGACCGCTCTCTAACGCGTGCCGTCTCGCAGCGGAGCTGAAGCCGGGGGGAAGAGGCGTTGGTCCTCCTGGATCCGCGGCGGGACGGACGGCGTCATCCCCGACGTCAGGAGAAATACCTGCCGGGAGACGGAGCCTTTCTCTTCATTAAAAACACGCGCAGCAATCCGAGAGGGCTTAGCGCTCCTGCCGCGGGCGGTGCGGGCGCGCCGTGCGGGAGCCCCGTCCCTGCGCAGAAATCAGTGTATTCTCCTACTCCGCCGCCTTGCCCGGCCTCTGTCTAAATGCAGGAAACTCCCCGGGCGCACCCATTAGCTCACGCAAACGATAACGGTCACGTGCGAACCCCCGCTGCACGTGCGGGGTGCCCCAGTACACATCACCTGTGTTAGGCACAAACGTTAAGTGCTAGTAATAATAAAATAATGATGGGTATTAAGAGCAACTATAAAGTAGGTTCATCACTGAACAACATTTCTCAGCATTCCCATTTAACGGACTTCTGTGGTGCAGCAGAAAAGCTGATAAATAATAATTTGTGCTGCTGATGGATGATAAAGGTTTGCGCAAGATGGAGTAGAGCTGTTTTAAAAATACTGCTTAATATGCAATTATTGCTAGTGGCCGTATGTTGTTCTGGGTATAAATAACGAGGAGATACTGTCGCCTCAGCTGCGGGAGTGCAGCGATTTGGCACCTCTGGCACCGTATCTCGGTCTTGGCAAATATGCAGAAAACAGATCTGCAAAAGGCAGACTTTTGCAGCAAACAGTGCTTAGCAGTGCGCGGAGCGTCACGGGGCCCTCTTTGCAGCCGGCCACGGCCGTCCTCGCTTCAGAGCCGCGGAAACGCGGAGCCCGGCCCTCGCCTTGCCGTGTCCGTCTCGCGAGCTCGTCGGCGTTTTCCCGCCGCGCTGGTGCCGCGGGGCTGTGCCGGCCCTCAGACGGGCTCCCCGGCCGCCCCGGGAGCTGCCCCCGCCTGCCCGCCCGCGCGCAAAGGCAGAGCTTCTCGGGCAGCCTGCAGCGGCCCGAGGGCACGCGACGGGGTGCAGCGGGCTCGGGACAGGAGGGCTTTGTATGGGCTATACGTGAGGTACGTATAGATAACCTACGGACAGGTAGATCTCGTATTTATGGTATCACAGAATGGTTGAGGTTGGCCTCAACCTCTGGAGATCAGCTAGTCCAACCCCCCTGCTCAGCAGGGTCACCTAGAGCATGTTAGACAGGGCTGCATCCAGGTGGACTTAGAGTATCTCCAGAGAAGGAGACTCCACCACCTCCCTGGGCAACCCGTGCCAGGGCTCCGTCACTCTCATGGTGAAGAAATTCCCCCTCGCGTTCAGGCAGAACTTCCTGTGCTTCAGTTTGTGCCCGTTGCCTCTTGCCCTGATCACAGGACAGTGGAGAGTGGAGAAACGAGTCAGACACCGTTCAGTCCTCAAGCCTCCTGTTTCTGGGCTCTGACAAGAGCCTGCCGAGGAATAGCCACTGCTGGCGTATGTCTAAACTCTCATACGGAAGTGCACACCATGACAAATGCTGGCAGAGCCTGCTGGAAAAGTTGGATGTCCTTTGGACCATTCACAATTTCATTCAAATACAACTAGATATCTTGTATATCACTTGCTTTCCCTCCTAAATACCTGTGGAAATCACTGCCATGCTTCATCCCAGAAAGAGGTGTGGTAAAGTGCTTCCACCGGTTTAATGGTAAAGCCGGTCTGGAGGATTTGGGAACAGATGCACAACCTTGGCGTAGACTACATGCCATAATCTACATTTGGTTTCTGAACAGGGAATATAGTTTACCTCTGTGTATTCAACAGTGTTACCTTAATTTGCATGAATGTTGTTAAGGTGTAGCTTAGTGAGAGCATCGCATTCATCTTTGTGACATGTGTTGATACTGAGGTTCACACCTGAACAAACTGCCCATGAAATTCAGGGTGGCAGTTGCAGTGGATGATGATAGGAGCCCTGATGCCACCATTAGGGCACAGAAGATGGATATAAGCAACTGAGAAATTAGCTTCTTTGCTATTCTATGATTAATGGAGCTGAAAAATTCTGTTTTACTCCAAGAAAGATTCCCATTTGTATGCACAAAGTAGCTTTCCTGGGATGTACAATATATCAAGGTGAATTGACATTGCAACTTGCTGACTACCACAGGAGTCCCAAGGAAACGAATGATAAACCTCTGCTGGATGTTTACTGCTTTTAGACTGCTCATCAGTGAAAGCTGAAGGGCAACTATTGAAGACATTCAGAATCAGAGGTGAAATGTATAAGTAAAGGAGGTGAATCAGGAGATGAGAGTTGCCATCTGCCAGGACATCGCTTTGGTAGTGGTAAATAACCCAGCGTTATGGAAATACAGGAGAATATCTCGGGGCGGGGGGGGGGGGTTTATACATGGTGAAGTGGTTCTTCTTTAAATGCAATATGGAAAGATGATGCTGTGCCCTGAAACCAAAGAGGAAGGTTTGAGTACAGAGCCTGCGAGAACGTGGGCATGGAGCAGGAGGCGTCCATCCCTGGGGCGCTGGACTGGCCTCTCCGGCAGAGGCAGGTCCCCCCCTCCCCCCCTGCCCGGCCGTGCTCCTCCCGACTGCTCCTCTGCAGTGCTGCTGAGGAGCCCTGGGTGCTGCCTTGTCCAGCTGCTTCTACTCGGGTGGGAACAGCTGGAGGAGCCCCGGGATGGAGGTTTGTCATTGGCGGTGGTGGAGGTTGTTGTTGGTGGTGTCCCCAGGAGCATGGTGCACTGAGCACAGAGGTCATCATTGTCATCAGTGGTGGAGGTTGTCATCAGTGGTGTCCCCAGTAACATGGTGCAGTGAGCACAGAGGTGGAGGTCTTTGGTGGTTGTGGAGGTCGTCATCGTTGGTGTCCCCAGGAGCGTGGTGCAGTGAGCACAGAGGTGGAGGCTGGCGGTGCTGGTGGAGGTCGTCGTTGGCGATGGTGGTGGTGGTCATCGTCAGTGTCCCCAGGAGCATGGTGTGGTGAGCACAGAGGTGGAGGTTGGCGGTGCTGGTGGAGGTCGTCGTTGGCGATGGTGGTGGTGGTCATCGTCAGTGTCCCCAGGAGCATGGTGTGGTGAGCACAGAGGTGGAGGTTGGCGGTGCTGGTGGAGGACGTCGTTGGTGACGGTGGTCATCGTCGGTGTCCCCAGGAGCGTGGTGCGGTGAGCACAGAGCTGGAGGTTGGCGGTGCTGGTGGAGGACGTCGTTGGTGACGGTGGTCATCGTTGGTGTCCCCAGGAGCGTGGTGCGGTGAGCACAGAGCTGGAGGTTGGCGGTGCTGGTGGAGGACGTCGTTGGTGACGGTGGTCATCGTCGGTGTCCCCAGGAGCGTGGTGCGGTGAGCACAGAGGTGGAGGTTGGCGGTGCTGGTGGAGGTCGTCGTTGGCGATGGTGGTGGTGGTCATCGTCGGTGTCCCCAGGAGCGTGGTGCGGTGAGCACAGAGCTGGAGGTTGGTGGTGCTGGTGGAGGACGTCGTTGGTGACGGTGGTCATCGTCGGTGTCCCCAGGAGCGTGGTGCGGTGAGCACAGAGGTGGAGGTTGGCGGTGCTGGTGGAGGACGTCGTTGGTGACGGTGGTCATCGTCGGTGTCCCCAGGAGCGTGGTGTGGTGAGCACAGAGCTGGAGGTTGGTGGTGCTGGTGGAGGACGTCGTTGGTGACGGTGGTCATCGTCAGTGTCCCCAGGAGCATGGTGTGGTGAGCACAGAGCTGGAGGTTGGTGGTGCTGGTGGAGGACGTCGTTGGTGACGGTGGTCATCGTCGGTGTCCCCAGGAGCGTGGTGCGGTGAGCACAGAGCTGGAGGTTGGCGGTGCTGGTGGAGGACGTCGTTGGTGACGGTGGTCATCGTCGGTGTCCCCAGGAGCGTGGTGCGGTGAGCGGTGCCGCTGCTGCCGTGGCCTCGCTTAGCTCGGCGGCGCGCGAAGCCCTTCGGCTCCCGCGGAGCTAAAGGCGGGAGCTCTTAAGAGCGACCGGAGCATCTCGCAGCAGTGCCACTGCGGCAGGACGTCCTCTGGGTCCTGCCCGACCCCTCCCAGCCACCGCCGCCCTCCGCGGGTTTCTGCTCGCCCTTGCTTCGTCTCTGCCGTTTTTAACTCTAGTGATGTTACAATCTTTGCTCTAAATTTGACCACCGAAATCATTCACAGTAATCTCCCCGTCACAGATGCACTTTGGTCAAAATAAACTCCGAGGAAACTGGAAAACAAACGGAAACAAGCCTTGGGTGTAAGCGTCACGCCGGCCCACAGCTGCTGGCAGCTCCTCAGCGACGTCGGAGCTCAGGTTTGCGTTAAAAAGGGTAAAATCCGAATGTTAGTGGGCGCGCTCTTGGGAGCCACGAGCCCGGAAGAAGAGCCTTCCGGTGCTCCTCCAGTCTGCCGGCAGCGGCGTCCGCGGCGCGCTGCCGCGTCGGAGCGGGCCCGCCGCAGACGGGTGAGCGCGCCGACACGGCCGCCGCCGCCTTCCCCTCCATCTCGCCTCAGCGCTAGCCTCGTTTTCCCAGACAGAGTGCTGGGAAGTCTCGCTTCCCTCGCGACGTGCTGTAGAACCGGCTTGGCTTTAATTCTTTTGGGGCAGAAAGTGCCTCGTTTCTAAACCCAGTTTTGGTTTTTAATTTAAATGCCGTTTTGATGTTTTAGCACGCTTCCAGGGAGACCTTTCGCCAAAGCTCTCCGAGGAAAGGTGGAAGGAGCTTCCTCGGGGCTGTTGGCTGCTTGTAAGATGGGAGGGAGACAGACGCTGTCGTTTCCCGCGGGAGGGAGGGCAGTGGCGAGGGTCCTGCCGAGAGGCGCGTGGGAAGCGATGGCCCAGAGCGAGCGCCGGGGTGCTCGCCCTGTCCGCCGCCTTGAGCCGAAGCAGAGCATCGAGGTCTTGCTGCAAGAGCGCGGAGGCTGAAAAGGCAGAGAAATTCAGTGTCGATAGGTGATGGGTTCGCGGAGAGGAAACTGTGTCTGTGCCTTGGTAGCCGGCTCTAAGTCAACTGTTAATACATGCGAAAGGGGGTTGGAATTGCCATGGGAGCCCTTAAAATATGAGCTGGGTCCTCACTGACAATCAAAAGACTGTCACAATAAATAACGCAAGATCCAGGAAAGGAGAAGGGGTCAGAAGAGGAAATGTTGCTATGCTGGGGATCGGATTTGAAAAGCTTTATTCAGTTCTGCAACCCAGACTCCAAAAGCACGGAGTCACGCTGGGAAAGGTAAGGCATAGCAAAGGTGCGGAGTAGCTCCTCCCAGCTTTAAAAGGCCAAGGGATGTAGGACAGGGAAAGTGGGAGAAGCTGCATGGAAAGTAGTGCTAATTAGGTCGAGAACTCATGGTCCAGGTGCCCAGGGAAGTCGTAAGGCAACGACTCCAAAGCAAACTTTTTCATGCAAATTGCGTAACTTGGTGCTGCAGGGGAGCGTGGGTGCAGAACTGCAGGTCTGGCTGTGACTACTTGAGTTACCCCAGGCTGCTGACTGCTAGCAGCTGGGATGGAGCAGGCGGGGGAGGATCTGGGTCAGTGGCCTGGCGTCTTTGCTGTTGCTGCTGTGTTGTTTGTATACTTTATTAGCAACAGATTTGTTTTCTTGTATGGCTTCAGAAAAAAAAATCTTAGGAGTAAGAACTGTTTCATGGAAGACCTGTATTAGAAACATCGGCTATTTTAGTGCTCTAATTGCATTTCAGAGATTTAGTCACCTTTTAATCCATTTAGTGTGTCATGTTGATTTTGTATCATTCTAATTTTTAATCAAAATGCCATGCAATACCAGGTTAAACGTCCTACGGAAGTCTAAATATATTAAATCAACACTGTTGCCTTTATTAACCAATTTTTTATGCTCATCATAGAAAAATCAAATAGTTCTGACAGAGTCCATTTTTCATGAGCTGCATTTAGCTTCAGTTCTCCAGTGGCTTATATCAGCATTTCCCTTATTTTTTTCCATGATCAGTCAGGCTGGAAGGATGATGATCACCCGTGCGGACATTTTTATCCCTTTTATTTATTGGCAGAATTCTGTCTTCCTTCAGACTTTTGGAACTTCCTTGTATAGAGGAATGAAATGCAACGGGTTTCTGATTGTAAGGGAAGTGGTATAAGCCTGCAGTGGCGGACTGTCCCTCTCCCAAAAAACTGGCAATCTGAATGCTTCACCAGCCAAGAGATTTTGCTTTTTCAACGCAAATGTTTAAATTCTGCAATTGAATGCAAAGCTGAGAGTTGGGTCCTCACCGTCTCGGGGACAGAGCGCGGGAATCCCTCCGGTCGCCGGGGTGAGGGGGGTCCTGCCCGTCCTCGGGATCGTCCCGACCCACCGTCCCCCTTTCCGCCCCAGAGTCGCTGGGCTGCCGCGTGGAGGAGCAGGAGGTGCCAGGAGCCCATTTCCTCTCCTGCCTCTTCCATCTTGCACGCGTGGTGGTTGCAATCCCACCCAGGAATAATTTATGATAATTATTTTTAATATTGCTTTTATGTGGCAATATATTGTTTTAATTTCATAACAATGCAGCATCTAACATTGTGTTTCCAGCTTGACTCGCAAGGTTATACAAGCTCCCTGAGGTGATATTTATTAAAATCTGTTTTTTCTCCATATTTCGTGTTTATTATCACCATCTTTAATTAAGAGAGGTAAATATTGCGGATGTGGGTTGAGGGGCCCTTTTAGCAGGAGCGATTGGAAGTGCATTCAGCAGTAGAAGATGCAGCAGAAGGGGGAAAGGAGCTGTCAGGCTTCTGCACTGAAGCAGGACAGCTGGGAAGCGACACGGCAGCAGGAGCTGGTGACATTTTGAAAGTAATGAAGAGGTTCTGTCTGGAAGGTGTTTTTTTTCCCTAGGTTCTTTAAATCTCTTGAAATTGCTGTCTCAGCCAGGGGGACGAGGGATAGCCCTGAGACACTTTTACACATGGATTTTGAACCTTTAATTATAACCCTCTTCTTTCATTTGCAGTTCTTCCCAGGAGCAGCCATGTGTTGTTGCCCTTTGAGCCATTTTATTATGAGGCATTAAAGGCAAAAAGAGCGGAGTCTGAGATTTGCTTCTCGCAGACATGCTCCTGGGTACGGAAAGCAGCAGTCTGGAAGGAGTTTTCTTTCGCTTTGGTTATAGCAGAATTTTTTAGTGAATTCTTCCAAATTGTTCCTCGCTAATCTCAGGAGAAGTTCTCTGTGTAATTCTGTATTCCATGTTCACACCCACAGCTGGAGGAAGGAGAGGGGAAAACAGACCTAAACCCAGTGCAGGATATTGCGAGGCCCTTTTTCATGATGCATCTCCTTAAATCACTCTGCAGTAACGTTTCTGCAAACTGAGAGCAGATTGATGATTCGGTGAATGGGGCAACACTTCACGCAGAGGCTCGGCGGTTCCCCTACAGCATGGTGGTGTTTGGGGTGTTTGATTAGGTTGTGGTGTTTCTCCGTCTGCCAACCTCAAATTTTTTTCATTTGTCATTGATGGACTTTTTTTTTTTAAAAAAAAATTTCCTAAAACTGTGCTTTTTTCAAATGGTTTGCAGCTGATGAACAGTATGCTAGAAAAGGAAATGGAAAATGTTCAGCTGTTCAGCAGCTGCAAGGACTAGGCTTAAAAAATAAGATCAACTTTTTCTAAGATAGATCCAGTAACATATACAGTGAAGAGTGGTTTCAGCACATTTTTTTTTTCTTGTAGTTGAAATAGCACTTGATCTCTGCTAGGTTTTACTGCGTTACAAACCTTCTCCAAGGCCCGTTTCATTAAGTAAAGAGATTTTCATTCAAGTTAATGGGTTTAACTTTATGCTTTTCATGGAAACAGCAGTATATAATTGCAGGTTTGGTCATAATTGCATGGATTCTGGAATATATTTTGGTGTTCACTACTCACGCAGTTGTTTTTCTTGTTGTGGAGAAAACAAGATGAATTTGTATTCCAGTAATCTTTCAGATCCAGTTTTTTTATAGATTTGGATAAAGGAGGAACCTTTAGGGAAACCATCAAATATTGCAAAGCTTGAATTAAGATCCTAGGTCTTGGCCTCATTTAAATGGTGATGAGGATCTTGGTCCATTCATAATGAATTGTAGGGAAGACAGCTCAAACCTAATTCAGGTGTAATCTCACTAGCTTCGGCAGGCTTTCACAGGGGATGATTTTGCATTACTAAACTGGTCATAAAAAACAGGACCCCAAATAATAACAGCGCACTGTAAAAATTTGCAAGAATGAAGGTTGCCAAGAGATGATGTAAATCAGCTTCTACCAGCTATTACTTCTTTGGAGATCTCATTTTTTTTTCTTTTTTTCTTCTTTCTAAATGTGGTTGTTTGCATGCAGAAGTAAGAAGCTGTGTGGTCGGTAGAAGCTCGGTACGGCCCCCCTAAGCCCCCCGTCTTGAGCGCCGGCCGCTTGCACGCGGGAGTCGCCTGCTCGCTGCCCCGCGAGCGCGGACGGGCCCGGGCGGACGCGACCCGGCCGGCGCGCAGCAAGGCTCCGCGCCCGCGCTAGCGTGACTTGGTCTCGTCGCCTTCGTCTCCGTTTCTGGTTGTCGCCGGGGCTGAGCCGCGGCTCCGCGCGCGCGACGCGCCTCTGGGACGGTGCTGGTGGACGGAGACAGCCCGGCGAAGCCCGCGCCGCAGCTGCCCGCCGGCGCCGTCGGCAGCCGCGACTGCGTCTCCGCTGGGCGCAGAGCCCGAGGACGGGGAGGCGTTTGACGCCCGAAGTCTCCTAGTCCTGGGTCCGGGAAAGCAGGAGGCCAGGGGACTTCCAGAGGGGAGTTCTTGGACCGCAGTCTTTGCTCTCCGAGGAGGTGGCACGGAATCACGGTGTCTGGCAACTCGGAAACGTCAAGCGGGGGAGGAGGAGGAGGCCCCTTTGCTTCGGAAAGCGTTCGTGGCGGGGTCCCTGCTCCACCGCACCAGCCTGCTGGAGACCAGCCCAGGGAAAACGGGCCCGGGCGCAGTCGGCGCGAGCCGGGAGAGGAGCGGTGCGCTGAAACCTGGCTGCCCCTGGATTAGCTGTTCCGGATTGAGGAAAGCTTGCTGTCGAATGTTTGCACATCTGTTGCCCTCTGCAGATCCCAGTCACGAGACGTTTTAATTTGGAAAAATGTCCTTTGGGGACAGATCAGTTCTCATTTGTGGATGCCTGTAGAGTAAAGCGGTGCTGGGAGCTTCTGAGCTATCTGCACTTGCCTGTGTTTGCAGGAGAGGGCTTTTTGCCTCTTCTGGTTTTGGGGCCTAAAAATGTCCCCCTCCCCCCCACACCCCCCCCACTTTTTATTGCGTTTCTCAAATCCAAGCTGTGCAGATGCTCAGCGATGCCGAGTCACCGTTCAGTCCGTTTTTCCCTCCCTCGCTCGCATCTCCCCGTGCTCTGGCGAAACACGACAACTGACTTCCCGCGAGTCGTTCCCTTTGAAGAAGCGCGTCGCGGCGGCGGTAGGCTGCCAGCGGGGCTTTTCTGCTCGGCCGCCGGGACGCGTCCTCGCCGGGAGGAAGCGCCGCGGGCGGGCGAGCTCCGCGGGGAGGAGAGCCGCGGCGGGCGCCTGCCCCCCGAGGAGCCTCCGCCGGCGGAGGTTTTGAGACAGACTTGGGAGCCGGCGCGTTCCTCGAGTGGCAGCTTTCCGTTTCACTGCCTCTCGCCTGCGGGGCTGCGCTCGCACTTGCTCCGGCGGGAGCAGATGCGCAGACGGGCAGCGCGCAAACCCGGAGCCGTCGCGCTTCCCGCAGAAGCTGCGGCTCCGCCGCGACCCGCGGAGGACGGCCGGGGCCCGTGTGTGGCACTGCCTCGGCTGCGTGATGTGTTTCCGTTCTCACCTGGCAGGACGAAACCCCCCGGCGAGGTCGCTCCCGCTCCGGCGCGGAGGTTTCCGAGCAGCGGCTCCCGGCCGTCGCCCTGCCGCACGTCCCGTGTCTCCGCGCGCTCGCCCGCCGCTGCCGCGCGCCGCACGCGCCGGGACGCGGCTTCCAGGGCCGCGTGAGCCCTCCTGAGGGCGCTTTGCCGGCGGGTGCTGGGTGCTGGCGGGAGCGACTCGTGTGCGCTGCTAGTCTGAATAAGCGAGTGTGATCCGTGAGCGTGCTGCTCGTTTTGTTCCTGAGCTTTCCACGCGCGCATGCTGGTGTTATAAGAACAGCCTGTGCGCTTTGTTAAGCAGCTCCCGAAAGCAGCCGAGGAGAGCGCAGGTGAGGCCGGGAAGCGAGGTGCCGCGTTCCCGCACCGGCGCCGTGTTCCTGCACCGTGTTCCCGCACCGGCACCGCGTTCCCGCGCTGTGTGCCCATGCTGGCGCCGCGTTCACACACCGCGTTCCCGCGCTGGCGCCGCGTTCCCGCACCGCGTTCCCGCACCGGTGCCGCGTTCCCGCGCCGTGTTCCCGTGCTGCGTTCCCATGCTGGCGCCACGTTCCCGCGCCGTGTTCCCGCGCCATGTTCCCGCGCTGGCGCCGCGTTCCTGCACCATGTTCCCACACCGGCACCACATTCCCACACCGTGTTCCCGCACCAGCGCCGCGTTCCCACGCCGTGTTCCTGCACCGGCGCCGCGTTCCCGCGCTGTGTTCCCACACTGGCGCCGTGTTCCCGCGCTGCATTCCCACGCCGGCACCGCATTCCCGCACCGTGTTCCCACACCGGCACCACATTCCCACACTGCTTCCCACGGGTATTTTGGGGTTAGGATCCGCTGCCGGGCTCGGATCAGCAGTCAGACCTCTAAGGACTCACTGGGACCGGTGCTGGGCTGCCGCTCGCCTTGCTGCTGGAGGCATGTAAATCACAGGGCCAGAAGGGAAGAGGAAAAAAACTATTTACTACTGAGCTGGGGCTAGTGAAGTAATCTAGTGTTTCATATTTAGGTATTCAGCTTACATTAACTTCAATCAAACACTTATCGGAAGTTTCCTTCCATTAAGGCGGGCAGCGCTCATCCGCTCATCTTGGCTATGGCAAAGCTTGAACAGCCAGCTGGGCTTAGAACAAATGTCTTTTTTTACGTTAATCAGAATAATCTTTCTGCCTGACACCATTTAGGAAGCATTCAGATAAAATGCTGAGCGAATGCAAAGGGGCGCGGGCCGAGCCCGGGCTCCCCGCAGCCGTTTCCATGCCAGGCGCTGCGGTCTGTGTCGCAGCAGCGAGAGCCCCTGTCCTGGGTTACGGCGAGGGTGAGGGTGCTTCCCAGCGCAACGATGAAGCCTGTTTTCTGCAGCCCACAATTCCACAAATTTGCCCACATGCTTCTTTTTTTTTTTTTTTTTTTTTAAAAATAGCAGTAAATAGCTGGACTGTGACCTCTGCAGTTGGTACTGTTAGCGGAAATCTGTCCTAAAATTTGGGTTTGCAAAAATCCAACTTCTGCTGAGCTTATGGGACAGCTGAGGAGCATGTTTCTGTGGCTATTTTTAGCTATAAATACTGAACTCTCAAAATAGCATTTCAAACTGATAACGTTACCTTTGCAATAGGGAGGAAGCAGATTGGCCTGCTTTGGCTGTCCAAGGTACTGTGAAGTGCAAACAGAAAACATGCCTTCTGGGAATGGAAGCAAGAGTGTCTTTTTAAGTGTTTGTTTTTTAGGATTGCAAAAGAATTGATTTTACGAGATTAAGTTAATCTGCCTTAACTTGCCGGAGTCTCCATGCCGGGAGAGCTGCTGCCGTTCACGCGGCGAAGGTTCGAGCGACGTCCCTGTCGTTTTGCAGCGACGTTTTTAGCCAGGCAGTAAGACATCGCAATAATTAGCAAAACGACCTTGCTGGCTCGGGGCGCAGACGGGGCCGTCCGGCGGCGCGGGGGCCTTTTCGGTTCCTGCCTGCTGAGCCGGAGGGTGGGAACCTGCGGCGTGCTCCGGGGCGCGGGCTGGGCGCCACGCCGGCACGGATGCGGACGCGTGCCCCTGGGAGCTTCGCTGTCCTCGTGACGCTGGGGCGAGGGCAGGGATGTGCTCAGGCCGGGGGACGGCGCGTGGGGACGGCGCGTGGGAACGGCGGGGCTGCTGCGGGCCGGGTGGTCGGGCCGCCCCGCCGAGCCCCGGAGCCCGGGCGAAACGCCCGCCAGGGCTGGAAACGCGTCCTGGGCTGGAAGCGCGTCCCGGGCGCCCGCAAGCGTTGCTGTCGGCGTCTGCTTTTTGCAGACACGATGCAAAGGCGGCTTCGGTGGCTTCAGCATTTGCTGCGCTCTGGCGTGACGCAGCCTGTCACCGTGCAAAGCCACCGAGTCGTACCCACCAGAACACCCAATACATTTTCTCCTTAAAATGTCACTGGAGAAAGCAATGCCCAATTTTTTCTTTCCGGAATGGCACGAAACGGGGCATGATTTGTCATAAACGCACGCTTTGGCTTTCAGTTAAAATTAAAACCTCAGAGACTTCCAAGACGTTCTTGCCCGCTCCCCAGAGGCGTCGCGGTAGCTGCTCGCCGGCGTTTTTCCGTCGCGGTGCTGCCCGATGCCGTCGCGCAGGGCCGTGCCGTGCCGGGCCGTGCCGTGCCGGGCCGCGCCGCCAGCCCTGTGCCCGGCGGCAGTGCGCGGCGCGTGCCGCTGCGCCTGCCTGACGTGCCGGCGAGCGTGCCCGGTGCGCGGCCGCGCTTTTCGGTTATTCCGCGCGTTTCCGCCGCGCTGAGGCGGTGCCTGCGGCACGGGCCGGCGCGGCCGCCCGTCGCCGAGATGCTCCCGTCTTCCTGTCTTCCGTGCAAATGCAGCAATACTGATGCCTTAACCTGCCAGCCCACCTGTCTCTGCCGATTGCTTCTCGCTTCTGGACGTGACGCTTTGTCAGGCGGTTTGGGGGTTTTTTTTGAGTGAAGCCAAGAATCTTTTTTCTTTTTTCTTCTTGTTTTGGAAAGTAAACAAGTTAATGCGAAAGCATCTTTCTAATGCACTTTGGATCTTAATATGCAGCAAGACTGGGCCTCGTTTTCTTCTCAGCCATCGTCTGAATCCGCACTGTAGTATTTAGCATTCAGGAAGTGTTGCGTGCATGGTGCCTACTGTACATATGGAATTAGATTATTATAGATAGCGATGAAAGAAATACATTGAAAGAAATACGTCCATGTTGTTAGCATGGATTAGGTCCCTTACTTCACAGAATATGATATGGGAAAGCGCTCTTCTAGAAATCAAGGCTGTTTAGTGGTTGCCTTCTCCATGCGTGGAGCCTCTTCTGGTACTTTATTGCACCGGGGATGGATTTGGTTGTTTGCAAAGAGGTTTCTTGCTTTCTCAGAAGACTTCTCTTCCTCTTTCCCAGTGCTGTTACGCATGCAGCTGCGTAGGTGGGTGGAAAGGCCTGGGTGAGTGGAGAGTCTAGGAGAGGCTTTCAGGAATCATCCCGTTGCGGTCTCCGTGGACGTGGTGCAGAGAAGGGGTTCAGCCACGTAGGTTTGCTCCAGGCTGCTGCTCGCACCTTCAGCACGGCTTTAGAGGTGACCGTCCGGCCCGCCTGGCCGGCCCGGCCACCGGCTGTGATGGGATGCCTCCCGCGGAGAGGGGAGCGGCGCGGAGGGACGGAGAAGCGCTCGACCCCCTCGGGAGGGGCAGCGATTTCCCCGGCGCTCTGGGTGAGGAAGGAGCAAGGACAGGCAGGATTCTGGGACACCTCCGCCCTGGGGACAGGACGGGGAAACAAAGAAACTTGTTCAAACAGAGAGGGAATCGTGCTTATGGCACTCGGATAATTGGATCCTGCTGGAGAACGTGAAGCTGGTTGAAAAACGCACCGAACTGCTGTGGCCTTTGCACTTCCCCAGGAGTTCCTGAGGAAGGGTGGCACACCCTCCACGCAGACCTTAGCCGCAGATCCAGCCTAAATCCGCAGCTTTCCGTATCAAACAAACGCCCTGTCCGTGTTCGCAGCTCGCGCAGGAACTGAGGGTGTTTTCCCGCTGGGGTCTCACCGGGGCTGCGTTTCGACCCCTGCAGCTGTTGCGTTTGGGTGTCTGGGTGCCCTGCGGCTGCCTGCCCCGTCCCGGCTGCCTCTGGCCCCTCCAGCAGTAAGGTGCTGCCAAAGGAAGAGCTTGGTGGGAGACCCTGGAGGTAACCGGGCGGGGAAAGGAGCTGACAACCGGCAGCTTTGCTGTCCGCTTGCCTTGGCCCTCCTGGTGGGAGAGAGCCCTTTTGCACTTTTTTTTTTTTTTTTTTTAAACCACTCTTGCTTTTTCTTGCATTTCTCTCTCTGGCTTTGAGCTCAGAAGCGCTTGACGTTTCCTGACATGTTTTTGGCGAGCTCCTGCAAATATCAAGCCTCTGTTTCCTGTGGGCGTTTTCAAGGGAAGATGTCAACCCACATAACCATTCCCCAAATCATGTTTTATCAAGTAAATGGGTTTTTTTGCCCTCTTGGGTTAATCTGAAAGGTCATGTGTGACATTAGCCTGTAACGGCTGGCTCGAAGGGTTGAGGTCGTCTTTGGGTTTTCTCTAAAAAACGCAACCAAAAAGCAACAGCTGACCAAACGCCCGTCTGCGGCTGGAAGCGTCCGGCTGCGGGAGCTTCGGGGCGCGCTCCCCAGGAAAGCCGCCTCGGCAGAGGGGTTTCGGCCCGCCCGGGGCTCTCCGCGGGGCTGCGCTCAGCCCGCCGGGTCGGCGGCGCCGGCGCGGGAGGCCGCCGGACCGCTCCGGCTTTCCTGCTCCGCAGGGGCATCGTCGTGCCGGGGCGGCGGGCGGCCGCCTCCCCCCGGCCCCGGGGCCGCCCCGCCGGGGCTCGGCCGTCCAGGCGCCCCGGGGGCATCGTCCAGGCGCCCCGGGGGCATCGTCCAGGCGCCCCGGCGGCATCGTTGCATTCAAAGGAGCGCGGTCAAACGCTAAGCAGCGGGGAAGCTGAAAACCTGGGGACAGATTAAAACCTCGCGGTGTCTCCGGGCGGCGGGACGTGGAGCCCGCGTCAGCCCAGGAGCGCTGCCGGCGGCGGCAGGGACGGACGGACGGCGCTCGGAGGCGACGGGGACCGGCCCGGGGGCGGCAGGGCGAGGCGCTGGAGGGAGCCGGGACGGGCAAGCGCCCCGCTCGTCGCGCGGGGCGGGCGGGAGGAAGCAGGGGCGCGCGGAGGCGCGTCGGGTCTCTGCCCGCTTCTGCCGTTTCCCGGGGTTCGCCCCCCTCCTGCGGAGGGGTGGGCGCCCGCGTCGTCTTTCCGGGCTTCGCTTTACAGCAGAAAACACAGAGAAATGGAGAGTAAATGGGAAGGTTCGGCGTTCGTTTCGGCAAAAGCTTTTGCTGGGTCTCAGGTGAAGCCGGAAATTTGCATTTAAATTAATATATGTTTTAAAGCATTAAACCCACAGGCAAAATAAAGGCCTTGCTGAGATGACAAATATATCACTTTGTGCACTTTCGCTGATATTATACCAGCCAGCCTTTGGAAATAAAGCCACGTGCCGCTAAAGCGATCTTTCATCCCTTTGTGTGCTGGAGCCCGTGGCCTGCGGTGCGGGCTTCATCCCTGACGTGCGGCGAGCGGCAAAGGGACAGAAGCGGCTCGGCCTCCCCTCGGCCGCCTGCTTGCAAAGAGCCTCCACGGAAGCGTTTTCCCCTGGCTCGAGCTTTTCCAAAGGAAGGGGCAGAGCAAGCCCCCGGCACGGAGGCTGCTCCGGCCGAGGATGAGCTGTGCCGAGTGCTTCTCTCTGCATAGGCGTTTCAGCATGTTTTCTAATATTTATCCTAAAGCGTGGCTGTACTCCTTTTTTTCTGAAGGCCGTGTCAGGTTTATTGGAAAGTTGCAGATTTCTTCCCCTGTGTCTGTAGGATTGTTTAAAAATTGCTCGCTCTGTTTTCCTGGGTTGCCTCTTCGGGAAGACTCAACAGTCTTGCCATCAGCTGATACCCTGGCTTAAAAAAAATTAAAAAGCCTTCTCTGTTAATATTCGGTGAGAAATGCAGTGTCTCCGAGGACAAAGATCTTCATATTGCTCAGTAAATCAGAGTTCATTATCATGTTAATCCTACTGATTATATTCTCCCAGAAGGATTCCTACATATGGTCAGTTCTGTAACACATAAATGAGATGTGTTTTGCCATAACCGCACGGCTTGCATTTGTCAGTTACTTTGCTGACAATTTTTATTCATAAACTGCGATTCAGGAAGATTCCAGCATCAATTGCTTTTGAACTTGCTTTTAATTTTGATTCAGAGTCAGGTTTCTGAATTTCTAACTTGCGTTTGGAGTCAGGATTTGTCCTTTTTATCTCTTTGGGTCTGTAGATGCGTTAGCGGTGCTGGTTTCCCCTCCATCCGTGAGACTTGCAAAAACAAACTTCTTCCAGGGGCAAATAATTCTAGGAGAAGTTATAAACCTTGGCACTGGTAGAGGTTGAGGTGCAAAAGGGCTGATGGTCTAATTCAAGCTTTTTATCTGTTTACTCACACATCTTAGAGACGTTTTTGGCCCAGGGCTGTTCAGTCTAATTTCTCATATCAAATTATTTCAAAGGCTTATGCAATGCAATAACAGGTGCTTTATGGATCCTTGAAGTGTACTGCAAACAAATTAAGCAGCTTGTTTCATAAGCTGGGCATATTTTGGCAGCTGGGGTTGTCTGCAGCGCTGTCTCCAGGACGTGAGGTTTGAGGAGGTCTCCCTGTCCCGCAGCGGCTGATGCCGGGAGAGGCGGGCATCGTCGCGGGGCGGCGGAGAGGACGCCGGGTCCTGTAGCTGCTCTGGCAGCGCTGAGCAGCGAGGGCTCGAGTAACGTACAAAATTATCAGCGACCAGGTGGGATCAGTGTGACTTTTATTGCAAAAAAACCCAAAACAGGTGAACTTGAAGTTTTCTCTGATTGCTGGGGGGTCCCGCCGGGGAACCAAACGCAGCCAAGCCGAAAGCCACCCAAACGGACAGCACAGTGCTGCAGGCTGCAGAAAACTCGCGGAAAGGGCTCCGGCAGCCGGGAAGCAGCATTTGCTAACGCAGGGCGCGTTGCTGTGTCCTTGGGGTGATGCCGGGGCTCGCCTCTCAGGGCGGACGTTGGCGGCGGCTCCGCAGCAGTGAACGTGCAAACGGTGGCTCCGAGCAGCTTGCGCAGCGGCGCGGTCCACTCCGTCTGCCTGGGCAGGCGGCGCTTCGCGTCCCTCGAGTGGGGCTTAGAGACTTCCCCCTTGTTGGCAAGTCAGGTGAGATCTGGAGATAAGATGTGGATGAAAATGCAGATAATGTGTGGTTTTGTATGAGTAATGCAGAGAAATTATCCATCTTCCTTAGATTTGCATTAAAATCTAAGGCACAGTTCCTGCAAAGCAGAGGAAAGCTCTTGAAAACCGTGAACCCCACAGAGGGTGGGTTTAATGTAGCACACTGTGGTTTGTTTAGTTGTCACGGAAGATCCAATTACCTTCACATTTCAGAAACGTAAAAGGAAACGTGATCAAACTGCACGTAGGTGACGACGCTGCTCGTCCCCCGGCTGACTTGTCAGCAGCGCTGCAGCTTCGCTGAGCAGAGCCTGTCCGGGTGCCGGTGGACTGGAGCTGCTAAATGCTGCGCGAGGTCCAGCGTCGCCGTGTCATGTCGCTGCTGGCACGGTGGATAAGCCAGAGAAGAGCTCTGCTTGGCTTTGACTTGACAAGGTGTTTCTGTACCTGTTGCTGCTGTGTTCTTTCTAGCGCCTCAATTCACTTTTATGAAAAGTAAATTTTTTATGACCCATTTATACTTTTCTTTCTTTTCTCCCATGAGCTTTTTGCTGAATTCAGTTGCTAGCAGAAAAGCAAGCTTCTTGCCAGGAACGGTGCCAAGAAACCTAAGGTGTCTCTTTTTCTACTTGTGAGTAATACACATAACTTTGTATTTTTTGGTTTTGTTTTATTTTATTTTATTTTTATCCATTGTGTGTGCAGTAGCAGTGTCCACAAAGTGCTGAGCTCATTCCTGCGAGGTCTGGCAAAGGATACTGCTCTAAAACAGAGATTCCCTGGAGGACCTTGCAAATCCTGGCCCTTCTGGGCCTTGATCTTGCAAACAGTAACCTCCAGGCTGGCTTAAGGCACGCTTCTCTGGGTTTTTCACAACACTTCTATGCTTGCTTAAGGCTTATAGCAGTTTAAATGAGATGATACTCGGGCCTACCTGCTTAACACAGACTGGTTGTAGTCATTTCTTCTGCAAGTGTCTTCTCTCTCTTATAAGGTCCAGTCCAGTTTTGCTGAAACTGGGGCATGCCGACTCAATGCTGATTCTCCTGGAAAGTCTGGGACTCAAATCCAAGAATTTGTTTTCACTTTATACTAGCTGGTGTACAGCTGGTGTAACTTCCAGGCGAAAACGCAGAAGTTCAGGTACACCATTACTTGACACCAGCCATGGGGGAGTCCGATAAAGTCTTGGAGATCAGTGGAAACCTACAGAATGGTCCATGAGGTTTCAGTTGCTCCTTTTTTTTTAGTTTGGGTATGCAATGATCCAACCTTTTGTTTGCGGAAGCAAAGCTAGACACCGCTGCCATTCCCTCGGTCATGCAACCATTGCAAGTGAAGCTGTAGCTGAAGCCTTTTTAGTCCCAGTATGCTACAAACAGTCAGCATGGCTTGCATTGAAAATAGATCTTATTTGTATGTGGCAAGTAGGGTTTGCTTTTTGACAAGAGTGTATTCATCATCAAATGATTACTACGAATGTGTTTATCAGACTCTAAGTAATGCGTATCAGAATTAGTTGTGCTAAAGATATTTTGCATGCTAATGGAAAAAAGTGCCAGTTTAAACAAGAGCACACATGAAGTCACTCCAAACTTTCAGAAATGAAAGGAAGAGAGTTTGAATTACAGGAGAAACCAATTTGCTTTTATAGAGAGATGTTTTCTGTGCCTCTGAGTTGTGGACTTAGAAATTCTAAATTTAATTCATAGCAGTTACACGGTAGCAGTAAGTAGCGAAATGCAAGGTGACATGTCCTCAGTCACGGGGAGGTAACGTCTGGGCTGCTCCGCAGAGCGCGTGCGGGGCTGGGGAGTGCTGCGTGCTTCTTGTCGCAGGCGCGGCGGCGGGACCTGTGCTGATGCCAGCGCGGATCTTGTCACCCCTGGGCACGATTAGCAAACAGGTACGTCCTGCCTTGTGCCGAGCGACGTCTGGATGGACAGAGGAAGTGACAGTAGTAGTGATGAAAGAAATCACTGCTGCTCTTAAAGAGATCCAGGGGCTCTAGGTAGCCCCAGCAGTGTTCAGGGAAAACACAGAAAACTATTTCTCATGCTAAATTAGTCAGGGTAGGTAGCTTTTTCACAAAATGATAACCTCAGGCTTTTCAGGGTAGAATTTGTTTTTTTCTTATCCTCGCACATGTACATTCAGGTTTTCCAGTGCCATGTTGCACACCATGCTGTTACGAAGTGACTGGATACGAGCGGAGCGTGGTGGCGTGAACGGGATCTGCAGAGGCAATTGGAGGGGAAGGAACACCTGAGCGTGGGGGCAGCTTTGCGTGGGACAAGGGCTGTGGAAGCGGGATCCCTAGATTAAATCTCCAGGCAACAGATGGACCGGCAAGAAGGCAAAACAGCGGGTCCTGCAAGAACGTCCCCATGGCTGAAGCTGTTCTTAAGTAATATTTGTGATTTGTGCTGGTGTCTCTGCACAGCAGACTTCACTCAGAAGCCTTCTCCAGTGGCCCCAAGGGACACTGCCTGTCTTTACACGATGGTCTGAACTCCTCCTCTGTCATTCTTGCATTACCTTGGTGCAAAACAGTTCACTGTCTCCTGTGAGCGAGTCAAGCGTAGCAACTCACGTGTTAGCATCTCACTTTTACCCTGATTGGGTTTCCTGCTCTTTGGCTGCTAGATAGCTAAAATGATTATCCCTGGGGTGTTGCAAAGGCCAAGGTTTCCTCCCTGTGCACCAGCTCCTTTGCGATCTGTGGCTTTAGAGAAGAGCATGGGTCTCCTTGTCCCCATGGTGCTTGTGCACATTCTACACGAGGACTAAACATCACCACCTTCCCAGGGTCATTTATACGCGACACTGAAAAACGACGACAGGTTGTTCACACTAACGTTCTGTATAATGTTGTTTTCTTCTCTCCGCAACATAGAGTGAATAGATGCAAATAAAGTTGGTTTGCACAAGTAAAACCAAAGATCTCCAGGAGAGCGATTCCTTGCTTTTCAAATGAGTTGGCAAATTATTGGGAGAGTAAATTCTATAATAGCTCCCATTTACCCTTGATAGTATCTTAATGATTGAAGTTCTGTTCTGATGTGATCTGACACTTCCAGATTGGCACAGAAGTACTGCATTAGCCTTTGGGGCGTAGTGAAAGATCCCTAAGTAGTGACAAGTAAAGACTTGCGTATTGACTTACTCGAGCCGCGTGCCAGTGCCGCGGAGGCGCTGGTGGGAAATCTGTGCTCTAATCGGCTACCTTTGCAGTTTGTGCTGCCTGCGGCTGTTAGAAATAGCAGAGCCGAATCGGGTGCATGGAGTGGTTTTCCTTAGTGAAAGGCGCTTATCCAACCCCGTTTCCAGTGGAAGCACGCCCCAGTGAAACAAAACAAGGGGAATGTAATTGCTTTAGAAAGGGAGAGCAGGAGGAGTCCCCATCTGCGGGTTTCCAGCTGGCACAGCAAGGCTCTCGTTTCCTGGCTTTCCCGCTAGACCGTGCGTGTTTCCCGGTGCCTCGGGATGTGTACACACTGGTAGCGGAGGCAGCAGACCGCCAGGGTCCTTCTCCCAACAGCGGTTTAGATAGGACTTCTGCCTAGACAGTCCGATGGCATTTGGGGGGGATACGCTGCTCCCCGCCTTCCTTAGCCCCCGGGCAGGATAGAATCGTCTCCCGAACAAGCTCTCGGCTCCTCGTCTTTGCCTGTCGGCAAAGTTTTGTGCTGTGGCTGGTCTGGAGGAGGAGGAGCTGCCGCCGCCGCAGCTGGGGTGCATGGCGGTGGAGCTGGCGCCGAGGAGGGTGCCGCTTTCCCCAGCGTTTCCCGCTCGGCCGCAGAGGAGCCAGGCGGGGCTGAGCCCCCAGCGCTCTTCCCTTCGCTGGGTGCACTTCGAGGCACCTTCTGCTGCGCGTCGCTGCTGCAGGTAAGCGTGTGCTCGAGCAGCGCTTCGGCCCCCCGCAGAGCTGAGTCCCGGGGAGCACCCCGACGGAGGTTTTCGGGGTAAGCTCGTTGAATACTTTATCCTTTAACGGAGCCCGTCCAGATCGTGCTAAAAATAAGTAAAAATAACAATGGAGTTTTCGTTTAAAAATCAAATACAACTTTGAGACTCAGATATGTCATAGGGGACCCAGATTTCCATTACTCAGTATTAACTTCCCACTCCTCTTGCATATATTACCAAATCGGGTTTTAGCAAAGATAAAATTTCCATGCTCTAGGTCTCATTTTCAGAAATAAGACTGCTAAAGATCTGAAGTACAGCTTGGATTTCTTCTGAAAAATTCATCACTATCTCTTGACATTATTCTTTAAAACTGACTATGAAATAGAGCTAACCAGAAATACGAGCCTTCACTGCCAGGATCTTGTTACAGAAGAGTGATCCTGCCCAGGAAGGGCGCATTCAGTGAAATGTGCTAGCAGAGGGGCTTTTCTTTCCCCGCTGGCTGATTCCTTATTTGCATACCTCATGCGTGAATTCCAGCTTTGCTGGCACCACACTGGTTACCTTATTTGTTTTACAGCAGGCCATCTGGAAACTGCAAGTGATTGCAGTATGTTCGTTAGAATTATTTTTTAAATTATATTTAATTTTTTTATCTTAAATACTTTTTAAAAATCCTCTGTATTTAATCCCTGATAAATATTGGAATGGTGTTAGATTTACCATTCTGGCAGAAACTCATGTCATACTTGTCCTTAGTTGTGACTCGTCGAAGAATGTTTTGATGTGAGAAATAGCAAACAGATGGTCCTGTTACAGGCATCGGGCAAGCAAGGCTCAAGTCTAAAGAAAAGGCGTTTCTGATGGAATTACTCAGGTTTATTTTGTTTTGCACAAAACGTAGTCTGTGATCGGTGGCAGCCGTTTCCCCGTGGCTATGAGGGCACCTTTCTTCGTTCAAGTCTGGCTCAGGTGTCTTCTGTGGGACGGGTCTTGGTAGTCCTCAGGTTGCGTGGTCCAGAGCAAGGGAGTATTTGTACTTGGTAACACTTGGGAAAGGCAAAACTGGAGTGAAACCTGCTAGCGAACTGGGGACAGGCTTAGCTCTTCATAAAGTAATGAGAGTATTTGACTTGGAAGCTGGTCTGATGTCTCCATTTATGCGTTTTCAAGGAACTGGAACGCATGGGCACAAGACTTCCAATGGGTGGAGAGCTGCCATCCTGGAGGAGATCAGTGGCCTCAGCAGTGAGGTGTCTTTTCGTCAACATGGGGCCATCTAGGATCTTTCCAGGCTTTCTGAGGAATGTTTTTGTGAAGAGCACGGCCAGTTGTGCAGAATCGGTGCCTCCGGGTGTCTGACGGTGCCTCTGCAATGCAGAGGCTGCAAGGATGCACTATCTTCACAAGGGAGGATGGACCAGGGGGAGGACAGAGTTGTTCTGCTGTTCTTCCACTCACGGTTTCCAGCAGCATATTCTTCCTAGCTGAGAAAATACCAGTTTCATACTAATTGTGCCCCAACAGCTCTGGTGCAATCTCTATTATCTGGGCTTTATAACATAGGGGAGGATAGAGAATAAATTTCTGGAAGCCTCTGGGAATGTAGACCTGTCAGAAAAATTTTCTCATCAAAAGTGAAGGTAAAACCATATCAGATTAAAGCAATGAGATATGGACATGTTCAGTGCCATTTTATTTCATTTGCTTCTCAGATGCTGGAATGTTCTAGAATTAAATCCCTGATTCTGAAAGGATTTTAATATGCATTTAATTGCTGTCCCAAAGTGGAATTCTCTTCTAAATTCAGATGAGAGTAAAGAAATACCAGCTACTGAAACTCACAGTGATGAGATCTGTGAAGGACCTTTCGTGTTCACCAGCATATCAAAGGTTTTTAAAAAACTGTTTGTGGATTAAAACAGGGAATCTCTAATCTAGAGTTTAAGACTCCAAGAGTCACTTCATTACTAACTTTCATTCTCAAAAGATTTCTAAACATCTGGAGAAAACTCCTGTGGTGAGTCTTGAGGACAGAAATTGTGTCAGTTAGGAAGAAGGATTACAGATAGCAGGGAATTAATCTTGAAATGCATATGCTATAACAGGATTACATTTAAAGTATTATGTAAAACCCCTTTTCCCATATTCTAAATCTGCTTTGGTGGGCTAGGTAACCCTGTCGCTTCTGATGGTAAGTCTTTCCTGTAAGTTGCAGCTGTAATGTGCAGTGGTGGAAAAATGCTTATGGTTCGCAACACGCCGCTCCTGCGTTGCCCACTCTTAGCTTCTTGGCCTTTAACTACCATTTGCCCATCGCTGACTCTGCTTTCATTACCACCTTTGCTAAAATGGCTTTTCAGTTGGGTAGATATTTCCTCCTTTGAGCGTGGCAGGTTGTTTCTTCCTGTTCGGCTGCCGGGAAGCCCGTTTGTGGAGCGTGTGTGAGCGGTGATGGTCGGCTGAACTCTGCCGGTGGCTGGCTGCTCCGGGGTGTCCAGCTCCTGCGGACTAATCCCTGGCAGATCACCGGCCGGGGGCTGCTGCTGTGCCTGTGCTGCAGGGCTTCTTGCCCTGCGTGGTGCTCCGCGAAGGCTTGTGGTTCCTGCAGTCCCCTGCCTGGACCTTGTACCTCCGTCCCGGCTGGAGCCTGCCGTGGCAGGGGCGGGGGCTCTGCCCCAGACACGGCTTTTGGGTTCCTCCGTCTCCTTCCCTTACTTCAGAGGCAGCGCCTGCGTTTGGGTCGCCCCAGGATTTTGCGTCCCAGCTGGGAGGCGTTTCTGTTGCCTCCCGGCTTCTCCCTCTGACTTTACAAGAGGGGCGAATCCTGGAGACGAGTCTCTTGCACGATTAGGTGGTGGCTGATGTTAAGAAGGGTTAATGGAGCAAGACACCTACGTGTGCCTCAGAAGTTAAGACCATTAAAACATTCTCTACGGAGCCATGGATCGAACTGATCCATCAGCACTGCCAAGGCGGGGAACTTGCCTTTCACCCGGGTACACGTTCAGCAGTGCTTTGCTATGCTTTGGCAATGGCTGCATTTCAGATCAGCTCACATCAGATAGGCAGGAGATTTCCAGTGGCCAGGAATGCACCCTGGTTTTCCATTTTTTTTGTTTGTCTCTGCAGCACTGTCAGAATTAATAAGTGGCACGGTAGTGAAAATTGTCTTCTGCCTTTGCTCCTTTGGGTCTAAGTGTCCCTGTTTAAAGTCCTCAAGAGCCACCTGATTTTTTTTCTATGCCTTTTATCCTCATTTTCCCTGTGGGAAGCCGTTCACAGGGGCTGTGGTTGGACTCCATCAGCCGCGTTCCATCATTGCGCAGCTGCTGCTCAGCAAGCTGCTGAGTTCAATCCCCGTCAGGCAGTGTATGGAAATCAGTGCCACTGTGGTGCTTGAAATTAGAGCAACAGGACTGGGCCAACGGCCTCCGGACGGGTTGGGAGGGTCCAGAGCAAAGCATAGGCCCGGAGGTGAGTTTAGGGTGCTCTGGAGCAACTGGCGAAGATCCTGCATTGCATTTCTCGCAAAGCCAAACGCGGCGTGGTATCCGCAGAGGCCAGCTTTGTCCTTTGGGGTGATTACCTCTGCTCTGCCCTGAAAAAAAGACTTTCTGAAATGACAGCTGGAGAAACCTGGAGATTTGCTACAGGATTACTGAGACTGTGCTTTGGATGTCCTGGCACGTGCCATTCCGGTGCAAGCACTGCTCACAGCACCCTGCGTGTGAGCCAGCCCGGGAACGGGCCTGAAGCGTGCCGGAGGAGTGCGGTGCGCCGCGGGCTGCCCGCTCCTCCAGGCACGCACCGAGTCCCGCAGGGAGCCTCGGCCCCAAAGGGAATCCTGTCCGTGCTGGGGTGCTGCAACGACTGGAGCTAAAGCAGGATGGGTTTTCCCTTGTTAGGGCTTATAAAATGATTTGTATTGGGTGATACATTACTAGTCAGTTAGAATTCTTGGAGGTGTATTTCAGGATACAAGCAGGTATGGATCGGTGATCTAACAGTTCATTCTCTATTTAATACCCCCCGGAACACGTGCTGCTCCGGGAGGCTGCGGGTTACGCTCGTTGGGCTCGCAAGGGCTCTCTTTATTTGTAAACCTTCTGCCTGGGTTCTGTCTTTACTTGATGAAACTGTACCTGCCTACAGTGCAATTAAACAGAGGAGAAGCTGAAGGTAATTCACAGGTTGTCACTGGAAGGTGGTGAGCGTTAAAGATTTCTTAACACAGTACCAGAAAATGCAGCTGCAGCACGAACATTTTTTTCTCTGCAAACCGCTTTTCTCTCCTTCTCTACCCTGCGTTTGCTGCTGGCTCCAGCAAGGCCTGCACGAGGCTGTGCATGGGGCCGGCCGGGCGCAAGCACCGGCCCTGGGCTCGGAGGTTTACCTGGGAACGTGCCCTGCTCGTGGTACCTCTCCTCCCAGCCGCAACGGACTGCTCCTGGCTGTTTCATCCTCTTTTGAGTCTTCTCAGAAACCAAACGTGTCTTCCAGTGAAACCGTCCCTAGAAACACGCTCACTCATTTTCGTTAAGTCCTAACTTCAACACTGGCTTAGACATCATCTTCCTGTTGACTTTTCGTGACATTTAGGCTCCCTGATATTTCTAAGAAATGTTTGAAAATAGGGCTAAGTTCCTGCTACAGCATGCTTGAACATGTCATCCTTTTGCTTTGTTTTCACTGTTGGCCAGGTGATCTGCACGTTTAAATTGGAAATCCTGCTTTTCAAAATCGCTGCTGCTTGCAAAGGGCACAGACCTGGATCTCGAGGTAAGATCTGATGCTCTGCCTTTGGAGACGTTGCGTCCTTCCTCTGCACCTGAAGACAGGTTGCTGCCCCTTCTCCTTGCCTGCTAATACATTGGCAGCCTGAAGTGGAAGCAGGAAGCTGCCGTCCTTGAGCGGACCGTGGTAGGCGCCTGCAGAGCACCCGGCCACGTCGCCTGCGCCTCCTCTCGGGGACTGCAGTGGGTTGCTCGAGGGGCACGGGCCTGTGATGGTCTTTGTGGAGAGAGAAATTTCACCTTGTTTACAGGGAGCAAGTGCATCAGATCAGCCTGAAAGTAATGCAAGTGCCAATGTGAATAGCTAGCCCTGAAAGCCTCCCCTACTGAGCAAATCTGATCTTTATTTTTTGTTTTCTCCTGCAAATGCAGCAAATTATTTTTCCTTGCTTTGCTTTTTGGTTGCTTCCCTGTAGATGCAGTAGGACAGCTGACTGGAGACCGCCCTAATGATATCTAGCATCTGACAAAGCCTGTTTCCCATCCACGGTTCAGGGCTGTCTCTCGGGTTACGACACGTGATTGCAAATGTCCCTCAGCCATTTCTCCATGGGCACCGTGTCAAGAAACGTCTTTCAAAATGGGCACTCTTGTTTGTCAGCTGCACGCAGATTTTGTGTAGGGGCTGGCTGTGCACAGAGTAGGGGAGAAGCATGAAGAAAAGCCTTGTTCTTTTTCTGAGATGTAATAATTTCAGCAGAAACCAAAATAGCCAATAATAACTCTTCTTTCTGAGTCAAGGGGCCTCTGAGCTTCCTTTTCCCTACTGAAAATGAATATTCTTGAACATATTTTTGTCCATTTCCTACTTATACTGCAGTTTAGATTAGAAACCAGCTTACTTTGAGGGCCAGCTAAGAGAGCTGTCAGTTATTAAGATTTCACCCTGCCTGCAAATTCAACATTAACTTTGTCCTAGGGATAATAAATTCCAGGTTCATACAATACAATATAGAATTTTGAAAATGAAACATTTAAACTGCAATATTGCAATCGAATTGCTAGTGAAAATCTCTTCATGCTGGCAGTGGAATTGGTGGGTCTTTGATCTCTTCCAGCTTAGATGTTGCTGCCAAAAAGATTTAAGCTTAAACTTCACTTTGTAAAATAGACTTTTTTGACAGTTTCCTTTAAAAAATAATTTCCTAAGCTCTTGAAGCAGGGGAGGAATGGCCAACCCCACAATGAGATTTCGAAACCCAGTAGTGCAGAAAGGAGGTGCTTTCAACTATTGCTATTTATTTCGTAAGTCCTGTACTTAATCCATATAGTTTAC
The DNA here is from genome assembly GCF_028389875.1 of Rhea pennata. NCBI lineage: Eukaryota > Metazoa > Chordata > Aves > Rheiformes > Rheidae > Rhea > Rhea pennata. The sequence goes on along the minus strand of NC_084672.1, from coordinate 843,002 downwards.
GTTCGGGTAGCTCCTCGTTTTGGCTGGAGGAGTGCAGGTGGGTGAGGCCGGCAGGACGGGGCTGGCGCTCGGCGGGGCTGGCGGCGTTTGCAGACCCGCGCAGGTCCCGGGTGCTCCTCGGGGAGGACCGCGGGTGCGAGGTGCCGCGCCGCCCCGGCGCCCCTGCAGAGGCGGATTTCGGGAGAGAAGGGACACGGGTGGCCGGGCCGCAGCGAGCCCTGCTGCGGATGGGCGCAGTGGCCCTGGCGCTGTGCCGAGCTGAACCTGGCTGACCCGGGGGGCGAGGAGCAGGAGGAACCAAACCCGGAGGGAAACTGCTCTTTCCTACTAGTGTTCGTGGGTGACGCGAAGCTACGTTAGTGCCGAAGCCTGGGCCGAGCCCGGCAGGTTGTAGCGCCCTGGCATGCCTAACGAACCCTGTTCTTGCTCTTGCCCAGCCCTTTTTCGCCCCGTCTGTGGGATATACCCAACCCTCGGCAGCTGCTGAGGGACGTGTGCCGCTGAGCCGGGCTGCTTTGTTCCGAGTCTCGCGTCTGTCCCGAGCGGCTCGCGCCGCGGCGCTCCGCCTCTCCGGAGCCTGCCGGGGCCAGGGCACGGCCGGTCCCGAGCTGCGCGCGCGCCGTCAGTCCGGGAGAGCAAAGATTGCTGAGCGCTTTCCTGGAAGAAACCGTGCAAAAATTATTACACTGGAGGGGAGAGGGAGTCCACTGCTGGGCGGTTTGGAGTGATTTTAGATGACTTTCTCCGGCAGTTCATTGGGCTGAAATGCAGTTTCACCAGTTTTCCCCAGCGTGCACAGAAGAGCTTTGAACTCACCTGTGCTTTTGTGCATCAGCACCGCGAGGCAGGAGAGGCTGCAGCTTTCCCTCTAGATTAGAGGAAGGGGAGGGGGATGATGGTGGCACCGGCGGTCTGGTTACGGAGAGCTGCTGGCTTCGGCGCGGATGGGGCAGCGCGTTGCCCCGCTGGGCCGGCGGCTCTGCTCTTCCCCCGTGCCCGCGGGAGCTGCGCTCTGCCTGCGCACTCGTGCTGCCGTCTTTTCCTTCTTCCCTGCGAGATCTGCCCAGGATGCTGGGAGAAAGCAACCGGCCCGTGCATGAGGGTAGCGGGTGTACGGAGATCTCTGTACGGCCAAGTAGCCTTGCTGGGGATCCTGCCGTGGGAAGCCTTGTGCTGAAGGATCGGTCAAAGCGAAGGAACCGGGGCAGTAAAGGCCAATAGGAACCTTCAGCATCTCTGCCAGCAGTGGAGGGTCTGTCCACTGGTGCCTGGCACTGGTGGGACACTGGGACAGTCCAGTGTCCAGTTCTGGTGTTCTTATCTTAAGCAGATTGACTGGAGAGGTCTGAGGGAGCCATGGAAATGTCCAAAAAATGTGTCCTCCACCGTGATGAGGGCAGGAGCTCAGTCTAACTCTCAAAGGTGTTTCATCCAAAGACTTCGCACCTGGGGGCTCCAGAACTGGACAGTGGTTCCTCCGTGGATGGGGCGAGCGCCGCGGGCTGGCCCGTGAAGCCCCGGGGATCGGGCCCATCCGCCTGGGCTCCCTCGGCCGGCAGCGGGACGGTCCCGTCCTGCGACACCAAGCGCTGCTCCTCGCGGCGTGCCTGGGCCGTACAGCTGGCCCCCAGCTTGCCCCGCCGTCACATCGTGTTCCCAGGCTGTCTGCTGAGCCAACGGGAAGAATTAATTGTGGTACCTGAGCAAAGCTTGTAATGGGTCTGTCAGCTAAGAGCCAAAGATAGTGCAGAGTGAAGGAGCGGTCTGGCAGATAACAAATCAGGTAGCCTGGAAGCATCCTGCCCTCTCCCAGGCGTGGGGCAGCACCCCGAAAGCGTGCCGCCGGGGTGGAGCGGGCTGGGAGCGCGGCGCTGGTCCTCGGGGCCCCGGCGCCTCCTGCCTTTTGGGGCGCGAGAGGAGGGGGAGTGCGTTAAACGGGCTCTTCCGTGGTGGTGTTTAATTGAATCTCTGCCACAAAACGCATGGGTGAGCAGTTTCCTGACACTAGCTAATACCGCTTTGTCTAATTTATTAAATGAATAAATGTAACATATTTAGGCAGCTCAGGGGAGTAGTTTAACAAAAATAAAACTATTGCATGCACAGACGCTGTAAAACGGGAAACTGTGTACAACTCTGGGCGTGAGGAAAGGGGAGGCTTCGCCTGGGGCTTGGTCCCGCCTTTGCCTTCGTCCTTCGCTGCGCAGCCGATGCACTGAGCGTGCCTGCCCTGAGCCCGGGTTATTTCCTCCGGGGTCTCTGCCAGCGAGGCGACGAGCTGCTCTCCTGTGTGCAAGGCTCAGTCGCGCGACGATCTGCCTCCACGCGCGCGCGGTCCCAGGACCACGCGGCTTCGGCCCCGTCCCCGGTTCTGACCCGGAGCCCCGAAGGTCCGCTCCTTCGCTGGTGGTCCCTGCAGCAAGCGCTGCGCCGGGCTCCCCCAGGAAACGCGGTTGGGCTTGCCGAGGACTCGAGGATGAGCACAGCCTTCCCCTTGGAGCAGAGAGCTGTGCTGGCTGGAGGAGAAGGGTGAAGCACGAGGCAGCCCAAAAGGGGAACGCGGATAACCGCGGAGCAAAACCACCCCCGTCCTTCCAGGCTGGGGTGCCCCCCTCCCGCCCCGTGGCTTTGCAGCAGCAAGCGTCCACGTCCGTGCCCTGTCTCGAGTCCCGCTTGAGCCTGGGGCTCGGCAGCCTCTTTGGGGCTCATGCTGGTGCTTCACGGCGAGGCCGGACTGGCTCCTCCGCGGAGGAGATGCTCTCGCCCGTCTGCAAAGGGCACAGTGCCAGCACCCAGCAGCAACCCCCCGCCAGAAAACTCCCTGCCCCCTTTTCCCCAAAAAGCAGAACATTCAGGGCACTGTGCAGATGAGAGCTGTTGAATATTACCTGTGCGGTGTAATAAAAAGGGGGAAAACATGCTGTGTAAAGAGACCGTATTTAAAGCATAACTCCTTAATCTACACGAGCGTTGGTCCTTCTCAGCAGCTACAGTGAAAAGCTGATCCTGTATTTCTGTTCCAGATCTCGAGTCAAAATCCGCAGGGAAACGCAAACACTTGGCCCTCTGCCCTTCCGGGTTATATTAAAAAGTAGGAAAGTAGCCCTAGAGAGAGGGAGGCAGAAAGTAAAATACACCTGTTTCCTCGGAGTTTCCTTGCTGCTCACTCGACTGGGCTCAGCACGGGGCGCGGGGGCTCCGGCAGCACGGTGCTCCCGCGGCGCACGGACGTGCGGCTGCAGACCTGCCGTGCTCTGCGGGATGAGGAACGCTGCTTTCCAGAATGAGGCATGTCATTAATTTTTAGATGAGTTGCTATTATTAATTCTCACTTTTATAGCTGTGGATGACCCTAATTTTGGCTAAGGAGCTTAGAAAAATGAAGAATGCAAGGTTACTTTAATCTTCTTAATGTTTAAAAAATCATCTGGGATTCTTCTGTGTGATAGTTTGAGGCATTTATCTCCCCGTAGAAACCTTGCTTCTATTTTGTAGTAAGTCATGTAAAACTTTTTTGCAGTGATGAGTTAACAGTAATAGAAGTGCCAGTTTCTGAATTTTGCAATTTATGCACTTTCCATCTTAAGGAAATTTCACGTCACTGTGACAAGGCGCTGGTGGGATTCTCTGCAGTGCTGAGAGGGAAAACCAAGCTCCAGAGCTGCCAACATCCCTGCTGCAGGCCTGTGGCCCAGTCGGCCAGGATTGACGGGGTCTGACCACTTTTAAGAGCTAGGCCGTGAGTCCCTCATCACAGCCTTTTCTAATACACAAATCATTTAAAGTTTCCCCGGGGGGTGCGTGTGGTAGGAGAACTGGATTTCGCGTGAGCTGAGCCGGGGCAGGTTCTGCTGGCAGGACTGACGAACAGCTGTTAATGGGCAGCGGGCTTTGCCCTCAGCTGCCCCTGAGCCCGGCTCTGCCCCCCGGGGCGGCAGAGGTGGGGTGGCTGCTCCGCGCTGGCGGTGCCTCCAGCGACCGGCGCTGCAGAAAGCGACTCCCGAAGCGGCTGCTGCGACGCCAGCACGAATCTCGTTAAAACTCGCAAAGGAAGAGAGCCGTTGAGTTGTGGCTGGGAGCATCGGTTCAGGTTTGGCTGCGTGCGATCCGGGGCCGTCGTTCCCCGGGTGGAGGGAACGGGGTGGTGAAAGGGTTGCTTGGGCTTTTTGCGGGGTTAGGTGTAGCTCAGCCGGTCAGAGCGTGGTGCTAATGACACCAGGGCCGCGGGCTCGATCCCCGTATGGGCCACTCGTTTGAGGGCTGGACTAGACGATCTCCAGAGGTCCCTTCCAACCTTACCGATTCCACGATGGGCCGAGCGCAGCGCGGTCCGGGAGCAGCGTGGCCGCGGAGCCCTTCCCTGGGGACGAAGCTCCGCTCGGGGCGGATCGCGCGCTCCCGGGGAACCGCCGCAGCTCCCCGTTCCCCGCTCCTCGTTTTCTGCCCTGTGGAAAGGGACCATGAAACCTGCCCAGAGAGGCCGTCCTGAAGTCCCTAATTTATATTCATCTCCTCTTCCATACGGAGAATAATAAATCACCATATTGAGCTATTACTGACATTTTAATGCTAGTTGGTACCTCACAGAGATATGTTCCCGGGCTGAATGTGTCTGCAAGTGCTTTGAAGATGGGAGGTGCTAATAAGTGTTATTGTGTGTTTCTTTCATGCATCCAGCAGCGCTTCTCCCGCTTTCTTTTTTTTTTCCTCGCTCTCTCTCTTTTTTTATGGCAGCGACCTGTTCTTCCTGCCCTGAGTTTCCTACTCATCAGGAGTCTCAGGGTGGTTTTGGCAGACGTGCAGAAGGGCTCCAGCATGACACCCGACAAACAGCCTTTTCAACGGGGGTTTCAAACCATCCAGGAGGTGAATTTGTCAGCGCTGTGGTGGAAAACAAGCTCCTCCCCTGGTCTGCAAGGTGCCTGCTCTTTCTGCAGGCAGGAGCAGAACTTTTTAAAGGGCTTTTGCCGTTGTGAAGTGTTCAGTTTATCTTTAGCGTGTCAACTAAAGCTGAGATCATCTCATTCCACTTTCCCTCTTTTCAATTGCTGTGTTTTTTTTTCAAGCAGATTTCATGCCTTTTGCTTTTGGATCCATTTCTTTCTGTAACAGGAGTATTTGCTGGCATACTGCTGTTCACTTAACCCCTTGGATATTTCCTCGGAAGGATTTTGAATTGACCTAGTTTTCCAGAAAGTCTTGAGGAGACTCGTCTGATCTCCTCTGCGATGCAGCAAGCAGAACCTGCCCCCCTCCAGCGCTTCCTTACCGCTCCCCGTGGCGGCTCCGTGCCGCTGGAAGGAGGTTAGCTAGCGTTCAGCCAACGCGAGCCGCGCACGGCTCCTCTGGTGCCTGTAGAGTAACCAGGAACGAAGAACAAATATTTCCAGCAGAGCATAAAAACACTGATGAGATCTCCTCTCCCTGGGAGTTTGGTTGCAGATTGCAAGAGATGAGGCTTGCACAGAAGCTGTAAAGTTTCTGCGTGGTGTCTGCAGCCTATTTTACTTCTAGGCTCTAATCTCAGTGCAACTGTGGAGAAGTCAGGGTTCAGCTCCATCTCTGGTGGACAGGAGATCTCTCAGGAAAGCCTGTAGGCAGCTTGCTTTGGTGGATGACATTTCCTGTTGGAACCGGGCAGCTGCGGGGCTCCCTGAAGGACTTTGCCGGTTGGTTTGATAGGTTTGACGGATCTGTGAAACATGGTTCTACCCACTTTTCTCCAAAGAGGAGGGTAGACGTGAAGCATAAGCATCTGCTTCTTTGCTAGATACTGTCTGTGTCGTTGTGCTAGGTGATTTCTGTGCTCTCAGGGCCTCTCCTCAGCCCCGTGTCAGATTTGTGGTAGAAGGCCAGCGCATGCTCAGCTAACAGTTGTCTAATCCTGCTGTTGCTGCTTTCACCCCCCAGTGAAGGAATAATAAAGAACAGAGATGTGAAACCCCCGCCCCAGGCACCCACCTACGTGCAGGGTGGGCTACCGGTCGGGTTCACCTCTATTTCATCACGGTTTTTATCACGGTTTGTTTTTCCGTGGCGTGGCACCAGCGCTGCTGGGCGCCGAGGCCGCGGGGCGCGGGCGCGAGCGTGGCGTGGGACCGTCCCACTGTTCCGAGACTGTTCCGCCTGGCTTAAAAACAACCACATTTTTTCAAGTAATCATTGCATAAAATTTAATTTAAGAATTAAAGGGGCCAAGCATTCTGCGAGCTAATTGGACGCAGAATTGTTGCTTCGATTCAACAGCGAAGAATGATTCTCCCGCAATAACCACGACGGGAGAATTCCCAAGGTGGTATTAGGCAAAGAAGCATTCCCAACGAGGACTTTTTAACAGACAAATTATACCACCTTTTTAGGGAAATAAGTCTGCAGATTTTATGACTCCGTGTGCCGTAATGCAGCCTTTTGAGAACAGTGCCACATTTTTGCCTAGTCTTGTATTAAACGAGACAAAATTAGGAACTATTATGAATCAGAACAATTCAGCGTGGTGTGTCATGAGTGACTGGCAATTTGCGTTGTCCTTAGCAGCTTCTGCGCCGACACCAGCAGCCAGCAGAACAGAGCTGGTGGAGCCGCGTGGGCTCGTGGCTCGCCAGCTGCCTCCGCGAGCAGCGTCCCCGTACAGGCCTGACTGTTGTCTTACGTGGTTGCACAGTTGAAATTAATAACAACAGTACACTGCCCTGCGGCTTCCAGGTGCGTCTGGGATAGCGTGCCAGGTTCATCTGTAGTTCCTCGAGCTTTTAGACGTAACGGATGTTTGAGGGGGGCAAAAATCATTAGCAAGTATTAGTATTCAGCAGCAAGAAATTTTGCACGGTGTGTGTCAGTTTAGCGTAGGACGGTCCAAGTGTGCAAGCCGGGACTGCCGGGGATCCAGGGCAGAGTAATCTGGGGGGAGAGGGTGGGAGGAGGGAAGCTGCATGTTTTTATTTGATTTTTTTTTTTTGGTAATGGTAGAAATATTCTTTCTGTTAGACTATTGCACCCTGAAAGGCTGACCTCAAAAAAACAAGCAAATATTAAGACATATATAAGTCTTACTTTATAAGAACATCTAGAGATCAAAACAGAGAATTTTTAAGCTGATGTTATGCAATAGACAGCTCTTTTAAGTTCTGATTTGTAAAGACAGTTCGGATAATTTCCTAAAAGACACTCATAATGATTAATTTAGAATATGCTTAATTCAAGTTAAAGAGATCAAAGAGAAAACATTTTCCCCCTGTAATACCATTTACTTTTCTATACTTTAACCGTATTTCACTGGACTGGGGGAAAAATGTCTGATTTGTACTTCATTGTGATTTCTTTAGTTGTAAAAATTGCAAAGGAAAGCATTATGCTGATATTAGCGGTAATTTGGGGCAGGGTTAGAGAAAGAGAAAAGCCTGTAGAAAATCCCTGCGAAGGATGGCTTGGGGAGGTGAGGAGGAGGGTGATGCTGGTGGTGGGGAAATCAGCTCCTCTGCTGTTCTGTCTAGCTGGAAATACTAATACTCTTTGCAGTTTCCTCTGGCGGTTTTCATGTCTGTTGTCTGTAACAGACTTTTCTGAGTGTGAAAGTTAAATTAACATTAATATGACAGAGTTAAAATTGCTGTAAAGCAATCAATAGCGTGCACAGCTCCAGATCCCGGTCTCTGCCTCGCCTTAGCGCAGGTTTCCAAGCAGTCGCTAGATGTGTTCTGCACCACTAGCAGCAAAGTGGGGACGGAAATTGCATTTTTTGGATGAGCTGCTTCTATTTTAACAGCCATTCAGGTCTAATCTGGAAGATTTTACAAGTATGTCTTTATTTATGCAGCTATAATTTCTATTGCATGATTGATTGTTTTAACTTCTGTGGCTATGTCAAATGCAGCTTTAATTCAGACTGCAGAATAATCTTTTCTAGCAGAAGAAACTAAAATTAGTATTATTTTCTTAGGGTTTTGGTTAGAACATGCTGTGGGAGGAGGTCCGTTCTTCCTAACGCATGTAACGCACGTGATCTTGGAAGGTTATTTCGTGCATGATACTTGAGCAAGGCTCTGGTGTTTGTTTTTACTTCTCAGAAGATGTTGCGGGAGTTTTTCTCTTCTCAAGCTCCATGTTGTTCCTTCAGTTCACTCACTGAAAACATAAATATTATTTAACTAAAGAACAGTGACTTGCCCTAACCCGGGCAGAAGGAATTTAGATTCTGGGAGGTTTTGTTACTCCTCTCCGTTTTGTGCCCTTGTACCCGAGCTGTGCGAACAGCCTGTGCCGGGAGGTGGCTGTGCTTGACGATGATGGATGATATACTCAGAGACTCAATTAGTCTATTAATAAAGCAAAATCTAGGCCACAGTTTTCCAAGTTAGGCACCTAAATCCATATTTAGGCTCATAAATAAGCGGCCTCGTTTCCAGAGCAGCTCCGGGCAGACGGCGTTCGCCCCGGACCGTGGCGGGCCGACGAGCGTTCGCGTGCGTCAAAGCGGGCCGCGCGGCCTCGCGCCTTCGCGGGAGGCTTCTCGCTCCCATTTCTTGAGCGCGGCTCCGGGAGGGAGGCGGGTTTCGGTGGAGACAGACCCGAACCGACGCGGCGCACGTCGGCTTCCCGGGGAGTGGGAGCTGGCAGGTAGCGTGGACCTAGCGGTGCGGACCAGCCCGGGATGTCCGCGCCTGCTCTCCCGGCTGGAGCGGTGGCCAAGGGGACTTGAAGAGCGATGCACCAGCCGACTCCTGCTGCAACGCGGGACTGCCCGAGGGTGCTCCGTGCAGGAACGGAGAGGAGCAGGAAAGGAACACCAAGTTACTGTGAAAGATGCACCAAGATATTCGTAACGTGCAAGAGGCCTTTCCTTGGGAGAGAGGTTTCTTCCCAACCAAGAGGTGCTACCTGGCCGGGGGTGGACGCGAGGGGCTGCTTCTCCGGGTGGCCCGGCCGGCTGCACCCGCGGAGCAGCGCTCCGGCCGTGCCCGCCGCGTGGGGCACCCGTGCCGAAACCCCTGAGGATGCCCAGCCTGCGGCCTCGCGACCGGCCCCTGCGCTGGGCTGCGCAGCGAGAAATGGCCTAATTGCAAGACTGGGGTGGCCGGCTGGCATAATTAACGCAACCCCGTGATTATCCCGTGAGAGGGGCAGGCTCCTGCTGGTGTTAGCTGAGATATTAGTCCCGATAGCTGAACGTGGCAGCGGTGCAGGTTGACAGTACCTAGTAACGTAATCCCAAACACAGTGACGGAGCATCCTGTGGACAAGACCTGCCGTTAGCATCCGAGACTGCTCAGCTTCCAGCCCCTTTGCTCACACAGCTAGCTTGCTTGGGAAGGGTTATTTACTCACCTGAGTAGAAGTTTTGTTGCCAGACTTGGAACAATTGCAATAATTAGTAGAAAGCAAAGGCTTTTTTTAAAAAAAAATAGTTTCAGAATTATTACTGTGTAACAGGCACTCCATTTTCTTCAATTCTCCTTTAATTTAAACTGCTCTTAGATTTATTAGATTAATTAAACTAACCTCAGACGAATGAATTGGAAAAAATTACCTGGCACTGCTGTCCCTTGTTTTTCACCGACACCTTCCGCGGCGCTTTCAGAAGCAGGCTCTGCGAAGCCTTCATGCCACCCAGCCAGGGCGGAGAGAGAGGCACTATAAACACGTTGTGCACGCTTTGTCCGCGTCTGGGTCGTTTTGCTGTTTTGCCTGTGAAGAAGAGGATGGAGATAAATATGCCCAGGAATACGATTGACGGCCGGTTTCTTAGAGCTGCGAGTGGGAACCGTGCTTTATACCGGATGAAACAGCTGCTTGTATTATTTCTTGGTGCTGTCACCGTGTTATCTTCAAAGAAGTGAATACAATAGTCCAGGGAGAAGATAACACCTCCGCGGCACTGCTTTCCCCTTCCTTTCGGCTCGCGGCTGGCCTTGCTTGCCGCCTGGCTGAGGGCCGTGGGGCTGGTTCTCGCTCCGGGCGAAGCCCGTCTCCCTTGTGTTTCTGCGCGTCTAACGGGCAGGTCGGTGCTTATCGGAAGTGATGAGCCGAGCACGGCAGCGATTCAAACAACTTGCTACTAGCACTTTTACAGGGGCTGAGAGCTTAACGCAGGACAAGTCGTATTTTATACTCTTTGCTTTCGGAAAGCGTGTTGCAAGCATTCCTGCTGCCATGGGTAAACGATATTGTTCCTCTCCCTGCTTGGTAAATAGATAATAAGAGGCAAAATTCTGCCTTTCATACTGCTAGAAATTCAGAGAGATGTGTGAGCTCCGCCAGGCTGCGTGATGTCAAGGAGACCAGAATTTAGCCAACTATTCAGGAATATTTTAGTAAAGTATTGAGATGTCTGAACGTGTCAGTAGGCACCTCTGCAGGTTAGAAGCCCAATCCCCACTGAAGTCATTGGGCTTTAACAGGAAAAACCCACCAGGATTTTCAAATGCATTAGTATGTGTTTGTGGGTGTCTCAGCACCTTTGAAGGCCTTAGCTGTCTGCCATCTAAAGAACCCCTCTCAGACCCATTATGCTTTCAGGAAATAAATATAAACTGACCTGGTAAGTGGCTTTCTCCACACTTCCACAGTTCTGCACTGTGCCAGTTTAATTTCTTTGTTCAGGGTAAGCACTTGGCTCTGATGTTTGGCCTGGGGAGGGCAGGAGAGGAGAACAGGGAGAGAAAAATTTTGAAATTTTAACCCCCATGTTGTTGGAGCTTTATTTTCATCAGATGGCAGGATTTTTTGCCTGCGGGGAGTTCTGTTTGTTTATGGTCTCAGGATCTTCCAAGGACTCAGATGGTTTTTGGCAAGACCACTGTATGTTCAATTCCAGATAATCTCCCCCCAGCTATGCTTCTGCTGCAAAATGCTTTAGCTGCTTCAGATTAAACTCTCCTGATACCACTCTCAAAGCTCTTCTACTATTTCACCTTCTCTCTGCTCGGAACAGCTGTCTCAAGTCTCCATTTCCATAGCAAAAAGAATTGCTTAAAAAATCAGTAATAAATTGGGGGAAAATGTGAGTCGGATGAGCTGAGCTGCTATTTCACTGCTGCGCCCAGTGAGCAGCTATTCTCAGCTGCAGGTTTTGCAAGCAAGCTTTCGGCTTCTCTGCTGTATTTCAGCAGCAGAGCCCCCCAAACCCAGTGCTGTTTTGCTTCACTATGAGCCAGTTAAAGTTCATCAATCCTTATACCGCCAGGCTGCAAGTTCAGATTCATCCAGGTGAGACGTGCTGCTCTGTGGCAACTGTGTGGTAGCCTTGACAGCCTCAGGATAGTTGTCTTATCGCGTGGCAGATAACTCGCGGTCCCGTGACCGTCGTCCACTGCGCCGTGGCTGCAAGGGGAGGCGAGGGGCAGGCGCCCCGCGGCCGGGGGGGAGCACCGCCGGGGGAAGCGTCACCCTCATGCCTGGTGGCACGGTGAGGATGTTTCAGGAGCGTGGGCGTGAGGCGAGGGCAGTGGCTCAGCAGGCAAGGAGAGGAAGGGCTTTGCGGGCTGAGCTCCTGCACGGTGTCAGGGAGATGGATGAGAACGGCTTCACTGCCTGTCCCAAACCTCATCTGTGCTAGTGGCCTGCTGCTTCTGCAAATTATGCACTGATTAATTTATGTATTCAGATATTTATGTTGCTCTCTGTACCCTCTGCATACCTTATCACTTTTGTTAAATAATTATTGTTTATTGCAGTGATTTTGAAAACACATTAAGCAAGCTTAAATTACACACAGGTAAATAAGAATCTATTCCCAGCCCTTATTTCCACTGGTTGCGTATTTGGCCTTGATGAGTGATACACTGGTGTCTCGGTCTCCTTGCCTTCAGTTTTAATATACCCGGAGAGGGGAAAGTGAGGTCCCTGAACTGAATTTCCTGCCTTCTCGCTCCTTGAGCCAAGGCTCCTTTATGCATCTTGTCCTTATGAGGTACCTTTGGGGTGAGGGACGCTAGTGTCCAAGGTAATGTCCATCCTGGCAGAGGCCTGTGCACCCCAATGCAGGGAAATGATAATGATACGGGGACAGATGGATGAGACCAGTCAGGTAACGCCGTGCAGGGTGCAAGCGTCATCCCTAGCCGTGCTACCGCAACAAGAAAACTCTTCACTCGCTCAAGCCGCCACGTTGCTCATCACCCTGGAAGTCTGCAAGCTTGGGACTGTCAAATCTGCAGTTCACCCAATGAACAAGAATTGCAAGTTATTTGAATATTTTATTAGATTGGAAACTTTCTCCTCTAGGGCATTGGCTTTTAATGTTTGTTTGCAGATGTATGAACAGAGTTACAGCAGTGAGATCACACTCTTCAAAGAAAATGGAATTCTTTTAGCTGATACGAACGGGTGCAGTATTGCTCCACGTGCATGTCCTCGATCCCTGTTGTTTTTCAGATGGTACAGCACAGTTTGCCCCCAAAGGCATGCATTTTGTCTTTTCTCTTTAAGTAAAGATCAAACAAAACCAGATTTCCCCCAAACAAGCGTTAGCCGTTAGCAGCAGAGAAGCAGTCCTCTCTTCTCGCAGTGCTCGGCGCTCAGCACGTGCCAAGCACGCTCCGCTCCCGCCGAAGGCGCTGCGGGAGAGGGAGGGTGCGAGGCTACCGGCAGTGCTGCTTCCCTGGGAGCTCCCCGTGAGCCGGCGTGCGCGAGGCGCCGGTTCAGCCTGCGGAGCGGCCGGGAGAGGATGGCAACCCCCGTCCCAGGGTCTTACCGGGCTCCTGCGGTGGAAACCTGCCCGGGAAGGGGCCCCGGTCTCCGGTGGAGATGCTCTCCGAGGAGAGCCCCGGGTCCTGCTCCCAGCTGTGGGAAGCGCGGGTGTATCACGTCGGAGTCTGCAGCGCCGGCTGCTCGGAGACCTGCCGTGGCCGGTGCCCGGGCACCGCTGCCGCCCGGCGCGCGTCGCGAATGCGGAGGTATCCTGCCTGCAGGAAGAGGATGCGGGAGCAGGAGACGATGAGGAGAGATTTATAAACATCCCGCTTGCCTGCTAAATTTCTGTAGTGCCTGTAAATAGAGCAAAAGGCTGAAGGGCGCGCGAGCCCGGGTTTCGGGGCGCGTTGCCTCCGAGGGCAGGCAGAGGGTGAATCCCGCGCAGGCCGTGCGGCGGGCGAGGACGAAGTAAGAAAGCAGCAGCGATCGCCGGCGCAGGGGTCCCGCTGGGGGCCCGCGTGCTCGCTGCCGGCGGCGGCCCCGGCCCCCCGGCGCCTCGCTGCCGCGGCCGTTTTGCAGGCGGCTGCGCCTTGGTGCGCGGTGAGCGGAGGGTTTCTCGCTCCGGGAAGGCTGTTCTCGCTCCGGGAGCCAGCGGGCTCGACCCAGGCAGACCCTGCCCCTCTGCGAGGGGCGCGGGGTGCCTTCGCCCGGGCGGGCTCCCCGGACGTCTGCTTGCAGGGCTGCAAAACCTCAGCTCCCTCCTGTGCGGGGCTGAGCACGGAGCTGGCAGCCTGTTCACGGGCACAGAGGGGTTTTTGTAAACCGCATCAAGCGCGAGCTTTGCACCCGCGTCCCGAGCCGCGGCGCCCGGCTGCCCTCGCGGGGACGACCCGGCTGCTGGCGCTCTGGCTGGTGCTGAGCCCGGCCTGCTCACGCGGAGCTCTTCCTTGCGTCGTCTTTCTTCTCTCTCCGCTGTGCGCAGACCCCGCAGAAGCACTGCCGTGGGGCTGCCACGTGGCTCGGGTCGACCAGCCGGGAGACGTGCACCTCGGAAGAGCCGCGAACTCGCGTGCGCCCCTCGCGCATGAGAGCTAGGTGCTTGAATGTCCCCGAGGATTCGGGCTTCAGCTCTGCTTCGAAACGCTCCTTTAACACTGTGTATTTAGAGTGCATCAATCGTTACATAAAAAGCTGTCCTTGACAGCATCGCGAACGGATCAGACCAAACATACTTGCAAGAGGAGGCCTTCTAGGACTTGGTTTAAACTTCGCTAATGACTGTGTAAATCCCAGGCCGCCCTGCAAGCGAGTGAGCAGTGAAGGACGCCAGCAGGAAGGTGCCTCGGCCGGGCTTGCTCTGGGAGCGGTGGTGGCTTGCTCAGGTCGGCCGGTTGGACTGTGCCTCGGGGCTGGTGGCTTGGAGACGGACCTGGGGGAAGGCCTGAGACTGCGGAGATTATCCTTGGGGGCAAAGAGGGGAGCCGCCCCGGAGCCTCGGAACCGCTCGGCGACGCTGGCACGCGTCCTCGAGCGCCGAGCTTGGCTCCGGGGAGAACCGTCTCCTGGAGCTGCGAAGGAAACGCAGGTATCGGGGGAGAAGGAAGGGCTGCGCCGCGAGGGCTGAAGGCATCAACGAGATGGCGGGGTGGCCGGGCGGAGGCCCGGGTGCAAGTCACCGGCTTCCCAGCACGAGTTGCCGACGGAGGCTTCGAGTCGGCAGCTCTCACGGTCGGCAGCTTTGCGGAGCGGCAGAACAGCGCGAGCGGCCGAGCCCACCGCCGTGCTTTGCCCAGCAGCGCCGATGTTCCTCCCTCCGTCACCTGGCCTGACGCAGGGGCTGGGTTTTCCACTTCCCCGGCTTTAGCTGTAGCACGAGCTGCTGGTTCGCACCCCCTCTCTCAGACAGAGCCCTTTCCTCTTTGCTGCATTTTTCTCCCTGCTGACTTCTGTTTGCGACTGCCCAAAATACTCCGTCAACCTGTTACCGCTGGCTGAGCGCCAGCTCAATGCAGCAGCCTCGCAGGCAGGACAGACCTCTGCTCGCACTTACGCATCTAAACGCGGGGCTTGCCTTGCAGGGAGCCGGACCAGCCCTCCCGCTCCGCAGCGGCACGCCGGGTGCAGTCGTGGAGGACTTGTTGCTAGCCCCGGAGACGGCTGTGCTGTCTGTAACGGTCGGACACCTCAGCACTGAAGGCTTACGTGAAGCAAGCAAGTCGTTTTAGCATTTGCATAATTTCAGCCTGAACTTCATGACTCTAAATGAAGAACTGTTTATTTAAGATGCAGTGACATTTATCATAATGTATCAAACTCCAGAAATGGGTTAATGCTAGACCTGCAGGGGTTCCCTGATTGCATGGTCTATTTCTGTTGAGTGATTATTTGATCAGATAATATATGCATTAAATGTATTTGTAGGAAAACAGAAACCTGTGTTATCTTAAGGAAGCACTGTCAGCTGTCAGGAGCAACATTTGATCTGCATAAGATGAAACACTGTAAAGCAGGTTTCACACTGACTCCAGAACAGGCAAACACGTAGGTTACGCTGCTTGTTCGGCAAACCGAACAGCGCTGGGTGACTCTCTGAGCTAGCCAAGAAGCGCTGTCCGGCGGATGGACCAGATCCTCTTGGTTTCTTCAGCGTGTCCATGGCAGCCCAGCGAGGCTGGTGTAATTCCTTCAGATTTGCCCTGCTGTTCAGTAGCCAGAGACAGCAGGAGCTGAACTGTTTTCACCATTCTTCTCTGGTCCCAGGCAAAAAAATGTTCACCTCTGAAATTTTTCCAAGGCTGGTTAACATGCTTTAAGCTTTTCAGAAAAAAATAGTGATTCTGATACTAAACCTGCCTGCTAAAATGACCTCGTTCTC